>NW_020654520.1:15475-28381 GCF_003589595.1 Hyposmocoma kahamanoa
TGTGTGTGTGTGTGTGTGTGTGTGTGTGTGTGTGTGTGTGTGTGTGTCTGTCAATGTATGTGTGTGTTTTAGAGGGAAAGATAATGTGTCTGTGTGTATATAATTGTACAAATTATTATACACTGAAATGTGAACCTACTATCATAAAATGTTATGATATATTCAAAATAAGTAAGTAAATATAGGATTATTCACTGGTATTACTCAAGCGAGCTAATGATCCCTTTTTTAAATATTGCCTTTATTGACCAAAAAAAATAGATTAAAAAAATCGTACTTTATTTAGTAGACAGTATTGACTTGAAGCAGCTTCGTTTTTATGTGTTTGTTTAATGAAATGTTGCCTTATTTTGTTGAGGATAAAATTTATGTTGCATTGCTCGCTTGAATACAGCGCCGCGCCGCGTCGCATAGCGTCTCCGCGGTGTGAATTAGCTAATAACGCTTAGGAGCGTGGAAATTATAGTTAAGTAACACAGAATGGAAAATAAAGTGTGATTTATTCCTGATCGACAGTTTCACTACAAAGAACACCCACCACTAAAAACAAATAATTTTTTTACGTAAAACTTACATTAACTAGCTTTTTTAAGTGTAGTTATAGTTACATGCTTTTATATACGAAGTATGAACTTTTATTTTACGCACAAAATTAATCACCCATTTCACAAAAAATATACAAATTATCAAATACAAATGGGTTTGTAACCGGCCTTAATTTCAAAGATGGCCGTCACTGGGCGGCCGTACCCGCCAGTTTTTTTCATACCAAAATAACGAAACTCGGAAATATCAATGAATCCTGCATGCAATGAAAACGTAATGTGTTATTCTAATGTATAATTGATTTAAAATTTGTAATATAATAATAGGGGTTAAAGTATGAAATTGCCGATTTGTACTGAAAATCTAAATTGTTTATTTTTTAAATTTTTAACAAATTTATTTAATCAAAATAGTTGCCATTATTATCTATACATTGCTGCCATCTAATGGGAAGGTTATTAATGCCTTTGCGATAGAACTCCGACGATCTAGACTGCACAAACTGTGTGAAAGCATTTTGTACTGCCTCCTGGGAAGAAAACTTCTTGTCACGTAGATAATTGTCCAAATCACGAAAAAAATGGTAGTCCGTTGGAGCAAGGTCTGGTGAATACGGAGGATGACGAATGGTTTCTAACTGCAGTTCCTGAAGGGTCAAAATGGTTTCTCGTGCTGTGTGAGGTCTCGCGTTGTCGTGGAGCAATAATGGTGAAGATCGATTCATGAGTCGGGGCTGTTTTACTGCTAGTTTTGTCAACATGGTACGGAGTTCAGCACAATAGACATCTGCCGTTATTGCTTGACCAGATCGGAGAAAACTATAGTGAATAACACCATGCTGAGACCACCAAACAGTTACCATTACCTTTTTATTGGTAAGTTTTGCTTTAGGACACTGTTGTGGCATTTGACCTGGGGTCAGCCATTGCATTTTTCTTTTCCGGTTATCATAAAGAATCCACTTTTCATCACATGTTACAATTCGATCCAATATTCCTTCATTTCTGTACCGGTTCAACAAGGCAACACAAGTTTCAACACGCGTTTCTTTCTGCAGATCAGTCAAATCATGAGGCACCCATTTTTCGTATTTTTTTATTTTATTGATTTGACGCAAGTGAGTCAATATTGTGGGTAAGGTAACGTTAAACCATGCCGCTAATTCCTGGGTAGTTTGACTAGGATCGGCTTCCACTATCTCTCTTAATTCATCGTTATTCACCTGTGTGGGCGGTCTTCCTCGTGGCTCGTTCTTTAAGTCGAAATTTCCATCACGAAAGCGTTTAAACCAAAATCGCACGTTGCGTTCATTAGTAGACCCCTCTCCAAACGCAGCATTGATATTGCGGGCTGTTTCTGCCGCGTTAGTTCCGCGTCGGAACTCGTATTCAAAAATCACTCGAATTTTCGCAGTATCCATCTTTCTTGTCTAAATTGAATAACAAAAACAATTGAAAGTCGATATTCAAATGTTTCAAATTTAAAAAAAAAAAATCACAGAAACCATTTGAATAAAGTTTCATTCGAAAACCTCAAACCATGAAGATTCTATGAAAATTCAAAGAACCTATTGCAATAAAACGGCAATTTCATACTTTAACCCCTAATATTATCTTGCAGTAAATGAAATCAATATTTATATAATGTAATCATGAACAGGACCGGCAATGGCCTGATTGAGTAGCATCAAGTTTCGAAGCTGCTTTCTTTTAGAAATATTTATGTTAGACTATGTCTTATTCTACGACGTAATTATGTTATCAATTAATTAATGAAATTCATTAAAAAACGCTACGAACGGTATATTTTCAACAAATAAACACCGAAATCACCAGTCCAAACAATAACACTCACACGATTGTCGTGACGTATTTTTGAAATTGTTTATTTATTCTAAATGACAGACTCAGGCATTAAAAACTTTATAGTTTGCTAGAGTAGTTACCGAAATAGCAATCAATCAATATTAGTTCTTTTACCTGTAATAACTTCGATATCCGATAAATCGGTATAAAATCATCACCGGCACCTCTAGGTATGTTATGCTTCCAGAGACGCACGAATCGCGAAACGCTTTGTGGCGGCATGCGTCCACCGCTGCATGTATCGCGTGAGCGGGTATGCTAGAAGACGTCGGTTCGAATCCGGCCGGAATAGTGATTTTTTTTTTTTGGACCATTGGACCATTTGTTTGCCGGAAGTTATTGACAAACTCCGTAAAAATAACCGTGAACGCGCACCACGATAATGCCAGTTCTGACATGGCCAGAGAGACAAATTAATTTTTGAAGGTGAACAACTTTGACCTTATGAGCTATCCTGATTACAATCCCGACCTGGCACCTTGTGACTTTTATTTATTTCCAAACACTAAGAACCAGTTACGCGATCAACAATTTTCATCACCTAAAGAGGCTGTTGAAGAGAATGAAAAATATATTTCAGAGATTGTCATGGAGGAGTGGAATAAATGTTTTCAAAATTGGTTCATTCGTATGACAAAGTGCATTAACGCTAACGGAGAATATTTTGAGAAACAATAAATTCGTTTCTGACCATTTACAGTTTTTTTTTTCTTATTCATTCCAGAAACTTATAGTGCGCCCCACGTATCTCCCTATTGTCTCTGATACACTGACTACGCTTCCCAATTCCTTTGTATTTCTGGACACTGACCCTAACGAGGTAGACACAATTCTTATGAACTTGAAATCCGATAGTGCTTCGGGCTGGGACAACATTCCTACAAAATATCTAAAATTTGCAAGAAAAGAAGTAGTTCCCATTATAACACATCTGGTCAAACTCTGCTTTTGTAGGGGTGTATTTTTCACCTTTCTTAGACAATCTATTATAACCCTAGTACATAAGAGTGGAGAAACACAAGATACAAGTAATTACAAACACATAACTGTATTACCAACTTTATCTTAAATTGCGGAGAAAATTCTTAATTTACGGCTACAGAGCGGTTTACATGAATATACTGTCAGTCACGCAATTTGGTTTTAGACAAGGGAACTTTACAGAGGATGCTGCAACTGCCTTGAGCTCGTTAGTTACGGATCAACTAGATAAAGGAAAGAAGTGCTTGACTATGTTCCTACATCTCAAAAAGGCTTTATACTCTGTCTCTATCCCCATACTTGTTAACGAGTTAGATAAAGTAGAAATAAGGGGAATCCCACTAACTTTTATTAAAGATTATCTTTCGAATAGATAGCAAAGAGTCAAAATGGGGCAATATGTTAGTGAGGATGAAGTTGTATCATACGGCGTCCCCCAGGGAAGGGTACTAGGACCTACCCTCTTCTTTTTCTCGATTTATGTAAATGATCTGTGCAATGTACAGATCAGAAATGCCCAAGTTTTCTCATATGCCGATGATACAGCTATTGTTTTCTCTGGCTACTCCAGAGACATAGTTAAGTCAAATACAGAGATTGGAATTTTATTGATGATAATTGCGCTATAATTAAACAACGAATACTAATGATTGTAAGTTATTAAATATATCTAGATATTTTGTGCCCAATAACCAACTTATAATATAGCAATTACCTAAGTATCAAATTATTAAGTAATTAAAGACCTTCCTTTGTATGTACATGCGATTACATAACCGGTAACTCTGATATTGGCTTTAAGTATGTTATGGAATAAAACCGTTACATTAAAAAAATCTCGTTCACTCTGTTACACAAGATACCCAACCCCATAATATGCCCAAACCGATCCTTTGATTCCGAGAGCAATCTTAAATAGAAAAAAAAAATTAAGAAATTTCGACTTTAATGCCAAAGTATGACATTACGTTGGAGTGTTGCATAAAAATGATAAACTTATATTTAAAAGCCAATGGTAAATTTCGTCACTTAACATCCGTGTAAGTCGAGCCGCTTGGTGTGTTTCTTTTAATATATTGTAGTTAATAATTAACCCGTGATTCGATTCCACGAGTACTTTTTGTTTTAATAAGAATGTACCTATACTTATAATTATTTAATATAGTTTCTATTACATTGTGATACAAGCTGTTTGTACCATCAAAAACAAAATTAATAAGTGACTTAATAGACTTAAATCTTAAACTTAAATTAAATTTTAATTGAATTGATATTCAATTATTTTTTTGTGAAATTACTCCACTAGTTTGTTATAATTATTAATACAAAGATCGAACACTCAGAAAAAGTTCCTTCGATCCGGTCGGATTCGAACCGACGTCTTCTTGCATACCGTGCCAGACGCTATACCAACTAAGCCACGGAACGAACCAACGGACCTCACGAACTTTTTCTATGTGATTGCGTCGTATCTTTTGTACTTGGTCTTTCAACGACTTTTTAGTCGTAGCGCCATCTATGAGAAATCTATGACAGATTTATCACCCAGTTAGTACCTATACAGCTACCAGTCCTGGCGAGAGATGTCGCTATTCACTGTATTAATTAAACTTAAACTTAGACTTAAATCCGGAAAAATAGTTTCATTTCCTATGTGTAACAATCGCGAAAACCTAAGAACTCGAAATGAATTAATGTTTCACTTTAAAATGTTTACTTAGAAAAATCACAATTTTTAAGTTTTTATGTATACTTATACATTACTTATACGTTTTTAGTTGTTATTTTTTAAGTTGTTATTAATTATAAATTAGAAAAATAAAAAAGTATTTGTTGAATTTCCCACGAAGTTAACTTTAATTTCGTTCATTTAATGTTTATGGGTAATGGTTCACATTGAGGATCAACATACTTAAGACATTCCTTACACTTATCTAAAGGGAAAAAAAAACGATATTATATATTGTCATAACTAAATAATATTTTATTTTTTATGTCTCTCGAACCTAGTCTTGGGTCATGAAAAATTTCCACTTTGAGAAACTCACATTTTTCAGCTTAATAAATATTTTTCCGGGTAAATTTCCTCTTCTTCTTCTTTGTTTATTAGTGGCTAGTTCTGTGTCTATCACAATTCCGCCAATGTCACGGAGGTAGCCTTTACACGGGAGGAGTGGATTTATTTTCAAATATAATTTAGACCATTACTGCTGTCTGTGAGACTCAGCTGCAACGTCACAGGACAACACAAAGCATAGTGTACGGTTAATACCGCACATTAAGTATGTTACCGCGTCAACATTTTTATGTTTTTATGTTTAGTTATAATTTCTACACATTTGCAATCAAGGCATTGTCATAATATTGCCGCGTATTGTATTTCATAATCAAGTAAACGAAGTAAATACCATTTTTAAGATCAACAAGGATTCTTTATTTATCAACATTATAATCAAGATAGTTTGTGTAGCAAGAACAAGACGCGAACGCATAGCCTAATAAATCAGGAATTGATTTATTAGGCCATGCTTTGTGAAAAAATGTAGTGGGAGTTGGGATTTTTTTTTTATTGGTGTTATTGTCTTACGCTGATAAACCAAAAGAGATACATCAAATTAAAGTATCACGTAATTATGGGTCTTAAAAAGATTGAAATTACCCAACAGTACTCCGCTTGAACTTGCAAAGGAATTCTTTAACCATTAGACCACGACGGCCTTACTGTTATTGCAGGCTGAAATTTGTATTCTGCATTTAAGTAAAAACTCTACGTTTAACGTTAATCAAATTGGCACGGTATGCAAGAAGACGTCGATTCGAATCCGACCGGATCGAAGGAATTTTTTCTGAGTGTTCGATCTTTGTATTAATAATTATAACAAACTAGTGGAGTAATTTCACAAAAAATAATTGAATATCAATTCAATAAAAATTTAGTTAATCAAATTGGCTTAAAATTTTCTTACAATGTTATACAGGCTAAAGATTAGGTATGTTTAACACTTTTCTCTATATTTATGTGCTCAGAACCAAAAGGTCAACAAGGACGGCTCAACAAGGTATCTTGTGTCAATGCGTACATGGATTTATTTTTTAGAGCAAAAAAGGTGTGAAATATTGAACGCGCATGTATCTTCAAGATTACTCTGGGAGTAAGAAAATCAATTACACTTAACTTGAGGCTCAAACGACCAGATTACGAGATATGTCGTTTAATTTGTACTCGTATAATGAAGAGTGATTTAACGGTGCGGGAAAGTTATACGTGAAAATGTAGAGTCAACCGTTCTCAGTAAAGGGTATTTATTGCTCTGACAACAATGATTTATCGCTCTATAAATATTCAAAAGTACAGTCGATTGATCTGAGGCTAATATATTTATATGTCGCAGAAAAAATAGTAATACGTTGATGACGTTGGATTATAAAACGCAGATCGCAACGGGAGAACAGTCCCCGGTGTAAGTTTACCGACACCTCATTTGTTAAAATCGGTCAACGGTGTGTGTTGTTATATGAGTACAGACACCAGCTGAAATAAGGACCACGCGATTGAGGATCCCTTTCGAAGATCTGGTAACCGACAAGAACGAGTACCTATGCTATACTTTGTGAATTCCACAATACAGTTTTTGAAAGATTGCTCGGGACAGTTCTCGCCGATGATGTAAATCAAAGAGGCGGACGGGACTCGGGGCTGGAGAGCGTCCAGGGCTGCAGGTGACGAGCGACAGAGCCCGCGATCGCCGGAGCAGAGCACTGCAGCCGCGAGCCGAGAGGCGCGGGGCGCGGGGCGCGGGGCGGGGTGCGAGGAGGCGCATGCGCGCGACTGGAGCTGCGGGCGGCGCCGCTGCAGTGTGCCGCGGCGTTACGTCACGCGCGCGTGTTTCTTAGCCTCGCGGCGTCTACGGAGAGTGAAGTGCCCGCGCGAGTGCAGCATGCGGACGCAGTGCCGCCGCCGCCGGCGGGCGTCGCCCTCGGCGCCTCGTCAGTGAAGTGCTCCTTCGTAAGTGCGGCCTGAGCGCGAAGAACGGGCCTGCTCGCTGATTCGCAAGCGCCGCGCAGGCCGCCGCCGCCGCCGCCCGACTCGAGGTCCCGCGTACACTGATCACATTCAAAAATGAAACACCAGATATTGATAGCAGATATTGACCCGGGCTTGTTAAACATTTGCATATTGAAAGTTATTTATATTATGTGCATTAGATACGATACCGGAGATGTTCCCATGGAAGGATATGCTTGTGGACCGAAGTAAACCTCCGACCGAAGTGTGGACACTAGGATACCTTTTAGGTTTAACAATTCCACGACTGAATAGGGTTCGCGCACGTGTTCGCCCGATCCCTCGCTCGGTCGCCACCTTCGCGCGTCGTACCTGTCTCTTCTATTGTGTGGAAAAGTAACTTTGAAAACGCCAACTAATATTTCTGCAAGGTGAAGAGAACCTTACACTTATTCATCTAGCGTATACGTACAAATTTCGAAAAAAGCATGTCGTATCTTCCTCTTATCGTATGGCGTACTAGAAAGCATTACAAGCCATCGTGATGAAAGGACTTGCCGATCGGCATAAGGTACTCGCCGATGTTGCCCAGGATGTGCCAGGCGTACAGGAATGGAATGGTACGTCGTGCGAGGAGGCTCCTTTCATGCACCCCCAGTGGTTTCTTTTTTGTAACATCAAGTGACGGGACGAATAAGTACATAACAGTTACAGTGCCACTCACCAGTTCGGTAATCACATAAACTATTTCTTATTAGTCTCCCGCCGCCCCGTGCTCTTGCTCGGACGCACCATTTCCTCTGGTCGCCGCTCTGAAGTATTCTGCCACGTCAGTAATTAATACTAAGTTACCGGTCAAAAATACTTAATAGGGTTCCACAGCGAAGGAAACTATGTGTATAACATATGTATATTTTAACCTATTATTTATAACTTGGTCTCATAAAAATTTATGAGACCAGGTTACGAGACTTAGGGTTGATTTTGCTCGTAAACCGCGCCACTATACTGCTATGTATTAGAAATTGTAGGGTCACGATACGTGACAGGCAGAAGATATTACTGTCCCCGTGCAATAAACTTAAGTACGTCTAAAACCAACGCTTGTAATGCAAAAGACAAGAGCTTATAAATTTAGGCATTGGTTTAAGACGTACTCAGTCGGTGCGAGTGGACATAAGGGTCGTAATGGGACTATGGGATCCTTAGAACGTAGGTAACGGCGGGTGGGTGTCACGACTTGGCTCAGCGAGGCGCTTTCGAATCAGCTGGAGTGCTCCCGACGCTCGTTCGCGTCTTCAAATTGTGTGTACATTGACAGCGCGACCCCCGCAGGTGCCGCTGGCGTCGCTCGCCCGACGAGACGTTGTCCACGAGCAGAGGGAACGAAAATGTTAGTCGGAGACGAAAAGAGCGCGGCCAGGTGCAGCCCGCAGCCAGCCCGTCGGCAGACGCGATGCCGGTGAGGGCCGCGTGAGCAGCGAGTGTCGCCGGTGCTGAGCAGCATGGGCGGCGCGGCGCTGGCGCTGGCGCTGCTGGCGGCGGCGGCGAGCGCGGCGCGCGCGGCGGGCGGCTGCGGCGTGGCCGAGTGGGCGTGCCGCAGCGGGGGCTGCGTGCGGCTGGACGCCTTCTGCGACGGCAGCGCGGACTGCGCCGACGGCAGCGACGAGCCGGCGGGCTGCACCGTGTGCAACCGCACGTACTACGGGCGCGTGGGCGTGGCGTACTCGCTGGGCGTGCGCGAGGCGCCGCGCGTGCCCTTCCTGTGCCACCTGACGTTCACGGCGGGCGGAGGCGCGCACGGCGACCTGGTGCAGTTGGCCTTCGAGGAGTTCCGCGTGGGTCGCTACGAAGTCGGCGCGCTGGACGGCTGTCCCGATGGCTACATGCAGCTGTCGGAACTGGGCCGGCCCTTTACGGGCGGCTCGTGGTGCGGCTCCGCCGAAGGCGCCGCGCTCTACTACAGCGAGACGTCCACCGTTACAGTCTCGATAAAGCTTTTCCGCGCGCGACTCGGCGAGCCTTTCGGGTTCCGGTTACGTTACAAGTTCCTCGCTCAGCGCGACGCCGTCGTCAGGTGCGTTTGCGTTGATCTCGAGCTTTCCGATATGATTATTTTCTTAGAGCACTGAACAAAAACAACTCGTATTTTTCTGTTCGGTCGGTAAGTAAGGTCCTACCGTTATTGTATGAGGACACATGCAGAAAAACTTAGATGCGAGGGCATCGTTTCGTAACGTGTGGCCAAATAGAAATTGATTCGTGAATCGTGTAGTAACCGTGCAAAAGCTTCTCGAATCCAGCCGAAAGAAAAGCAAAGTTTCATAAATTATAATATACGTGAAAAAATTAAGTAAATGCGTGAATGAGCGTCGTCGTGGTCAGGTTTGGCGCGTTGGAAGCGCCGTTGGAGCGCGGCGCGGTGTCACCGGGCACGTACTGCACGCGCACGTACGAAGAGTGTCACCGCAAGCCGTGCAAGTTGCAGAGCCCCAACTACCCTGGCATGTACCCCAGGTATATACCCCAGACGCCTTTACATTTTACCGATTATTGAGTGCTAACAAAGTATAAAGTGTTACACGTGACCACGTTTGTATTATTTTCATAGAAATGTGACATGCTATTGGAGCCTGCGGCAGAAAGACATCCCGACGTGCAAGCATGCTATGATTTCTGTGCGCCAGGAGTATTCTCATAAGATGCAGATTAAACGATCTATCGCTGTAGCCAGGTGAGTTGAGTATTGTCATAACCTGTCGAAATTCCTTCTTTATTATATTCCCTTCAATTTCAGTTTACCCACTAAGGACTGTCTATTTCCTTCTCGTCTACCGCCGCCAGGATGTGAATATACATGTTTGACTTATTGTACTTGCCGGTCGGCTTATGTTTCGGCAATAAGAATTAAAATCAATGCGTTTTGAACAGCATGAACAAGACCGGTCGCGCAGTTCGCGCGTGGAGAGAGTGTACTGGAGAGCGGGATAGGTTGATCGTGTACGACGGCGCGTCGACGGATGACCCCGTGCTGGTGGAGTACTGCGGCGGCGACTGGCTGCCGCGCGTCACGTCCCGCGGCCCGGAGATGCTCGTAGCGTTTCACTCGTCGCCGTTCTCGGCGCCGTTGCGGCCCGCGCAGCCGGCGGCCCCACTGCGAGGTTTCGAGCTAGACGTCGATGTAATCTTCGCCGATTCCGACTCGCTCGACTACGCGAGGTGAGTGGTCGGTTCAGGGGCCGAACGTGACGAAGCTCAATCGACTGACCGACGACGTAACCACCGGGATGCGCACGCAGAGAGGCGCGGCGCTGCGAGTTCCACGTGAAAGCGTCTTCGGCGGAGGAAGAGAGCAACGTGACGGCGGCAGGCGCGCTGGGCGTCGTCGCGGGGACGCTGGGCGCGGGACGCGGGCGGCGCGGATTGCTGCGCGCGCCCGCGCATACTTTGCCACCCAACACTACTTGTGCGTGGACATTCCACGGCCGCCCAGGCGAGTGTCACTCGTTACTTTGGTCGTTAGTAGCCTGTTTCTTTGACCTACAATATTCCGTGTCTCCTCGTAGGTGACCTCGTGTGGATCTATTTCTCGAGCTTCACTCAGTATTCGCTGGTCGAGTCGCGACGAACGGACAGCGCGGAACGGGAAGAGGACACCGCAGCGGCCACTTCAGCCGCGACGCCGCTCGCGCGACCTGCGCCGACGGCGAGGCAGCCGGGCGCGGCCGGCGCTGGGCCGTGCGCCGTCGAGCTGCGCATTTGGGACGGCGGAGGCGCCGGAGCCGCGCGACTCGTCGGCCAGTACTGCGACTCCGCGCCTGCGCTTTGCGCCCGAGCCGCTCTGGCGAACGCTACGCGCGTACCTCGACCCTGTTCGCCTCCCGACGGGTGAGCTGCTAAGGCGATAGGGCATTGGTCGACGCGCATTGAAAACTCGACCTCTTTCGAAAACACCGTCCTTCCTACTACCTGTAGGTACGTGTCATCGACGGCTCTGTTATCGCTCGCGGCCACCACGCTGCCGGGCACGGCGACGCATCCTTTGGCGTTCGCGCTGCACTACGAGTTCGTGGACGCGCGGCTGGAGGGCGAGGCGTGGGGCGGCGCCGCGCCGCGGGCGGAGCCGGCCGCGTGCTCGCGCCTGCTGCTTTCGCCGGGCGAGTTCGCGTCGCCTCGCAACGCGCTGTGGTTCGGGCGCGGCGGCGCTCGTCGCCTGCGCTGCGTCTACCGCCTGCAGGCGGAAGGATCGCACCTGGAACTCGCGTTGACGGCGGCCGCCTTCGGCCGCGACCCTCGCTGCGCCACCCGATCCGACCCTCGCACCGGGCGACTCGCGTGCTCGCCCTCCCCGCCCGATTCCGCGGGGTCGCGCGCGTCCGCTGCTCTCGAACCGAACGTCGAATTCGAGGACGAAGACGACCCGGCAACCGTGCCGCACCTGTGGGTTTACGAGTCGCCGTGGCCCGGCTACAGGGTGAGTGTCGACGGAGGGGCATCGAGTCGGCTCGGCTGACGCTAACGGCCACGCGTCGCGCGCAGGTGCCGCTGGCGTGTCTGTGCGACAACAGCAGCGCGCCTCTGCGGCTGGGCGGCGCGGGCGCGGTGGAGCTGGAGCTGGCGGCGGGGCGGCTGGCGGCGCGCGAGGACCATCGGCATCTGCAGTTTCGCGGCTCGTGGGCGCGCGGCGGCTCGTCGCGCTGCGCGGCGCAGCGCCGCCTGCCGCCGCCCGGCGCCAGCGTGCGCCTCGCCTTCCCTTACGAGTGAGTCGACTGTAGCACTCGCACCGTCGCGACCGACACGTCGGAGACTGACCGCTCACCTGTGCGCAGTAACGATCGCGTCTCCGCCTGCGGCGAGACGCCGTTCTTGCTGGCGGCCCACGGCAACCGCTCCGTGTGGCTGCGCGTGTGGGGCGACGAGGTGCCGGCGGCACCTACGCCCGCTGCCGACGCGCCCCCCGACCCGCCGCCCTGCCACACCGCAAACCGTGTGCTAATCTACGACGCGCACACGTCACGGTAACTGTTGCGCCGCGGGCGCCGAGGGCGCGGGGGACGAGGCTCCGCAGGCCAAGCGCGTGTCTGTTCGCAGGCTGGTGAAGGCCATCTGCCCGAGCGCGGACAGCGGCGAAGAGGAGCGCGCGCGCAGCGTGCAGGTGTTCAGCGGCAACTGGCGCGCGGGCGGCGCCAGCGCGGCGCTGCTGCTGGTGTGGGCGGGCCGCGAGGCGGGCAGCGCGCGCTTCGTGTGGATGGAGGTCTGGCGCGCGCAGCAGCCGCAGCAGCCGCCGCAGCCGCACAACGCCACCGCCGCCTGCGAGTTCCCCTGCGCGACGCTGGGCGCCTGCATGGACGCCGGTCTCTGGTGAGCGCGCCTCCGCCAGCGGCAGCGGCAGCGGCCTCGAGGCCGGCCACTGACCGCGGCTCCGTGCAGGTGCGACGGCGTGGCGCAGTGCCCCGGCGGCGCCGACGAGGCGGGCGGCGCTCGCTGCGGCGCGGGCGCGCGCTTGCT
>NW_020654520.1:28781-75512 GCF_003589595.1 Hyposmocoma kahamanoa
GCTGCTGCTGCTGCTGGCCCTGCTGGCCGCGGGCTGGCTGCGCCGGCGCAGCGCGCGCCGCGACAAGCGCGTGCTGGGCGCGCTGGCGGCCGGCCGCCGCCTCACCGAGGAGCTGCTGTACGACGCGTCGCGCACCTCCACGGCCTCCTGACACCGCGAGCGCTCCGTCGAGTACATCCACGTGGACCGCGAGACCACCGTGTGACGGAGCGCCGCCCCCCGCCGCTGTACATACCGCCGCGAGGCGCCTCTGTACATATTAATCCGTACTGATGTAGCCGCGCACGTCCGACCGTAGCGTATCGTATCCCGCACGGTAGTGTATACTAGTGAGTGGGCCGAGCGATCGGCCCTAGTGTAAATAAGTCGTCGACGAGTAGTGGGACCGCGTGATCCTCGAGAGTCGTGAGCGTTGTGAATCGTGAGTGAAATCTCCGAGTGACCGACTCCAAGTGATATTAAATGGTGTTATATTCGTTATGATTCCTTTGTCTATTCTCGTTATTCATTCTAGATTGCGTTGGTCTTCGGACGAGTGATTTGTTGTGACTTCAAGTGCCGTTAATTTGCCCGGCGGCGCGACGCGTTCGACCGCCGACCGACGTTCGTTCCGATCTAAATTGTCCCTACGCTATTGATGATTGTTTCGGAGAACTATCCCGTCCCTCGTTTTCACCTAAGTTACTAAATAAAAGATAATTAAAAATAATAGTTCAAATTTACGAACCAAAAATGTGTTGTTTTATTTAATCTTATAGAGGCGTCTCCGACGTGTTAAGCGAAAGTGCGACTGTCGACGACATTTCGGAAGCACATTATCCTGACGCTTCCGATCGCTACAGTGCATGTATTTATGTATTCTATCTGTCTAAATGGGGTATCCCTTAAACTTTTGATTGAACGCTTATATATATATGATACGAGCCCTGTACCCAACCTACGGTGGGGCCGGGCTCGGCCTGCGGCGCGTGGTCGCTTTCAGATTACGGGTGTGCTTATGCTCTTCGGTAGCACAGTGATTAGTACTATGAGTGCTTGATGAGGAGGTTCCATATTCTTATTGGAGCCAATTTATGAAAAAAATATTTTTAAGTTGGTCCTGGTCAGGGTATTCTGGGTATTGCCTTCAGAATTATCGTGACTCTGGTACTCACAGTACAGGAAATTACCTAGTTTGAGACCAGAAATTTGGAGTGATTGTCTGGCATTTTTTTTCCTAAATACTTCTCTTTTTGGCAAAACTTCCAAGAAAAAATAATCTAACAGAGATAATCGAGATACAACAACGTTATAAGTTGTATAAGTAAATAATATATTATTTCCACTACATCGGGAAGTATGCCTTAGATTTTGAACAATTGTGAAATCTTGTATTCATAATTTAGTCTCCGTATACTATCTACGTACGGTAGCGTACGGACGCTTCGGGCTTCGCCCTCCGCTAGACCTCGGCCTATGGCCACGGCACTTATGACTTTAAAAGAATTAACAAATGGCAGGCATATTGAAAAATGGCGTTAAACTAACGTTGATTACAAATTATAATCAAGCACTCCTAGAGACCCCCACATGACAACTTACAAAGGGATCAGAACAATTTTTTTCTACTGCCAACAAACGCTTGTATGGCGGCATATTTGAAAATGGCGAAAAACCAATTTCGAGCAAATTATTATCTGGCACTTCTAGAGGCTTTCATATGCCAATTTTCAGCTGAAATAGAGCGAATCTCTTTCGGCAGCTATTACCCTCTATGACATTCCTTCCGGCACCTCCTACCTATCTTTAATAGTTTCCGTGATAGAAGGCTTCGAAATTTGTATGGCGGCCATCTTGTTTATTTGAATTTCGAACATTTTACTTTCTGCGGAAATTTACCAAGGTGTATCTCACAAAAGTGCACAAAAATCCCCCCATATATTATAGTTTTTGCCTGCCGTTGATCACTCGTTTACATTTTCCACATTCAGGTATTCTCATATTTGATTCTTTGCCTTGGAACCTATCCGCGTACAACGGTATAAATATATTTTTCCACCATACCGGGACGTATGCGTTCTATTTTTCTAAGTGAGTCAGGATTTGTAGCTTTATATATATATATAACTAGATAGCGCGCGTTGCGAGGGCTATCTTTATATCTTGAATCAGATTGGGAGATGAACTTTATAATATATTTCAGTACAGAATTGTCTTTAGTTGAGTTTGAGTGGGAGGGATCTGCGGAGATTCAGAAAAGTCAATTGTTTATGGCGGCCATCTTGAATTTGCCAGATTGGAAAATTGTTGATCCCGGTAGAACCTGACCAGGGTCTTTGACAAATTTTGCTTGAAAGTCATACACCCATCTCTGACGCTTTCACCGGGTCGTTTATCACGGAGACCCGGTCGACTTGGATGTTGCATGTTGCGCTGGGCCGTTAAAGCGGCCCGCGAGGGCTATGTATGAGGCTTGTGACTTTAAATGTAGGAAAGACTTCATCGGTCGGTAGGTAATTACTCTGGTTTCATTGGTGATTTTTTTAGTTAGGTTTATTTAGGTGGGAGGGAGCCAGGTAGTTAGCATAATCGTGACAAGTCATCCTATACAATTCCTTATACAATTCATCCTTATATAACTCAGAAGAAACTACTCATATATCGATCAATAATTGCGAAGATTCAGTAAAGTCAATTTTATATAGCGGTCATCTTGGATTCGCCATATTGGAAAATTTTTAGTTCCGGTAGAACCTGATCAAGGTCCTTGTCAATTTTTGTTTGAAAGCCATACACCTATCTCTAACGCTTTTAACGGGCAGCTAATGTCCTACCTGATGCAGACCACTTCTTGAAGGTTTTGGAATTTTCTGGTATTTAAAATTCTCAGTTCAACAAAATCCTTGTGCATTTATTAAACACACCTCGATTCGTTCTAGGAGAACAAGGATGTTGGACGGTGGAAAATGTATGGCGGCCATGTAAGAAAATGGCGGAATCAAAAAACTACAAACACAATTTAGCATTATAGGGCCTTATACGCGGCCAAGTGCCATATTTCAGCACGTTCGGTGAATTGTTTTCAGTCCGTCATCTTGAATCGGCCATTTTGCTATCGCCTTTTACTGCGATAGGAGTGATCTCGGAAATATAATTTACCTATTTCTAATAGTTACGGAGATATAGTTCCTCGAAATTTATATGGCGGCCATTTTGTTTTTCGAATTTCGAATATTTTTCACTACTGGTAAAAACTGCCCAGGGCGTGGATCAACATTTGTTTGGAGACCTTGGAGCCAAGACGTATACTGTGGCCGGGCAGCTGGGGTCCTACTGATGCGAAGCACTTTTCGAAGGTTTTGATACTTTTTGATAATCACCAAATTCTTCCAACCATCATTTGCGTACATCACTCTTACACACCCGCTCTTCTTCTGGGAGAAACATGCTGGTCAAAAAAACTAAAAATTCACTTGTGCCATACAAGTGGCCATCTTGGAAAATGGCGGAATCCAAATTTCGTTCACATACTGTAAGTCTCCATACATGATTTGATGTCAAATTTCAGTCGGATCAGAGCACATTTATTTCGGGCCGCCGTTTTGAGTCCGCCATCTTGAAAATTTTTTTTACCAGCTATTGGCTATGACATTTGCTTGAGCGCCTCTCATCTATCTCCAACACTCGCCGAGATATAAACCTCAAAACATAGTGGACTGTTGAAATTGTATGGCGGCCATATTGGAAAGTGGCCGAATCGGAATTTGACCACATATTCGTATTACCATCACCCGGATATGGAAAAATATTAAATTTCAGCCAGATCTGTGCACCTTTTGGTCGGGCCGCCATCTTGAATCGGCCATTTTGAAAAAATAATTTCAACAGCCAGTTAGATCTTGTTGTCCTCTACAATATTAGTTTGAGCACGATCTACTTATCTCCAGTAGTTTCCGAAGTACAGGCCCCCGAAATTTGTATGGCGGCCATTTTGTTTTTCGAATTTTGAATTTTTTTCACTCCTTATAGAAACTACCCGGGGTGTGGATAAATCTTGGAAAATGGTGGGATCGAAATTTAGATCACAGATTTGCATTGATCACAAACTCCCATTCACGGCAGCATGCCAAATTTCAGCCGGATCTGATCACTTTTATTTTGGGCCCCAATTTTGAATTGGCCATCTTGAAAAAATTTTTCCAGCGGCAGTTGACCCCAACCGCTCTCTATGACATTTGGTCGAGGACCTCCCGCCTATCTTCAATATTCGCCGAGCTATAGGGCTCTGAAAGTATAGCGGCCATCTTGTTTATTCGAATTTTGAATTTTTTCAATTCCAGTAGAAACTGCCCAAGGTGGCGGCCATTTTTAGTTTGACGACCCTGCCGGTAGGTGTTATTCTTTGGCCGCACTGCCGGGGTCCCACTTGATGCAGTCCAATTTTCGAAGATTTCGGATTTTTCTGGTACTCACCGGAGCCATCCGATCACGACTCCCGTACATCATTTTTACCGCGATTCCTTCTGGGAGAACAATTATCTAAATCACTGGTTCAGTCAGTCAGTCAGTTAGTGGTAATCGAGCTATATATAGTATAAATAGATGGCGCGCGTTGCGCCGGAGGGTTTTCTTTATGTCTGGTGACAAATTGGAAGTTGAACTTCATATTTCAGTAGAGAATTCTCTTCGTTTGACTTTGAATGGCGGCCCATTCGCACTCAAAGTTTTTGTTTTTCGAATTTTGGATTTTTTTACTCCGTGTAGAAACTGCCCAGGGTGTGAAGCAATATTTGTTTGGAGACCTTAGTGCTAAGGCGTATACTTCGCCCGTGCATCTGAGGTCCTACCCGATGCGGAGTACTTTCCGAAGGTTTTGGTACTTTCTGATACTCACCAAATCCACCCAAACATTATTCGCATACATCATTCTTATACACCCGCTCTTCTTCTGGGAGAAAAATGCTGGTGAAAAAGCCGAAAATTCACTTGTCCGGCGGCCATCTTGGAAAATTGCGGAATCCAAATTTCGTTAACAGATGCATGCTATGAGCCTCCATGCATGATCGGATGTCAATGTACAATTCCAGTAGAAACTGCCCAAGGTGGCGGCCATTTTTAGTTTGACGACCTTGCCGGTAGGTGTTATACTTTGGCCGCGCAGCGAGGTGCCACCTGATGCAGTCCACTTTTCGAAGGTTTCGGATTTTTCTGATACTCACCGGAGCCATTCGACCACGATTCCCGTACATCATTTTTACCCACCGCGACTGCTTCTGGGAGAACAATTATCTAAATGACTACATCAGTCAGTCAGTCAGTCAGTCAGTGGTAATCCAGCTATATCGAGTACGAGCCCTGTACGTTTACGTACATACGTTTTCAGTTTACGGGGTGTGCTCATGCTCTTCGGTGGCACAGCAGTTAGTACTAGGGGCGCTTGATGAGGAGGTCGATTCCCGATTTAAGCTAATTTAAGAAACGAACATTTCTAAGTTAGTTTTGGTCTGAGTATTCTGGGTTATCGTTAATTTGGTATTCATAGTTTGGCATTCTTTCCCCCTAAATACTTATATGCTTTGGCATAGCTTACAAGAAAATGATATCTAACATGGAGACGGTTGAGATACAACAACGCTATAATAAGTATCTCATTTCCACTACATCGGGAAGCATGCTTTACATTTTTACAATTGTGAGATCTTGTACTCGTAATCTATTACGTCTCCGTATATTATCTCCATTTGATGGCGTGCGGACGCTTCGGGCTTCGCCCTCCGCGGACCTCGGCCTCCGGCCTCAGCACTTATGGCTTTGTTTAAAAAAATTGAAGTAGCTCTTTAATGGCGGCCATATTTAAAAATTGCAAAAATATATTTTGACCACTAATAATTATCAAACAATCTTAGAAATCTTTTCGTGCCAATTTTCAGTCCGAGCAAAGCAAGTTTTTTTAATAGCCATTTACATAAAAAATTACAGCTATATCGAAAAACGGCAGAAGCAAAATTTTTACCCCAAATTGTGCTTGAAGCCATGCCATTTTCAGTCGAATTAGAAGAAATTTTTATCTACCGCCAAAAAAGTTTGTATGGCAGCCATATTGAAAAATGGCGCAAAACAATTTTCAGCCGAATCAGAGCAAGTCCGTTTCGGCAGCCACTTTTGACGAAAAAAGCGCTTATATGACAGCCATATTAAAAAATGGCGAAAAGAAACTATTGACCCTAAGTTATGGTTAAGGACTCCTAAAGACCCCCACATGACAATTTTCAGCCGGATCGAAGCAAGCTTTCTTCGGCCGCCTTTTTGAATTCGCTATCTTGTTTTTTTTAACCCAGGCAATGACCACTATTAATCTCTATGACATTCATTCGAGCACCTCCTACATATCTCTAATAGTTTCCGTGATAGGAGACTGAAATTTGTATGGCGACCATCTTGTTTATTTGAATTTCGAAAATTTTTTACTTCCGGCGGAAATTGACCAGGGTGTACCTTATAAAAGTGCACAAATATTTCCCCCATATATTATAGTTTTTGCAGGCCGTTGATCACTCTTTCATATTTTCCACATTTAGGTCTTCTCACAGTTGATTCTTTGCTTTGGAATCTATCCGCGTACAACGGTATAAATATCTTTTTTCCATCATATCGGGAAGTATGCGTTCTATTTCTATCAGTGAGTAAGAACTTGTAGCTTTATATATATTATAATAATAATAATAATAATTAGGCCTTGGGAGAGGCGAGAGTTTAAAATAAATACGAAAATAATAATAATAGAGTTTAAAATAAATACGATAATAATAATAATAATAATAATAATAATAATAATAATTTTTTAGGCCTTAAATAAATACGAAAATAATAATAATAGAGTTTAAAATAAATACGATAATAATAATAATAATAATAATAATTTTTTACACGTATTGTTCGCCGATTCTTGGACCTGAGTCCCTGACCCCGGCCGACTGTGCCATTGCCGGGAAATACCGCCTCTCCCATTTAAAAATTCAAAATTAATTTTTTAGGCCTTGGGAGAGGCGAGAGTTTAAAATAAATACGAAAATAATAATAATAATAATAATAATTTTTTAGGCCTTGGGAGAGGCGAGAGTTTAAAATAAATACGATAATAATAATAATAATAATTGACTTAGCCCATATCCACCAGCTAAAGTGTGGGCACATCTGTTTCCCGCCGCCGCCGCTGCCGCCGATGGGATAACAATTCGGGTAATGCAGGTTTCCGTCGTTACTTAACTGAGACGCTAAATTAAGACAAACACTGTTTCGTAGATACGACTAAAAATACGATGAGCATTCGGCTCGCGTAGTCGTCGTAGCTGCCTGCACGGGCCTACGAAAACGCAACGGGAGCGCGATGTATTTGGTTAAAATTGCACCCTTATGGTCGGGAGGTGAGGTAGTCGAAAAAAGTTTGATTGCGCCTGCTGTGCGCTTTGGTTGATCTGTTTTGAAATCAATGTCCGTGAGAACAGTGATATTTTCATAATTCGAAGTTACACTCATTGGAGGTCGCTTCAATGCTGAGAAATCGGACAGGACGGAGCATGTGGCGCAC
This sequence comes from Hyposmocoma kahamanoa, assembly GCF_003589595.1. Taxonomy (NCBI): domain Eukaryota; kingdom Metazoa; phylum Arthropoda; class Insecta; order Lepidoptera; family Cosmopterigidae; genus Hyposmocoma; species Hyposmocoma kahamanoa. Next base: position 36,349 of record NW_020654520.1, read on the forward strand.
ACAAGGAGCGGGCCGAGGGGTGGGAGACGCACTGATTGGTAATACACAGAGTCAACAACCCCCGTCTCCCCCGCGCACCGCCACTGTCGCAATTTACTCCACAGTTGATATTGAGAAACGCAGATTGCTTCACGACCCGTTCATAGATCGTTGTGGTCGTAATTCCTTCCATTTATTCATACATAAATACACGCGGTTCACGTCCTTTCCTACCGGGGTAGGCAGACGCGACAGCATTCCACTTGCTGTGATCCTGACACATCTTTCGCCTCATTAGCGAGCTTCAGTTTGGTATAGTTAGTGAGTCAAGGGCAAGAATATATATTTACATAATTATATATACACGTAGTAATAGTAATAAGGCTGCGTAAGCAACGATGACTCCAAATAGTGTAACGGAAAACGGACACAAATGAAACAAATTCACGTAGTGGGTACGGCGTCAAAAAGATTATTATTTAGCCTGCAATGGTTTAATGCGGCGCAGCCTGATATGATAGCGGTCGCCGTTCCTGCGACCACCTCGCTCGGTAATAACAGCCATAAATAATTCAATTTTGGGAATAACCTGCTTACATTTAATATTATTCTGCGGGTAACGGATGTAGAGGAGCGAATGGGTGTAGGCTATGCGTGTTAGCCCCACGGAAGTATTGTGGAGTTGTTGCCTACGACATTCCGGTGCTCCTTGACGCTATGACCCCCGCAAGACGTGCTTCGGCCACGGCGCAAGTGAGGAGGAAGACCATAACTATCCATCTTGATATACAACATTGAATTTAAATATTATATTCTGAAAAATTCAAAAATGTTGTTCTCGAATTGTATAGTGAATCGTACACGTTTCCGCGGTCGTGTCAAAGAGTCGGTTCACGTACAGTACGTGAGATATGTACGGAATATTGAGCACAAGCACATTGACATGAGCATAAAAGTTCTTAGCATTATTGATTATTATTACTTCATTCTTTTATTTCCTTTCTTTCTTACTGTTTACATTATAATTTTATGTATTGACTTGCATAACACTGGCATTCTGAGAGTTTCGGGTGATACTGTAAACTCACAATGTACCTATATTTTTCAATAAATAAATTAATGAAATTACAAAACAAATATCGTGACATGGGGTAGCGCTCTCTCTAGGTACTCCATATGTTGCGGAATGTGGAGAAAGGCAAGGGGGATTGACATGTCCCAAGTTGTTCCATTTATACATGAATGCACTGATCGGTGAACTCAGCAACACTCATGTGGGATGCTTTATTGACGGTGTTTGTCTCAATAACATTAGCTATGCCGATGACATGGTGTTGCTGGCGCCATCAATTAGTGCATTAAGAAAATTGATTCTAGTAGGTAGGTATGTGAGGAATATGATGCCTCGCATGGACTAATTTATAACGTCAAAAAGATGAGTATATGGTCATTGGATCTGCCGGCAAGAAGAGTCCTGAAAATGTGTTGCCTATAATGCTCAATAGAATTCCATTAAGGAGAGTGTCACACTTCAAATATTTAGGATACTATATTGCCGACGACCTCAAGGACTATATGGACATGGAACGGAATGGAGGGCGTACGCGCTGGCTTGCTCGATGTAAGGTGGAGGTAAAAGTCACTCTCTTAGAGCCTATTGCACACCACTATACGCGGGTGTCCTGTAAGCCAGCTCTACCCAAAGCTAGCTCAGAGCCCCGCATAAGTAATATAATAACGCCTTCAGGACGCTGCTGCGGCTGCCACGATTCTGTAGTGCATCTACCATGTTTGCTGAAGCTCGCGTCGACAGCTTCTGTGCACTCTTGCGGAAGAAGTCGGCGGCGTTATTAAACAGAATACGTGGCAGCAGCAACGGCCTATTGAAGACTATCGCGAATAGGAGTGAGTGCCCCGTGACGCGGTACTTAATAACAACCACAAAATCTGTAGTAGAATTTAAGTACTAACCTAATTATTAGCTTTTTTGTTACTAACGCCTCATGGATCCCTGTTGTCCGTAATAAAGATTTATTATTATTATTAAAACACTTTTGTGTCTTTAATGATTTTAAAAATGCCACATGTTGTCAACGTGGAAGTGGCGAAAAGAACTCCGAGTCTCCGAGAGAGATGCAGGTGCTGCATTATTCGACAGTACGGTTTAGAAAACGTTATGTTCTAAGACTAGCCTCGGTAGCATAGCGGCTCGCACTGCGGGTGTCGAATGAGGAGGTCCCGGTAACACCAATGTGGGACACCAGCTACTCTCATATCTTAATACAGTTGTACTCTGTGGTTGTACTTGTCTGGCACATTATTATTATTATTATTTTGTTTTATATAAATCCTACCGTAAACGTTACTGCGAGTAAAGTTGGGGACCGTTTTTACATAGACATTATTATACCTTGCTTGCGTGGTTAGCCACGCCTCGTCCATCCCCCAAGCTAAAGGTCGTGATCTTGGCTCAATCATAGACTTAGTATATCTACTAAATCTATGGGCTCAATTAATCCTAGAAGAACTTTGATGATGACTTTGATTATGATTCTCGCCACTTTAAGGGCTTGCACCAACTCAAAAATCGTAATGAATATAACATTTCAATGTGGTCTCGTACAGGATTAACGACATACAATAATAGCATTTTAAAACAATCGCATCACACTTGGCGTCACCATGTTAACTTGAAAATCGACTAAAAATGGACGTGCGTGGTAGATAGACTAACGATAGCAGCAAACATTAAAATGATAATCTATCGCAAGTGTTTAATAATTTAAACCCTAACATAATTGTTTCCGTTTATACTTATTAATAAACAAAACAGTACATTGGTATTTCGTTCGGAATTTGTCAAGTGGAACTATCGGCAACTCAGGCAGTAGAGGCCCTCGTGAAAGAGTTGGTCTATGGAACTACTGCCACAATACCTATCTTTGCCGCCAAGCAGTAATGTGAGCATTACTGCGTTCCGGTTTAGAAGGGTAAGGCGATTTAAGGCTCTGAGTGACAACTGTTATGGATAGGCTTGTCGCTAACCACCAGGCGCTCAACTTATTCGTGCCGTTACTTGACATAACAAAAGAAACTATGGTTTTTTATTAATTTAAACAATGAATAATTCTTTGAAACGTACTGATTACGCTACAGTGCGAAATTAAAAAAGTGGTCATAGATTACATGAATTGTATGATGGAGGCACCTACAGAACAAGCGGTAGTTTTAGCGACATTGTTGGAAGGTATTCCTAAATGTTTAAGCGTTTAAGAAGTCGTGGAAGTATAGCGAAAACCACTGGCGATATCAAAATGTAGCAGTTAAACCTCGTAATATGAATTTTCACTTAATAATCAATCGGGTGCGATTCTCGGTAGGGGAAATTTGGTAAAATAACTTTTTTAAACTGGTTGTGCTCTGGGCGTTCTGGAATGAATTTCCTGGCTCTGGTGCTACAGACAACAGGTCATTCCCTACTTTGAGACCAGGTCCATATTAACCAGTTCTACTGATATATATTTGACACATTTTTTTTGTTAATTATTGGTTCACTTACGGTTATTACAAAGTAGCATACCTACTATAAATTCAATTTGGTTTATCTAAATTGCACAACTACTTATGAGTGAACACAACTTGTAAAAAAATATACAATGTAAATTATATAGAATTTAAAAACAGCAATTTAAATTAAAAAAAAGAAAAGTATTACAAACAAAAACAATGAATAGAAGTGAACAAGGGTCTCGGACAGCGTCAAACTAGATGGGGGAAAAACAATTAATTAAGGTTTAACATAATACTAATCCGAAATTTGTGCAGCGACTGCCAAAATATATCGCAAAAATCTGTATAATACCAAAAATATATGCCATAAATCTGGTCTATCACAGTGATTTCCATTTGCTAACGGACAAAAACCATTTTTGACTATCATTCTTTAAGTACAGGTTTCTATCCACGGTATGATTTATTTTTATTTTCTTGCAATCAGTGATAATCATTTGATGAATAACCACGAAAGTCTTAAAACATAAACATTAACGAGATTTGCCTTCGACCGGCTGGTCTGGAAATCTTTGGGGGAGGTCTACGTTCGGCAGTGGAAGTCTTCCGGCTGATATGATGATGATGAAGATGCGATTTGTCTTTGCGCAGAGGCTGACAAGCCAGGCATGTATTCTGGCGGCTATGTCTGCAGTAGCCAATGGGGTGCTCCTCGGTCACACAACTAGCGCTATTCGGCTGAGTAAAGAAGGGCGCGTTCGAGCAAAAAATCAATGTACACCCATGTTCTAAGGTTCTGTGTGTCGTCGTTTTAATTAACTGTTTACGTCTCTCATAAAGGCGGATTTCCGGGCCACGCCGATAATGAAATATGGGTTATTTGATGACCACCGACAAGGCTGTCAATGTGCAATGTAATACATGACATTCAACTCTTTCTGATTTTCTTGGCAACTTTAGAGTAGATTCCCAACAAAAGTTCAACCCACTTACGTACACTACAACTTCCTCCAAAAATATTTACTCAACGCTGCAATGTTCAGCTGGTAACGTATTTTTCTTCAATCGCGGTTTGAAATTGAGTCATACTCGTACATATATATATAAAGTGGCAGTCACTGCCACTGTTAGGGTCCTAAGGGACGTGAAATAAAAGTGGACTGTATTACAATAGGACTGGTATATTCGCCGTCTCAATCACACGTGTACTCGTTTATAATACATGAATACTGCCTCCGTGGCCCAACGGTTACCATACCGGACTGCCACGCAGAGGTCCCCGGGTTCGATTCCCGGGCCGGGAGAAATATTTGTATGGCCTACATTTATTTCTCTCGTGAGTTTGGGTGTAATTTGTGGTTGTCTATGTGTGTGTCCATGGCACCCGCGACACAGGGTTTCCCTAGTGCGGGGCTATGTTGAGTATGTGCGTTATTATTATAAAAAAAAAAAAATATTATAGGGGTCGACCATCGCCGGTGGCTGTCGATAAGGCGAGTGCCCCTGCGCCGCTGCCGCTCGCCGTGACGTCACGCTCGCCGTGTCGTCCTCTCCCGCGTCTCGTGCCGTCCTCCCCCGCGTATCGTGCCGAGCGGGTATAAGACCGGTTAGCTACAGCCACTACAACAAGGAACTAGCACAAAATCTCATAATAAAATGTTTTATAGTAGTAATGTCGCAACTCGTCACAAACATATTATGGAAAACTATAAAAAGATACCGCATTGCTAAATACTACATATATGAATTAGTTGCATGATTATTTAAATAGTAATGAGAATTAGCCTATTTATAGTCCCACTGCTGGGCACACGCCGAGGGGTCGGGTTGTAGTGCCCGCGCGAGCCCGCGGCGGATTGGGTACTTCACAAACATTGCTTTGCAGATATGTGTAGATTTCACCGAAAAGCTCATGGTAAATTTCAAATTAAATTTTACACACAAATTCCAAAAACTCAGTGGTGTAAGCCCGGATTCGAACCAAATTCAAATTCAAATTCAAAATAATCTTTATTTCATAGGTAAGCATTATTAGACTTGAAATCGTCACAATGGTTAAACTCTACCGCTCATTTGTAAGGCAGATTCCCCTGAGAAGAATGAGCAAGAAACTCTAGGGGTTGCTCTTTGTAAATAACATTTACAATATTTTTTTTATTTGAAACATCAGAGATCAAGACTACCTCCATAAGCTAAACGGGTTACTACCACGGATTTTGGTCATCCAAGTACGCAGAAGTTGTATAATAACCTTTAGTGTAAAAATTTTTGTTTCACTATAGTTTTAAACCTCGTGAAAGGCAAATTTTGTATATCAACCGGAATCTTGTTATAGAAGCGTATACATTGCCCCTTAAATAATTTTTTGACTTTGTAAAGACGACTAACAAGAAAAGCTAGTTTATTTCTATTCCTCGTATTAATGTTATGTCTGTCACTATTTTTCATAAAGAAATTACTATTCCTTTTAACATAAATTACATTTTCATAAATGTACTGTGAGGCTAGTGTAAGAATGTTAATTTCCTTAAACTTATCTCTCAAAGATACTTTGGGGCCCAGATTGTAAATTGCCCTAACTGCACGTTTCTGCAGGACAAAGATTCTATTGATATCGGCGGCATTACCCCAAAGCAAAATGCCGTATGTCATTAGTTACTGAAAGTTTCCTTATTTTTTTAATCGCGTACACTGCAGAGCCGAGCCGTTTTGATAACTTACTTATATGGGGACCCCATTGCAATTTAGCATCTAACGTTATACCTAGAAATACAACTGTATCCACAAGAATCAATTTTTCGTTTCTAACTACAATGTTTGTAACCGTCTCTAACATTGGGTAATGTAAATTTCACACAATTTGTTTTTTTCTCATTAAGAAGTAGGTTATTAACAGCAAACCAATCAACTACTTTAGATATAGCATTGTTCACATCGTCGTAGGAACATTGTTGCCTTTTAACTTTAAATAATAAGGAAGTATCATCAGCAAACAATACTATCTCATTTTTTATACCCTCCATAAGGCTAGGTAAGTCTTTAGTATAAACTAAAAATAAAAATGGGCCTAGGATTGAAACTTAAGGGACACCCATGCTAATTGCAGATCCTGACGATCTGGTACCGTTAACATCGACCCTCTGTACCCTACCACGCAAATACGATTTAAGAAGGTCGAGATCACGTCCCGCCACACCATAATGGCGAAGTTTCCTGAGGTCAGGAAAGACACCATCATCAACACATTTATTAAAGACACAGGCTAAATAAGGCGTAATACAATCAACTATAGAACTAATTACTCTGACTGAAAGACCATCAAGATCAGCAGTATTGTTTATGTTTATAGACTTAAAGGCTTTAACAATATCGTTTGGAAATACATGACGGAACCTTAAATTAGTGATACTAACTGCATTATTTTCTTTTAGTAAGGATTCAGCGGCGGTAGGAGATGAATTTAACGATATAGTAGTAAAAATTGGAATGTCAGTAAAAATTTTTCAAATATTTTAGCAACTTCTGCGTCTGTGTTTACAATTTTGTCATTAAATCTTAGTTGAAAATCTAAGTTACGAGGTTTGACCCTTCCAGTCCCACGACTCTCTGCTTGAGAAGCGGTAGTTAATCATCATTAGGCTACTACGGCTGTAAAGATTATTAAAATAACTCTGATTTAATCAATGTTCATTTTCTTAATGTAACACCAATTGTTGAACTTGTTACTTAGGAGGATGACGTAAAATAAAAACTCTTGTATTTTCAAATATTAACGTACCATACAAAATGAAACTATTTTTCCGGATTTAAAACGCGTATATATGTTTTTTCAAACAAACCAACGTTTCGGGCCCTTTACAGGTCCCATGATCACGGTTGACTGAGGTGGTACAGTCATCAACCAGTTATGTCTAATATTAATGCTAACTTTGATTTGTTTGAAAAAAGAAATATACGCGATTTAAATCCGGAAAAAATGTTTCATTTCTTATGTGTAACAATACGCGAAAACCTAAGAACTCGATATTAACGTACCACTTTATTTTTGCACACAAGCTGACACTTTGACGTAGTCGCGATATGGAGCCTCTTAGCCTACGAAGAGACGTTGGGTCTCTGTGTGTGTTCTATCGTGTTTATAATGGAGAGTGCTCTGAGGAACATTTCGAACTGGTGCCACCGCCTCGTTTCTACCATCGCACCTCCCGTCGAAGGAGTAGAGCCCATCCCCACATCTTAGATGCCTGGCAAAGTTAGACCACGCGGGCATCGCATTCGTTCCTTCCTCGAACCTGCAAGATGTGGAGCGATCTTCCTCCTGAAGTATTTCCTTTGCGCTATGACATGGGGTTCTTCAAAAAGCGTATTTACAGGCTCTCAAAGGCTGGCAACGCATAGGCGGCTTATCTGGTGTTGCAGATGTCTATGGGCGACGATGACCACTTCCCATCAAGTGGCTTATCTGCGCGTTTGCCTCCTTCTTTACTTAAAAAAAAGAAAAAGTTACACAGACTTGCTCTCAGAAAAATTTATGTTATTTTTGGTGGTGGCAGCTCCATTTTACCATCACCATTTTAACTGGTCTATGATTGGTCAAGTCACTGATGGGTCAAAACCAAGTGGCACCACCAAACAGACGATTTATCAACTGTATCTTAAAAAAGTTAATTGATTTACTTAATACATTGTTTTGGTAATTTATTTTTGGTCATTTATTACATTGTATTTAACAACGGAATACTTTTAATAAATTAAATTTATTTTTACTATTTTCTCACGTATTTTAGATATTCTAACACTAAGCTAACACAATGAACGATATGCTTAGAAAAAACGACTCTACAGACACCGTAAACTGACACTGGGAAAGTAGAGATGCTTATGCTTAAAATAATGCATAATATCAAAACAAATTAAATATAGATATAATTAAACTTACGTTAGACGCAACACTTCCTTTTATTACAACAATAATAAATAGATCAATTTGAAACAAATATATTCCCTTCATGTAGGAGTAAAGCCTTGGTAAACTAGTCTATACCTAAGAAAAGTTCCGTAAACGAACTTAACAATTGACTGAAATTATTTGTGAGTTTTTTTTTGTATTTAGACAACAAAATATAATACTCAAATTTCAATCAGAATTTCTAGGAAAATATGGAACGGAGACTGTTCTTTTACACGTGACATATGACCTGTCTGAAGCGCCTGATTCGGGGATGAACATCATCATGGTACTCCTGGATTACTCTCGTGCCTTTGACTATCTTCACCCAGAGTTATTACTGGCCAAGCTGGAGTGTTATGGATTCTGCCCTGGGGCATGTAATTCGTTCAAGACATACTTAACTCATTTGGCAGACGAAGAAAATCCAACAATAAAGATTTAATACAATATTTTTCACGATTAAATAATTTAATTAATATAAAATAAACTACTTTGTTAGTTTTTTTCCTTCAGCAATAGCCTCACAACAAGTGAAAATAATATGAGGCATAACTTAAATAGAACATTACACAGCTTGACATTTCATTATAGTAAATTTCATTTTATGGATACTAATAATTTTATTAGTAAATATTTTTATTTGACTAAAGATAGGTAGTATCTTACTAGTTGTTTTAGGGGACAGGTAGCACCGTTATTATATTAATTGTTCAGCCAATTCATTGGCTACCAGACCGGCTGCTTCTATTGAGCAGTCCATTGCCAAAGGTCAGTTTACTGATATTAATCAGCCTGTTCAAAATTTCCAATTATTTAAATTAATTAATAATGCAACGGAGAGATACTCACATCACAGTGACTGTTAGAAACCAACCTAAAAGACATAGAAATACAATAAATTGTATATTAAACCTGGTGCACCAAAATAGTCAAGACATGAAAGGCAAAGAGTTAGAATTATATAATTAACTGTAATAATATTGATATTCTTTGTATTACTGAGCACCACTTTTTATCTAAACATCAGTTCATGTTTAGCTTCAACAATCACCAGGTGTCTAGTTCGTTCAAAAGAGAAAAAGCTATTCATAACGGTTCTTTAATTCTTATAAAAAATAATTTAAAATTTAAAGAACGTATATATATTGTGAGCCTATCTATTGAGCGGACTATAGAGATATCCTACGACACGTAGAGCTTGAACGGCTTATTATATTAAGCGTGTACAGACCATGTACAGATCCCCATAACGAATTGTTTGAAAAAAGACTAGACGAAGTTTTTGGCAAATTAAATAACCAAAATAAATATATTGCTATCTGTGGTGATTTCAATGTCAATTTATTAGAAGACTGTAATAGGCTCTAAGTAGTAGGCTCATATCATTGTTTTAGTGTTATAATCTTGTGAATATTTTTTTGGCGCCGACTCCCGAATAACTTCCACTACAGCAACTTGTTTAGACAACATCTTGTAAATACAGTTGAATACCCAGAAATATATAGGTATAATTTTAGATGCTAAATTGTAACGGGGTCCGCATATAAATGAGTTACCAAAACCGCTCAGCTCTGCAGTGTACGCTACAAAAAAATATGAAAACTTTCAGACGTTGAAACAGCTAGATTGGTTTACTTTAGCTACTTTCACAGTTTAATGACATACGGTATTTTGCTTTGGGGCAATGCCGCCGATATTAATAGAATCTTTATAATGCAGAAATGTGCGGTTAGGGCAATTTACAATCTGGGCCCCAGAGTGTATTTGAGAGATAAGTTTAGAGAGATTTACATTCTTACACTAACGTCACAGTACATTTATGAAAATTTTATTTATGGTAAGAAAAACATTAATTTTTTTATGAAAAATAGTGACAGACATAATATTAAAATGAGTAATAAAAATAAACTAGCTGTTCTTGACATAGTCGTCTTCATAGTTTCAAATTCCTTAAAGGGCCAGTGTATACGCTTCTATAATAAGATTCCGATTGATGTCCAAAATTTACCACTTACGAGGTTCAAAACTGTAGTGATACAAAAACTTTACACTAAAGGTTATTATAAAACTTCTGCGTACTTGGATGACAAAAATCCGCGGAAGTGACCCATTCAGCTCTTGCAGGTGGTCTCGGTGTAAGATGTTTAAATTAAATATTGTAATGATAAATGTATTCAAATGTATATGAGCAACCGCTAGAGTTTCTTGCTCATTCTTTTCAAGGGTCTACCTTACGAACGAACAGTAGCGTTTGATCAGTATGATGACTTCAAGTGTAATTTGCTTACCAATGAAATAAAGATGATTTGACTTTGACTTAGACAGCAAATGGTAGTTACCGATGACATAAATGAAAGACAGATATTCTCGGAACTGAAACCGATCGGGCGAGGGGTTCCTCTGGGTTCACAGTTAAGTCCAATCCTCTTTTCAATATTTATAGCAAACTTACTTAGAAACATACAATCATGTAAATATCACTAGTACGCTCATAATACGTAACTTTACTATTCATTCGAAGGACATGACGCTAAAACTGCGATTAATACTATAAATATAAATCTTTCTAATATGTATGGTCGGAAAAAAACTTGTGTCTGAATCCATTGAAATCTCAGATGTTAGTGGTAGGCACCAGACATTAATTTCAAATGATCACAGATTGTAAGGAGGATAAAATCAATGGAGTGATATCCATTCGCAACCTTGGTCTAATCATGGATGAGAAACCAAAGTACGCAACATGTCAACAGTGAGATTCGATTTTTTTTAGACTGAAAACCTTTAATAAAATAAATCACACATAAAAGAAGAAATACGCATGCTTTCAATGCCTCCATGGCCGAACGGTTGCCCTGCCGTAATGCCACACAGAGGCTCCAGGAAATATTTGTATGGCCTACATTTATTTCTCTCGTGAGTTTGGGTGTAATTTGTGGTTGTCTATGTATGTGTCCATGACACCCGCGACACAGGGTCTCCCTAGTGCAGGCCTATGTAGAGTGTGTGCGTGTGGGTTGTCTCTTGTGCTAACATAATTATTGTAATAAAACTATTTTTCCGGATTTAAATCGCGTATATTTGTTTTTTCAAACAAGACGACTTTACAGGTACCAGAGTCAACCGTGACCATGGGACCTGTAAAGGGCCCGAAACGTCGGTTTGTTTGAAAAAACAAATATTCGCGATTTAAATCCGGAAAAATACTTTTATTTTCTATGTGTAACAATCGCGAAAACCTAAGAACTCGATATGTTACAAAATAGCTGCAATTCTGGAGGAGGACAAACAAACCGACGCTTCGGGCCCTTTACAGGTCCTATGGTCACGGTTGACTGAGGTGGTACAGTCTTCAAGAAGTTATGTCTAATATTAATGCAAGCCACCCTATTTTTTCACTATAGTTACAATAGTTATTAATTAAATACCTTATTTTTAATTTTACAAAGGGAACTTCCCAATTTACGCTACATTAAGTTTTACAAATTATTTTATTAAATGAATTTTTATTTAGTTTCATTTATTATTAATTATTAATAGAAATTAGAATAAACTAAAACATATTAATTAGTACTGCAGTCTTATGTCTGTTTGGGATTTTTCATTAGAGGAAATGCTGGATCCCAAACTGGTGGTATGGAGAAACCATCTACCCTGTTGAAATTAGGATGATTTTTAATTTCAATGGCCTCTCGCAGCATCCTGGGTAGATAACGGACTTCTTTTGCAAGGACTTGGGGTTTGTCAAACTTCATTGAATGTGTAGGTTTATCCATGACATGCTCGCAGACTGCAGACTTGTTTACGCGACGGTGTTTGACATCAGCTATATGTTCTTTGACGCGGGTACAAATACTTCGCTTTGTTTGTCCAATGTAAGAGAGACCGCACTCACATTCAAGCTTGTAAACTCCTGCATCCTGTAAGGGGGTGTTACATTTCACGGACTGAGCTGACAGAAACTGAGAAATCTTCCTCAGGGGCTTGAAATAGGTCTTGATGGATGCACGCCTGAGGACTCTTCCGATCTTGTCTGTAACACCTCTCACGTAAGGTAAGATGGCAGGTCTTCGCTCGACTGTTGGTGGTTCCACACGGGGCCTGCGGCATTGGCGTGGAATCTTCAACTTATTCGCATGTAGGACTTGCTTTATATGCTGAAGTTCCCCTGCCAGATGACTACTGTCGCAGACACCATATGCTCTCTGAAACAAAGATTTGCCCACGGTAGCAAACTGGCTAGGATGGTGATAGGAATTACCATTGATATACCTATCTGTATGGGTTTTCTTTCGAAATACAGTATGGCCTAAGGTGTTATTAGGATTTCTTTTAATTAAAACATCTAAGAAAGCTAAAGTACCACAATTCTCTTGTTCCATAGTAAATTGGATCTTAGTACTAAAAGAATTCTCCAAGAAGCTCTTCAAAATATGTCCTATGAGGATACAGAGAATTTATTTATTATCGTAAAATAAATTTTGTCTTGTATAAGTGTACATTTTTTGGATTGGCAATTTATTGTTTAATTGTTTAATTTTATTTCATAAGATTCTCCTAAAAAGTATTTATAATATTAATAGTATCCACGTTTTATAATTAGTAGTACTTTTTACCTGAAATACAGGAATTTCCTAGTTCAGGTACACGTGTTATTTTTACATTAAATCGCATAAGTAGTCTTTAGTTTTCTCTGTACATTATGTTACTGAATAAACAATTTTATTTATTATTTATAATTAAGATGGTCCAAGAAAGAAGGTATGCTATCTTTAGGTAATATTGTGAAACTATCATCAACGTACCGTTTGAAAATCTTCGGCCTAGCTGGAGCCATGGGTAAAACTTGCTCCTCGAAGTCTTCCATGAAAATATCGGCAACAACTGGAGATACCGGGGAGCCCATTGCTATACCGTCAATTTGTAGGTAGAATTCATTATTCCACAATAGATAGCCTGATGTTAGGCAGTGTTCTAATAATTCTGCATATTCAATGGACATATTATGTTACCTCAGCTTTCTACGTACAATTTCAATGCAGTCTTTTACTAGTAGGTTGGTAAACAGCGACTGAACATCAAAACTGACCATGGTGTCATCATCAGTTAACCGTAGATCTTTAATTCCACTGATGAAATGGTATGAATCCTTCACATGTGTAGAAATGTTCCCTCTCAATGGTGACAGTACCCTTGCCATGTGTTGAGCCAGTTTGCAGGTTGGTGTGTCAATCTGGCTAACTATAGGACGGAGTGGGGTGTCAGCCTTATGTATTTTTGGTAACCCATACGGTTTTGGTGGTTTTACGCAGCAGGGTATAAACTCACTTACATCAAGTTTCAGCGTATCGGAGTGCTTAGATATTAAGTTAGTTGTTGTTTTTAATATCTTGGTGGTAGGGTCTTTCTTCACCCTTTTATACGTGCTTTCATCCGATAGTAAGTCAGTTATTTTGCTGTTATAATCTGACGTATTTGTCATTAATTAGGATATCAAAATGTGTTTATGCCCTCCTGTATAAGTACTCTGTAGAATGACTGTTCTGAACGTATGATTGAGATGAATGAGTGATTGACTATGTCTCACTCTTCGGTTAGACTTCAACCCTTAGACTATGGAAACTAAAGGACATGTTACGTTGACATATATAAATCAGACGTTATATGTATATGATGCATTTCGTCGTCGAAAACATAAACATATTATTGTCTTTGTTTAACTATTACGTGCCGTCTTAAGCCAAAAGAGATAGCATTACATTGGTCTGTGTCAAACACGGGAATCGAAAATTCGTAACGTCATTTTAAATGCCAACCGTGGCCATTTCAAGTACATGAGGTACATGATACCGTTGTCAAAGGGAAGTACATCAAATGTCAAAACAAATGTTTTTCCAAATGTATTATTGAATTATTCACATGTATTATAATTAAATTGGACAAAAATATTGACAGTGAGAATAATTAGGTATTAATAAAATGCGACGCTGCAGCATTAAAGGATGCGGCTTTAGAAAAACTGCAAATCAATCGAATGTTACATTGCACAGGCATGTGTTATTTTTTTGTCTATAAATCACACAATAGCCCGAATATTTTATGTAATTAGACTTATTTAAGTAGTTTATTTATAAATCTTGCCAAATTTTGCTTTTGTTACTTTAGATTGCCTGTTTGTTTGTATATTTTGATGATTGTTGTTAACGATTATTTTGAGATAGTCTTGATCTTGTAAGCATACATATTATCGATATTCTGTTATTAAAACAATTCACTATGAGGTTTTTATTGTTTTATTATTATTATTTCAAGTTTTCCTAGAAATGAAAAAAGGAAGAAAGAATGGTTGGAAATCATAGGACTGCCGAATATAAACGTTGGATCAAAGACCATCTTCATTTCTTCGCTTCATTTTGAAGAGTCAAATTTTAACAGAACTTTAAATGTAACTAGATTACATGACAATGCTATTCCATCATTAGGTTTATTGGTATTAGGTTTATTTATTTAGGTTTATTGGTTTACGTTATGTAAATATGTACTAAAATGTAGGTTAAAGGCGTACCTCTTAAAGTAATTTTTATATTTTATTTAGTAAGTACAATTAATACTACGTAATGTTAAATACAAGTAAAGTAGGTATAATTAAGCAAGAATTCGCATGTCGCCAACAAACTGCACAGCAGTTTGGTGACTTTTACTAAATAAGTTACCAGTTGTAATGTTGAAAATAATTTTTTTTTGAAGTTTAAAAATGTGTGTTGACATTTATAATAATATACCACTCGAGATTAAATTATCAGACTTGTGTTTGTTTAGGCATACTTTGGTTACAGTAAACTAAAGAAACAAAAATTCAAGCCATACATTTGCATGTCGATAATGACTTATCGATAGATTATGGTACAACACTAAAGAAATCCGCCATTTGTAACTTTCAAATTTTGGTAATATGCACGTTGATTCTGTACTTAGGGCAGCTCCTTTCTTTTATTTTTTTCCATCCTCTAAGCTTCAACCCGAGTGGTTTGTTACATTTATAAAAAGATGAAACAAACTGTATTTTACAGCCAAAGAGTAATTACTTTTTAAATATTGTTTATGTAAGTGGCCAGTTCCGGAAACTTATAGTGCGCCCTATGTATGTACGCGGGTAGACAGCACGTCGTCGCATCGTTTCGCGCGTCGTCAAACTCACACGTCGCGTTAACGACGACCGAGAAAGTTTCCGCAATCAGGAACACATTGGCGCGCAACTGTTGGACAACTTTACAGCGGCCGTGAAGATAAAGCTATTATAAAGCTATTGTTGATGAGTACTTAGTCGGAGGCGTAAAATCCACTACTTAACTGGCTTTGCGAAAACCTACATACCACGATGTTCTAATAAAAAAAAGAGTAAAAATTTAAAGAGTACCTATTGCAGCTAACCTATAGGTCGCTCAGTAAAACAAACGAGGCCCCGGCGAGTTGTAGGGGCACTGCGGGTCGGCGAGCCGTAGCTGCATTATTGATGGCGCCCGCCGGGGCTTCCTGGAACTGGGTCGCTAGATAAACGAAACCTAGAAATGAACGTGTTCAGTTTACCTAATCGCGTAGGATCTGCATCGGCGCCCAATTTGTAATGGCAGGCAGCCGCCGTTGGAGCGCAGCAAAAAGCTCTATTTTTGTAAGTTCACGTTTCCGACGTCAGTTTCCGTCGCGCGCGGCGGGCGTGTGTCGGGCGGCGGCGGGATATTTACGACCTCGTCAGCTAATGCAGCGCTACTGTTTCTGACCAAACCTCACCGCGCCCGCACTATCCACCAAATTTTCGTAGCACTATTTAAGGCGCGAAACGATCTTTACACGAAATGAATCTTGTGACATAATTGTATTCGTATAGGATACTACCGCCGAAATGTCATCATGAAAATTAATGAACGTCAAAGTACGAGTATGATCACCTTTGTGTGCAAAGTGATGAGAACACATAAGGAGAGGCTTAGCAAGCAAAGGGGACAACATCGGTGTTGGGTCGAAGACGCATTGAATAAGTTGGTAGAGTGATCGATACTTGGCTGGCGGCGCGCCAGCTGCTGCAATTGCCGTCGTTGCCACAGCCGCCGCCGCGCACCGCCTGGCGACGAGCAGCTACGTAAACACGCTTCGTCACACGATTGCTCACAACTCAACAGGAACGCTCTCATTAAGGTGAGCCGACCAGTCCCTACCACAGTTTAAATTGCACAAAAATTATGTAACACTTGGCAAAAGGTTGTCACTAAACAAATTAGAGCATACATATCATTGGACATATTCTTCCTGATTAAACTGAATATCACGAGACTGTGTCCACGATAATACCGGCACCCTACTCAATCAAAAATATCCTTTTACAGAGATACGAATTATTAAATGTACACGAATTCGACTCGTTAGCTCGTATACAATACACTCCTTCTGATCGTGAAACCCCGTCGAATCGTCTTAATATTTATTAGGTGAGACTGTGGCCGATCTTTCGTCTAGTTTACAATAATAGAATATCCCACAAGCGCGGCGATTGCGACCACGACCATTAGGCCTTCTTGAATATTTGATTTGTGAACGGATATTGATGATTAATTTTTTGTAGGAAAGAGGGTGCCCCAGAAGTGGGCTCATTTAAATTTAAGAAAATATTCCACCTCTAAGGGTCCACTTTTCGGTAACCGATTTCAATAAAACTTGGCAAATAGATGTAATTCCACGAACGTTTTATGGTCGGTTTTTTTAGTACTTTTCTGTACTGAGATTATCAATAATACAGTCAATGTAAATCTTGAAATTGCTTATAATTTATTGCGTTTCAACCATTTTAACGAGAACGACATAACATGCCAAGTTTATAAAAAGAACTTTGCGCTACAAAGCAGAACTTAAGCCAGCACACGTGCTTTAGCGGTTCTTGTGTAGCGGTTGAGTTTCTGCTGATCGCTGAGCCAAAAACCATGCAAGTGGTTGCCTGTTACAATCGTTTTACTAAATATATAGTAAAATTTTTATTTTTTGAGTTAATAATCTATTCTTGTAATTTCTAAGTATAAAAATCGAAGAATTTGGAAGCAAGTTTTCCTCGAAACCAGATGAAATTGACACATGGGAGTTTTCGTCCTGCGTTTGGATTGTTAAAACGTATCACTTACTTCGCCCCACTCGACGTATCTCGACGGTCTGACAGGATTTGTCAACACAGTGCGCAGCCCAATTAAAATAAAACACCTTAACGAACATTCCACTTTAACAATATTTATCGTTTAACATTGCAAAAGCACTAACAGCCCATATTAGTAACATGTTTTAATTATATGTTTTACATTAATTGAAAAAATTTTCTGATTTTAATTTTTTGACCAACGAATCATTGTGGCGGCCGGGCTACTGAGCGCGATTCTTTCAAAATGAACCGCAAGGTCGTGTTTAGTAGCAGTAGGTTTAAATTTAAATTAACGTGTTCGGTCATAGCTCGATTTTGCCAAGAGTCAACGGCCATTTTTTCCAACGTCCATGTGAGAGAGTATCAAATCAAATCAAATCAAATCATTTATTTGCATGTCACAGTTACAGTACATTTTTAAATACAATTTAAGGTGTTATGTCATTGTATAGGATCATGTGACGCCCTGTAAGGGCATGGCAAATTACAGAGGGGCATTTATAAATTATACTTACAAATTTTTATCAACAATGTCAATGCATGCATTAAATTCGTTATGATGTTAATACGTACTTAAGCTATCATTCATTCAATATTAAAAAAATAAAAATAATAAAAATTAACAATTCATAAAGATATCAACATTATCATATTTATGGAATGAAAAGTATTTACAAAATAAAAATAGGTAATAGACTTAATATTATTAAATAAGTGTCAAAGGCAATTTCATAATATAATTTTAAATAAATTCCAGCAATGTCGTATTATTATTATTATTCCTCCAAATATTTATCACAGAAATATTCATTTATATTGTAATAGCATTTTTTAATTAACAGCTTTTTCAATGTTTTATCAAAGTCAGTGTCTTTTACTATGTCTCTAATGTTAATTGGTAGATTGTTGTACAATTTTATAGTCATATAATGAGGGCTTGAGGCTACTATTTGCAGATTGGTAAGGGTAGTTTCTAATTTGTGTAGATTTCGATTATTCCTTTTTACGGTTGTTATTGTCGCATAGAGATTTTTATGTTTTCTTACAAATTTACAAGACTCGAGAATGTATATTGAAGTTACAGTGAGAATGCCATGTTTTATAAAGAGAGGTTTGCATGATACCATTTGGTTGACGTTTGTTAATATTCTAATACACTTTTTTTGCAATGTGAAAATATCTTTAATATCTGAACTGTTACCCCACAAAATTGTTCCGTACGAGATTATCGAATGAGCGTAAGCATAGTATGCCGACAGAGAAGTTTCAAAATCGGTTACCTTTTTCAAATTTCTTAGAGCATAAATGAATGACGACAGTTTGCGGGCCAGTGTTTGTATATGTTGCTTCCAAGTGATAGTGGAGTCGATTTCAATTCCCAATAAAGTTGCGGAACTAACAGTTTGTAAAGGTGTATTGTTGTGCTTATATGATATTTCTAATTCGTTTTTTTGAAATGGTCGAAATTGTATTAGCTTTGTTTTATTTATATTTAGCTGTAAATTATTCATTTGTAGCCAATGTGTTAATTTGTCAAGTATTAAATCTATTTTTTCAGAGAATTCAACTGTGTTTGAGCAAGAAGTTACGGTAGATGTGTCATCCGCAAAGAGAGTGCACTGATCTTTCAAAATGTTTGGGAGGTCTTTTATGTATATTAAAAATAATGTACAACCTAGAACACTTGCCTTGCGGTATAGAGTATTTTCAGATTAAAGCGTAAATTTATGAACGAAAAATAAACCGAAATGGAGCCTACTATACTACCTATACTTTATTTAAACTGTTTATTATTGATATAGGCATTTCTCCTAGAAGGGCTAAATTCTCTGACTTCGGTGGTCGAATTTTTTTCTTAATTTCAGGAAAAACATTGATCGGGAAGGAAAAAGAACTCAAATTTACAGCAGATTCCGTTAATTGGGCAACAAGATTCTTAATAGTTAATGACATATTTGATTCACCAAATTCAGCAACCACCGAAATCAGATTTCAGAGATTTTTTTACCATAAGCATAATTTTTGTATAAAATATTGTGAAAAAGGCAACAAAAACATTCAATAATCTACATCTAAATGTTTACTAATGTGACTAACTATTAAATCAGGCTGTACGGTTAATACCGCACATTTAGTATGTTACCGCGTCAGCATTTTTACGTTTTATGTTTTTATGTTTAGTTATAATTTCTACACATTGCAATGAAGGCATTGTCATAAGCAAGCGCGTATTGTATTTCATAATCAAGTAAACGAAATAAATACCATTTTTAAGATCAACAAGGATTCTTTATTTACCAACATTATAATCAAGATAGTTTGTGTAGCAAGACCAAGACGCGTTATGAGTATTAATTAAAATCTGTTTTCAGTTTGGCTGTTCATCCTGTTTTCAATCACACAAAGTATTTCCGTAACTCTTTTTAACAAAAGTTTAAGAACGTAATCTGTAGCTACAAAAGCAATAAATTTTTGGAAACTTGAGCGATTGATATCTTTCATTACTTTTTATACATGATGAGGCGATTCATGCAGCTTCAAAATCTTTCCTTCCGCTTTTTCTTCGCATACCTCTGTCCATCTTTTTCTTTAAACCTTTCATATATAATAGGATCGCTTTTTATCTTTGCTTTTCTAATACGTTCCTTAATCTTCTTGATTTCCAATTTTTGTTTTCTGTTTTGACTTCCCTTATTCATTTTCAATGGGAAGCAAGTAGTAGTATAAAATTGCGATAATCAATAATATTAAATAAACGTTTATATGGCAAAAACGTATAAAACTTAAACGTTATTTAAACAGTTCACGTGTTTTCACTTTCAACATGTTTTCAAGAAAATCACCCGATAAATCAAAAATAGTTATAGTTACTTACGTAACTTTAACCCAGTGTTAATCATATACACGAACATTTGAAATGTTTAATTAAGTTATAAAATTACCACGTCATAAAAATTTTAAAACTAAAATTAAATAGGTCAGTAATGTAACCATCAACTTCCCTGAAACTTGAATAATCCGTTCAAATCTTGGTTTTGAAAATTTTATTAGAGAAGTTGCATCATTTTTTTTTTCCAAAAAATATGCGAATAATCTCGATGAGTCGCAGCCGGCGCTGTCGCATCGGCAACAGGCCGGCGACACACAATACCCACCACCCTTGCCCTTCAAACATACATCGCAGTTCACAGGGTGTGGCCTAACGGAATTGGCAGGCACATCTGCTCACAACATTGTCATCGATATAAGTTTCATACAACAGTTGCCCTGCGCTCGCGTTGTACGTACCGAACTTTTGAAACAAAGTGGTCACGTGGTACCATGAGTTTGGACGTAGCTCCAAGGGTAATATTAAGGGTATCTTCTTTCTTATTGAAATTATGTGTATTTCTACGGATATATAAAATATTGAAATAAATGTACTGTAATGCCACAGTCATGATTACCAGTCTGCCTAAACTTTTCTCTGAGAGAAACCCGAGACCCTAAACGGTACAGAGAACGAATCGCTCGTTTTTACAATACAAATATGGTTTGAATGTCTGCCGCGTTACCCCACGTGAGAATCCCGTAGGATATTATACTATGGATGTAACTAAAGTAACTAGTCTAGCAGTACTTACATCGGTCAGCTCACGTATTCTACGGACTACGTATGCAGCGGAGCTTAATCTGCTGACCAGGGAAGATAAAAAATCTTCAACCGGCTACGTGTCTCCATTCAAAAAGTTTTATTTTCCAAAAGCTTTTCCATGTATTTGCCATGTGGGAATGACGTACATATTTCGCGTCATGGATAATTGCTAAAAAAGGCAGTGCTAAAAACAACATTACCCACTACCGGCCCGTCGCAATATTACCCGCAATATCAAAAGTGTTCGATAACGCGATGGCGGAAAGAACCGACTATCGTAAATAAATAACAAATATTACGCGACCGTTTTCGATTGGAGTTTTAGTTTCACAGTGAAAACTTTTCTGGGTAAATAAAACTGCAGACACACACTAAAACAATATATTCTTCCCGAAAAACCAATACATTCCGTCGTCCGCCGCTATTACGGCCACAAAACTACTGACAGTTCTCGTGCGTTATAGCAATTACCAACTTATTTTATTAATAATTAGAATGAATGTTATTGTAATCATATTCCTTATATGTAAATTAACGAAACATTAAAATAACTTCGTTCCTATTGCATAAATAACAAAATAAACAGTATTTCATTTATGAAGAACACTAAAACCTCTTGCAACTTTAAAAAAATATACTTAAAGTTATCATTCGTTGTTGTGTAATCTAACAATATACATGTATGACAAAGTTCGTAATAGCATTTTGCTTGCGAAATGATATTAGATACGTACCGATGGCCCACTTTCATTTATAGAACAGGAAGCAATATCGAAATTAATTCATAAAGGAACTCTAACAAACAGATCGGAAGAGCGTGTGTTGTGATGCGCATCACAAACTGTTCCACTGAGCAAGGCAGCGTACTGTGATACATATTATTTTATATTTTACAACTATTCGTAATAATTTTATTTTGCACGTGCAAGCCTATACTTTGAACTATTTTCCTACATAATTTTCACCAATATCATGGCACGTATCGTCTCGTACTAGCAGCTTTTGAATCCAAAAGCTGCTAGTTTTGGATACAAATGACACTTATTATTAGTTATCAATATTAGTAGTAGTATTAGTTATTGTTATTTCTTTCGTTTCATATTTTTCTTTTAATTAATATATTTTCTAAACAAAAACTGCATTATGTTGTAAAATGACTGTAGCGACATACGTATAAGTCGGTTAAATGCATTGCAGTAGGTAAGTTAGATTTAAGAACCACTGCAAATTTTTTGTAACATGGCTCGTACGTACACAGCGGGGAATTAGACAGGGAGATGTTATTTCCCAAAAACTATTCACCGATGCTCTAGAAGACGTTTTCACGGTTCTGGACTGGGCGGGGCTAGGCATCAACACTAATGGCGAGTATATAACTCACCTTCGATTCGCCGACGATATAGTGGCCATGGATGACCTTGGTACAATGCTCAATGACTTCAGTAGAGCTTCCGAATGAGTCGGTCTTAAAATAAATAAGACGAAGACTATGTCGAATATACCCTTGTGACTTATGACAAAATCTTAGACCAGTTTGAGTTGGCAGTGATGTCTTACGGCACTGAGACGTAGTCGCTCACTGTGGGCCTTATAAGCAGGCAAGGCAAGGTCACACAAAGAGCAAAGGAAAGGGCTGTGCTCGGAGTTTCATTGCGCGGTCGAATCAGTAATGAGGATATACGCAAGGGAACCAGAGCAACCGACATAGCCCAAAGAATTGCAAAACTTAAATGATAGTGGGCATTGCTCGCAGAACATATGGCCAATGGGCCGAAGAGTCCTCGAGTGGCGACCGCGCACCGGAAGACGCAGC
Source organism: Hyposmocoma kahamanoa (assembly GCF_003589595.1). Classification (NCBI taxonomy): domain Eukaryota; kingdom Metazoa; phylum Arthropoda; class Insecta; order Lepidoptera; family Cosmopterigidae; genus Hyposmocoma; species Hyposmocoma kahamanoa. The sequence goes on from NW_020654520.1 coordinate 59,414, forward strand.
GTGGGCAGAGCACACACAAGGTGGAGTGATGATGACCTCGTGAAGTTTATGGGACTCCGCTGGATGCAAGCGGCGCAAGACAGGTCGTTGTGGCATACTTTGGGGAAGGCCTACAGATATGTTCAACAGTGGATGGCTTTCGGTTGACATGATGATGATGATGATGCCTCGTGCATAAGCGACAGACCGGATACGCTGAATTAGCTATGTATGTTCACCGATGACATTTCACTACTTGTTAAATGCGAAAATGGGGGAAAGCTGGTTGGCTGAGCTAAGTTTAATGTCGAAATTAATTTATAACTGATTAAAATTATGCCGTTCCGAACCTTTATTAGTGAATTATGTTGAAAAACCAAAAGTTAATTATCGCAATACACCTTCGCACCAGCGTCTAAAGTCTGGATCTGACTTAAAACAGCAGTGATTGCTTATTAGTAGGTACTACGCATACGCATACTCATGTTTGGAGTAGTGTATTATGCTGTGGGAACGTGGCACAGAGACATACGATTTAAATTATTGACTACAGCCCTATAACCAGTTTAAAAAAAGAACAAACTGTTCTTCCTCGCCTGCTTATAGGTAACATACTCGATTCTTTGCAAAGGTTGCAAGTTGTAAATCATATATATAATAATTGAATTTCATGCAGTTATTATTTGTTGCGTATATTATATTACATTATAGAGTAGTTAAAATACACATAATATGTCGGAGTTAAGGCCAGAAAGGAAGACGTCGAAAGAAACACCTTCAACGTAGCTTTAGTCAGGAATTACTTGATAGTCGGCTTATTCTCTCTTCGTTACGAAAGATTCGCACGAAGCGTTACACTTCCACATTTATATGGCGAACGGCTATGGGGTGGAATTACCTGCCTGCAGACTTGTTCCCTGAACGTTATAACTTGGACCATTGGAATAGGCATTATTTATGTGTGCATGCTCTATCGTCGACCGTATCGTCAATTTCCATCAGGTGAGATGGAAGTCAAATGCGCACTTACATATGTATAAAATAAAGCGAACCTGGAGGTCTACCACAACCTCTTAAAACAATGTTACTTTAACCGGACATTGACTTTTCGTCCCATAACGCGCTTAAAGTAAGCTTATTGCAATGTTAAAACTATGATGTTTTATTGGCAGCTTTGTGACTATTCATTCACTCAGTTCGTACCATGACGCGACTTTAACATTGAAGTAATATTGTTGTTATGCCAAATTTAGCAATCTTAAAATAGTTACACGGATGCATTGAAAACAATATTATTTTCGAATTTATTGTCTAAATATTGATTTGTAATGATGAAAAGTTAAGTTGAACTTATTTATTTACCTAAATCTGTTCAATATTTTGTTTACTTTTTACTTAATAGTACATAGGAAATAATTTGTCATTGCATAAAAATACGCAATGTTTATTTCGTAAAATTATAACAGCGACATCTATATGCTTCTTGGCGACACTAACAGTTGACACTAGACTATAATTTTTCGAACTCACAACGTAACTATCACGACTCACCTTGTTTTATGTATTTTTGTTTCATGAAAATGCGGGTTAATAATTGAAAACAACATAATTTTAATAGATTATTTCATTATTACATATTTTCTTTTTTTTTAACCGACTTAAAAAAAAGGAGGAGGTTCTCAATTCGACTGTATGTTTTTTTGTATGTGTGTTATGCAATAACTACGGTATTTGTGAACCGATTTTCATGACTTTTTTTATTGGAAAGAGGGTATCTCCAGTGGTCCCATTCTGTCTTCAAAATCATGAAGAAAATCATCCACCTCTAAGGGTAGCTGATCACGAATGAACATTAATTTTTATACATAGCGTCTAAATTTTGCTTAAGGAACAATTATTTTAATGGTTGGTTTTGCTATTCCTCAATTCAAGGCGTTTTTCTCTCTCAATATACTTTGAGTAATGAGAACCGACTTTTATTATCTCCAGTGTCAAGTCCTGTATAGTGACGAACGAGGCGATATTTCAATAAAACTTGGCAAATAGATGTAATTCCACGTACTTTTGAGGTCGGTTTTTTTTATTACTCTGTACTGAGATTATGGCAGTTAACATTCTCTGAATGTAAATAATATTAAGTACTTTAACATTATACTACGATGGGACGATTCGGAACATCAAAAAAGAAAGAGATGGCATTATACAGTTCATATAGCGTTTCTTTCTTTCCTATTTTAAGTAAGGAGTAGACAATATTGGGTAATCATTGGTTCTTTCAATCACTTTAGCAATAATATATGACTTGGTTGACAGGTTTGTCATGGTATGATTATGAGTATTATTAAAATAAGCTTGCTTTAAGCTTACATTGAAATAAGATTGTTTTTGGAAAGGTTACGGTAGGCCCCTCCACGGCTTCACTTTCTAAGTAATTTACTTGAACCAAACGCGCCCTCTTTGTGACCCTACCCAGTTCGAGCTGTCAAACTGATGTGACATTTGTAAGCAAAGGAACCATGATCGAGGCTAGCCAATATGATTCGTAGGCGGTCGAGCAAATCTTTTATCCAATAATTAGAAAACAACACGAAATAATATTAGCTAAGATTTATCCTCCCGTAAAGCACATTACGTAAATAATACACCGAATTCTGTTACATTACTACCGACTTTTAAAAATAAATCCTTATTGTTAAATTGAAATACTCTTTTTCAATAATTCTAAGTCATGGGACGAACAAGTCGTGCGCCTGGTGGCAAGCGACAGGCTTATCCATAACAGTTGCAGTACCGCTCAGTGTTTTAAATCACAAACATCCTAGGAGCACTGCCGCTGTACCTGTCACCCTGAGACATAATTTGACAAGTACCATGTGCCAGTAATTTCACCAGCACCCTTACCCTTCAAACCGGAACACAGTAATGCCGTCATTACTGCTTAGCGGCAGAAATAGCGAAGGTGGCATTACAATACTTCTCTGGACGAACTGTTTCACGAGGAGCTCTACTGCTACAAAACTTACTTATATTTATATATTAGGGGTTAAAGAAGGGTTAAAGTATGAAATTGCCGTTTCGCACTGAAAAATTAAAACAATTTTTTTTAAGATTAAATATATTTGTTTAATCAAAGTTTTTTCCCTTGTTGTCTATACATTTCTGCCATGTAATCGGAAGGTCATTTAAACCTTTGCGATAGAACTCTGGAGACCTGGACTCCACAGCTGTGTGAAGGGATTCTTGTACTGCTTCCTGGGAATTTTATTTCCATACAAAAAAAAATCAAATTGCGGGAAAAAATGGTAGTCGGTCGGGGCGAGGTCCGACGAATATGTAGGATGATGGATAATTTATATCTGCAGGTCTTGTAGTAGTAAAACTGTTGCTCAAGCAGTGTGAGGTGTTGCGTTATCATAGAGCAATAACGGTGAAGCTGTTTTGCTGCGAGTTCCGTCGTCATTATTCAAACGCCATATGTCATATTGTGGGTATGCTAACATTAAACCATGACGTGTCGTGGTAGTTTGATACGGATCGGCTTCCATCATTACCTTCAATTCAACGTTATTTACATTTGTGACTGGTCTTCCTCGTGGTTCTTTCTTCAAGTCGTAATTTGCCGTATTGCCGGCGTTTGCCGTATTTGCGTATGCCGTATCCTCTCCAAATACAGCATTGACAGTTTCTGCTACGTTAACTCCATGTGGAAATTCGTATTCGAAAATTAGGTACTCAGATTTTCGCTGTATCTGTCTTTACGTTAAAAGCTGAATGTAAAAACAATTGAAAGTCGAACAATCAAATATCATGTTTTTTAAGGTAAGCATGTTTTACTTTTCGTGTGAAAAACGTTTCACTCTGAAATCGGACACCATACAGGTTTAATTTTAATTTAAAGTGGCCAGTAAAATAAATCGGCAATTTCATATTTAAACCCCTATTATCATATTCTAAACGATATAAATTGAATTAAGTATTAAATAAAATGTATATAATCATATAACAATGTAAGTTGCCAGTGACAGGCGCATTCTCCAAATTTGTCTCGTTAAGGATTTCAATGCAAATCTTTACCGTTAATTATTATTACTTTTGGTAATGCAGAAGCTAAAGAACTCACTGTTTTCGAATCCTTCCATTATGAATTGTAACTGGTTCGGAGCTGCACCTCCACAAACTGCACTATTTAGAAATCGTTGTTTCTCTGATTTTAGTTCAAATTACCTAGTTTTATCAAACATAAAAGCACTGCATGCAGTATATAGGTATATTATGCACCTACTTCATACATTTTTCCTACAAATAACTCGATACTCGCTCGTACATGTATATGTATACACACCTACAATAATTATGAATACTACAGACATTACGTGAAATTTGCAATTCGGAATTGGAAAAAATATTTTTATGCTACATTTTAGCAATATCGCCCATTAACTTACAAATAAATGGACGACGGGTCTAATACAAAAACCACGAAAAAAAGTCCCAAGTCAACCTACTTAAACGTAATGACACGTAAAGGAATATGAAAAAAGCTAAAACGTTGAATTTAAATTGTTATGTTATTGCAGTATTGCCTAATTTTGCTTGCAACAATTGAAAGGCGCAAAAAAAACCACCATATTCAGCTTCTATTGGAAACTTAGCAAAATGCACCATATGTAGCTTCTAGTGAAAACTACTTGAACACAGGTGTAATGGAGTAGCCTTTATTTGCCATTTATTACGAGCTAGGGAGTCTGACTATTTTTTCTTGAGTTCCGAGAATTCTCGTACCCGATTTCTCGAGTTATTCGAGATTTTTTTTTAAACCGTTAAAAATCAGCTCAATCAACTACAAAACTAAATGTGAACTTTTCGAAAGTTGTTTTGGCCTGGGTGTTCTGAGTTATGCCCCGGAATAAATTCCATCGTTCCAGGTTCGATTCCCAGTAAAACCAATTTGGGAAACGAACTTTTGTAAATTGGTTCTGCTCTGGGATTCTGTTGCTCTGATACTCATGGGGAGTATGTACAGAGAGTTCCCTAGTTTCAAACCAGACGATTGTCTTACAATAGAATACCAAGACTAGAACCATTTAGAAAAGTTAATTTGTTAAATTGATCCTACCGGTATCGAACCCGGGAACTTCTCATCCAGTGCCCACAGTGCAAACCGTTAGGCTATCAAATTTACTATTTTTATTTTGTATTTACTATTTGTATTATTATGGAGTGTTTTTGCTCACTCATTGATGTCATCACATACCAAAGTTTTAATATTATATCTTTTATCAAGCTTGCATGCAGCCTTTCTTTTCTTACCCTTTTCTTAACCCGTTCGTGCATAGTATTGAAATTATACTGCGCTCAAAAATGTCGCCACTTTTCTATATGCCGTAGTGCTTACATTGAATCAATATAATTATTACGGTTTATCACTGACGACGGTTGATTCCGTCAACAGGCATAGTCGTACTGCTCATAGTTCTTGCAAATGTTTCTTGTGCATGAAAAAGTACGGCTATGACGGTAGTAGGGTATTTGCCGTAGTGAGATAGTTACAAAATTAAAATGCGCGATATTGATTGAAACATTGAGAGAAACGCTTTTCAAAATAAACACTTACTGATGAATAATAATAATTATAATAACGCACACACTCAACATTGCCCCGCATTTGTGGAACCCTGTGTCGCGGGTGCCATGGACACACATATAGACAACCACAAATTACACCCAAACTCACGAGAGAAATAAATGAAGGCCATATACATATTTCTCCCAAAAAACCTAAAAAAATACTTTCGGGATTACGGAAATTCATGCAAACGTTATTCCGGGCAAATGTATTTTCGGTCTTCTGATTCGTAACCCCGAGCCGTAGAAAAAGTACAACAATATTTGAAAGTATTACTAACCTGTATTAAAAAATATTTTAATATTAACATTAGCATCAAAGCGACTCTATGAAATTTTTGTTCTAAATATTTCAAACGGTTGTGTTTCAAACAATTGAAATTGACGTGATGGGTCACGTTCAGTCTTTTACGCAAGCAATGAGTCGGAAAGAGATTTTGAGACTATTTCATTATTTTGATTGCTTTTGTAATTTATATTTACGACTAATTTAAATATAAATTAAATACTATATACACTAGTGCATAAAATAACACTCTATGATAACACAATGTAGTACTTACTGAAAATATGATATATACCCTGTTTTTTCACTTTGGTTGAGTAATTTTTACAAGGTTTTACTACACAATACGGCGTCATTGACAAGCGCGCTGTCAGTCAAACAAAGAGAAAACTAAAGCGTGATTGACGCTCTGTATACGATTTTAACGCCCTGTAAGTTCGGACACTTTTTAGCGCGGACCCGACGTCCATTTATTTGTAAGTCACTGATATCGCCAGTATTTTTGTAATCTATATTATTACTTAGCATGTATGTATATGTATGTAACAAAGCAAATAAGTATATATACATTGACAATAAAATCACTGAAAATGATAGAGTACATACAAGGGCGACTCTTAAAGGATTTTTTAAGGAAAATTCATCTTTATACTCGACTTTGGCTTGGCAATGCCATAAAACATAAAACAAAAGTGAATACTCCATACTTACGCAACATTCGCACGTAAAATTACTAAGGGCGCTCCCTCACCGAGAATATTCGCCTGTAATATAACATTCAAGATTCGTTTGCGAGCATTACATTACAAATGTACGTACAGTTACGTGTATAGTTAATAAATCTGTATAAATTAATGAAATAAAACAAACCTATAAATAAATATTAAATGATTATTTTAATTATAAATTCATCAGGAGTTCGAGTCGAGTACAATGCCAAGAATGTAAATGGGCACTTCTGAGAGCCACATCGAAGGAGTTACGTAACTCCTTTTACATAACTCTTTTATGTAGTGGGTCACATGACCTACATAATGCATAAAAGATTTAATATTTACTATTTGAAATTGTAAAATATAAAATTTTGTTCAATACGAGGAGCGAAAGTGAAATTAGTCAAATCTGACACAGCGTGACCTACGCCGGCCGCACTGCCGGCACCAGCGACTCAGATGGGTGGTAAATTGCTTTTGTTCCACAACATTTCCAAATTATTGTTACGGAACATCGACCATTATTTTATTTAAACTTCCGACAGTTCCGAGAACATTGATGACTTTAATGGAAGTCGTTTCTTTATTACACACAGCATTAACACAACGTACAAAGAACACATACGCAATTATTTAAGCAGTTTATTTTATTTTGCAACACACACGTCCGTCACTCGTCTCAGCTCAGGGCTCATTGAAAACCAGCGCCACAGTCAATCGCGGCTGTGGCATAAGCTGAATGAAGTCCTTTTGCATATGCCACAACCGCACACATGACAGTACAACATTCGTAGTTGTTATATTTAGTATTTTTCTGTTTTGCTCTTTGTTTGTTATTGTCTTATTTTATTTTGTTTTAATTTTGTTAATTACGTCTTTTTGTTTTGTTTTGCTTGTCTAAGTGGTATCAATAATTTTTTTTGTATCTATGTGTTGTGCCGTTGCAATAAATGTCTATTCTATTCTATTCTATTATATTTAAATGTCAGCTATCGGGGGAGCATCGTTGATTTCGAAAGCCACTTGACTCGAATGAGGTCGAGTAAACGCCGTTAACAAGTGATGATACTTGTACATGTGCTACGTTTGAACTGTACCTAGTGTCACCGCCACTGGCCCAGAGCAGCACTGCAGGTGTTACCTTAACGAGTCGTCTCTGGGTGGACGCAGGTTCCCGGCCAGTACGTATCAGCGCAAAGTCGGAAAGGCGAGAGAGAGAGAGTGAGTGCCATTAATCGGTGTATGAAGTGGTGTGGAGATCAATGCAGACCGTTGCCGATCCTGAAAAGGCTGATCCTAGCACAATATTATCGGCACGCAGCATCGACGGTGCTCAGGGAACCCGCAGGGGCGCGACAGGGCGCGGGACATGGGCGGCCATTTATTACGCGGATAACATCGCTTCAAATGGGAAGTTCCTCGTCTCGCGCTCCGTCGCCGTCGTCGCCGACGGACACGCTGATAAATTGTACTCTGCCTTGGTCTCTCCTCATTTGAGGGCAACTACTTCCTTGACAAATATGATATCCGAATCACAGGCAAAACGAAATAATAATAATTTAAGAAAAGTACAACATATGATCCTACAATGAGTATTCGGCAAATAAATGAACAGATATATATTATACATATTCGACATATACAAATGTATATCGCATTCGACACACTATATGTTGTATACTCTATGCTGATGGCAAAAAGATACATAAAAACTTCATCGTTTGTATACAGATTTTAAGACTTTCGTGGTTATTCACTAAATGATTATCACTAGTATCAGGTTTCTTACCACGGTATGACTTCTTTTTATTTTCCCGATATTTCGGAACGGTTGCACGCTCCATGGTCACGGGTTGACTTCATCGTTTATAGACTGTGCACTTTTGCAACAAGATTTAAACAATCTATATAAGTATTACATTGATGACAACATTGTCGTCAATATCAGCTAGTCCACGCGTAGAAGCAAACCATTTATTTTTCCCTATAATCTTAATGGAGTCGTGATTGACAGAGTTAACGAAGTCCGAGATTTTGGTATCCTGCTCGATTCTAGATGTCCATGTCTGGGCATGTGAATGCGACTACTGGCAGGGCATACCGTAATTTAGGGTTTATGATACGCACATGTCAACCCTTCAGGAACTTGACTAGTTACAAAGTAGTATATTTCGCTTACGTGAGATGTATATTGGAATACGCCTGTCCGATTTGGTCACCATCCTATGCTGTACACGTCAAACGCATTGAGCGTGTACAGAAAAAAGTGTTATCGTACTTAAACTTTAAACTCCTCTACATTAACGAAAATTATAAAATATTCCATGACATATTAATAGATGTTTTGAATAATTGTATACCAAAAAATTAAATAAAACTAAAAAGTAAATATAAAAAATTCTGGTTAACTAAAGGACTTAGGAACTCTTGTCAACAAAAAGGATTACTAAAAATTTTTATATCGAGATGTAACAATGTAATACTAAATCAATACTAAAAAATAAATGAAAAACTTTTGAATAGAGCGATAGTAATATCAAAACAATTGAATTTCATTAAAAAAATGAAAAAATCAAGTTATAAAACCAAAACCATGTGCAAGATAATAAATGAACGAACCAATAAAAAACCTATAAAAGAAAAAAATAATATTAAACTAAACATTAATAATACCGAAATCTCAGATACACAACATATCGTTAATATTTTCAACGACTATTTTGCTTCTGTTGGCAAAAATAAAATTAAACTCACGAGCGGAACTTTTCCTTGTGGTCACCCCGTAGTACAACCTACGGAAAATTCGATATTTTTAAGTCCAGCTACGTACAAAGAGGTTCATAAAATTATTTCAAAATTTAAAAATAAATACTCGCATGGAATTGACGAAATGCCACCGACATTAATTAGGGCGGATGAACTCACCTTACCTCTAACCACATTAATCAATCAATCATTTGAAGAAGGTGTTTTCCCAGACTTACTAAAAATTTCGCTAATAAAACCTATAGGCACTAACCTCAAGGCAGTGTATTTGGATGCCTTTTATTCTTAATTTACATCAATGATTTGCCAAGGGTTATAAATGAACACTGTGTTTTATTCGCAGACGACATTTCACTTTTGATAAATTGTGACAATAGTTCAAGTCTATCAGAGAAAGTAACGACTATTATAAATTCAGTTACGACATGGTTGCAAGAACATAATTTAAAAATGAATTATTCAAAATCGAAAATAATGATCTTTCATCCCCCACAAAAAAAATCTTTACAATTTAATTTTAGCTACAATGGGGTACAAATTGAATCAGTCAATGAATCAGCAGTACTAGGATTAGATATTGATAAACATGTTAATTGGAGAAAACACGTACAAAAAGTTGCTACTAAGATATCTAGATTTACATACGCTCTACAAGAAATAACAAAATCCACAGAGTTTAGCTCATGGAGGTAGTCTCGATCTCTGATGTTTCAAATAAAAAAAAATATTGTAAATGTTATTTACAAAGAGCAACTCCTAGAGTTTCTTGCTCATTCTTCTCAGGGGAATCTGCCTTACGAATGAGCGGTAGAGTTTAACCATTGTGACGATTTCAAGTGTAATAATGCTTACCTATGAAATAAAGATTATTTTGAATTTTGAATTTAGACCGCTCTACTACTCTCTCTGTTTATTATGCGGTTGCAAATAAACAGAGAGAGCAATAGTACAGAAGCACCATCTCTATTTGTGTTGCAAAAAAAACTAATTAGAATAATAGCAAACCTCAAAGAGACAGATAGTTGCCGACCTCACTTCCAGAAGAACAAGTTACTCACACTTCCCTCAAATATTTTCGCAATAACCAGAGTTTTTTTAAACGCCGTCGAGACATTCCATCAAAATTTTTAGTACGTCACAAAATAGATGAATGATTCCAATGTCGAGATTAACTCTACATTCCTCTAGCCCACATGTCATGGCGATAAAAATTTATAATCAACTACCTGATGCACAAAAAGCTAAAAGAATTATTAACAAATAAATGCTATTATGATATTAAAGAATTTTTGAACGCAACTCTTTAACAAAAAGTATTTGCATTTAAAAACAGCCCTTACTCTCTTCCCTTCTGTTTGTTGTGTCGCCTTCTCTTTAATATCCCACCGTAATCCGGTGCTCCCTAGTCGCGGCTCTGTTGACTTGCCTTCCCCGGGTGCAATTCCACTCCGTGTTTAAGGTAAAAGAGGCATAATTGATAATTTTACAAATAAATGAAGAAAATCAAAAGGTTAGACTCTTGGATATTTTGTGAAATTTTGCATGAAATTTGTAATGATTATTTTGTTATTTTTAAATAAAATATCGTCACATTAAAATAAAATTTATTATTTATTAATATAGGGTACTTACTAGACAGCAGTGCGCTAATTATGTCACACTTACAAAGCGAGTTTGTTTCAATATGTGTTGAAGAGAGTTTGTTCAACGAGTTCTTAGGTTTTCTCGATTGTTACACGTAGGAAATGGAACTATTTTTTTTTTCGGACGTAAATCGCGTGTATTTGTTTTTTCAAACAAATCAACAGGTCGGGTCCTGGTCACAGCTGATTGAGGTAGTAAAGTCGTCAACCAGTTGTCTCTAATATTAATACTTCTTCTTCTCTCCTATCGGAGGATGGACAACATCTTGGCAATCCTGACTTTAGAGGCTGCTGCTCTAAAGAGCGAGGTGGTACTGCAGCCGAACCTAATATTAATACAAATCACCCTATCTTCCACAATCGTTACAAAAGTTATTAATTAAATAGCTTATTTTTACATTTTTCAAAATAAACTCCGACATCTTTTGCAAGGACCTGGGATTTGTTGAACTTAACTGGGTGTGTAGGATTATCCATGACATGCTCGCAGACTGCACTTATTTACGCGACGGTGTTTGACATCAGTTATATCGACTCATCCGAACAACAGCGTCCGATGTGGTTATGTAGCGAAAAGAGAATAAGTACGTTACGAGAACAATTTCGTTATTGAAACTAAGGCCTATGTAAAGGTGTTTGAAGAATTTATATACCTTTTTTCGTTTTGGGAAATATAAAATCGAACAAAGGTCGATGAGACATCCACAGCGAAGAAGAACGAACGAAATGTACTATGTCTTGAGAATAAGTAGTCTTACACATAGACCTTTGTTTTATGGATGAGTCGATATGTTCTACGACGCAGGTATAAATGCTTCGCTTCGTTTGTCCAATATATGAAGACCACAATCGCAAGCAAGCTTGTAAACGCCTCTCATATAAGGTTAAATGGCAGGTCTTCGCTTGACTATTGGTGGTTTCACACGGCGTCTGTGGCATTGGCGTGGAATCTTCAACTTGGTTGTACGTAGAACTTGCTTTATATGCTGAAGTTCCTCGACCAGATTATTACTGTCGTAGACGCCATGTACTGATGTTAGGAAGTGTTCTAATATTCATGTTCAAGGCATGTTCAATGGACGTATTGTGTTCCCTCAGCTTTCTACTTAATTTCAATGCAGTCCTTTACTGGCAGGTTTGTAAACAGCGGCTGAACAGCGAAACTGACAATGGTGTCATCACCAGTTAAGCGTAGATCTTTGATTTCACTGATGAAATCCTTCACATGTGTCCAAGTGTTCCCTCTCAATGGTGACAATACCTTTGCCATGCGTTGAGCCAGTTTGTAGGTTGATATGTCAATCTGACTAACTATGGGACGAAGTGGAGTGCCAGCCATATGTATGTATTTTGGGTAACCCATACAGTTTTGGAGGTTTTACGCAGCAAGGTACAAACTCACTTACATCAAGTTTCAGCGTATCGGAGTGTTTAGATGTTAACGCAGTTACGCAGTATTGTTGTTTTAATATTAATATCTTGGTGGTAGGGTCTTTTTTCACCTTTTTGTACGTGCTTTCGTCCAACATATAAATAAGTTTCAATTCGAGTTTCTACACTTTTTGTAATTAATAACACAGAAAGAAAATATTTATTTTATTATTCTTATTTTTTTCAATTTAAAAGAGTTTTTCGGCAGGAATAATAAACATATAAATTATTACATTTTTTTGTAATAACTGTGATTAATCTTAATTATTATTATTTTATTAGTTAATTTGAATTATTAGTATCAACTAATAATTTGCAAAGAAAAAATTAATCAATTTAGTTAATTTTTATTTTTGACAATATTATTAATCTTGAATTTAGTTGATTTTATTTAAGTATTTTGACTTTAGTTTTTTTTAAATTTAATTTCCAACGCATGTATTCCCGCAATCAATGGTTACTATAATATATTTATGATAAAGGTTCCTACTAGTAATAAACTATGGGCCTTGCTGTGTTGTCTGACAATAAAAAGATTTTTATTTTAACTTTTTTATTTGAAACTGTTATGCAAATTTGTTTTCACAAGAATAAAAAATAGTGTATACTAGTATTTCAAAATCTTTAAAGTAAAAATACCATTTACGACGGAAAGAACACGTTTATTTATTTTTATCACTTTTGACCATTTTTTTCATTTTTGAAATGTTACTCTTTTTATTTCTCCTGTAAAGTTGGTGTTTTCATAACACATGTTTATTCGGTGGCGCCGCCGGCATAGCACCGATCTCTCGAACGTGAGTGTCCGTAATTCGTTAATACTTTTGCACATTTCAATAGACCGTTGAACAAAGCTCTAAATACTACAATTAGACCACTTTCTTGTTTATTTATCACTAAGTTCTTAAGCTTGGAAGTGAAATCATCACTACGTTCCAACCGCGCTGTTATCAGTGACTCATTGGCAAGGAAATTTTACTATTGTTTTTTTCTCGGAATTTCGTAGTTCGTGATGTTTTCCGTCTTGGATATGTAGGAACAGGGTATGTTTAACATATTTTACTTAATTTTGTATTTATTTTGCATTTATGTTAGTTTATGTTTGTGTGCTGTATTAGTTATGAACTTGTTACGCCAACCCTAATTTGCACGTAATATTTTCCACTAAACCCACTTTGCGTAGAGTTTTGAACAATTCCAGGCCTTTCCAGAAGTTCTAACTTTTTATTAAATAAAGATAAATTTACATATAATATTACAATAAAGTTTCATCGTCGCTTGGTGTCGCCGGTGTGTACCGTCATAGTGCTACGCAACTTCTGACTTTGCTACGCAAACCGTATTGTAAAAAGTAATCATAAAACTTTTTTTTAGGTAACTTAGTTAAGAGTACTTTCTCAAGGTTAAATTTATTTGAGATACGTACGTGGAGGCTTTTTTAAAAAATATCAACACGAGTCGTAAGTCTTCTTAGCATCGTTAGGTGATGTGGAATAAATAGACAAGATACGGTTTTCGAGAAGCGCATGTTAAACTTGTGTAACAATCGCGATTGTTTTTTGTTTTGTAAAATATGTTAAGAATTCTAAATCTAAGTTGTTACTTAAGTACCCTCATTGGCTTAAAGAAAATAAGCGCATTCAATTAAAGAGAAGTGGTAGAGGATGAGTATTATATTGAACAGGAAGACTCACAATCCCGATTTGAAAATTCAGCACTCTTTGCAGTTAACTATCTATGGTGAACGGTAATAAATGTAGTGCCCTTTCTGACTCAACATCAACCAAGTGTTACATTTGTGGGACAATTCCTAAAAAGATGAACAAAATAGACGTCTGTTTGCCAAAACACAGCGTCTCAAGTCGGTAGGAGTTTGTTTTATATCCGTTACAGTCGTGGATCCGTTTTTTTTTTAAATATTTTGTTCATCTCGCTTAGATGATTCATACTCAGAAATGGCAGGTTACACCAGATGAAGATAAGAAAAAATTATGTACAAAAACAATTTAGGCTTAGATTAGGTTTGATTATAGACAATAACCGCAAGGAAATGTTTCATGAACTCTTGAGTTTCGGTACAAATAAAAGGTTTAAATAAAGATTTCGTCGGTCATTGTTCTGCTGTTTTACTAACTATGTCTCAGGATATAATATCGACTAGGATAAATTTAGGGACCATGCTTTGGAAACCGCACGAGAGTTAATACAGGAATATCCGTGGTACAACCTCCCAGCTTCCGTTCATAAAGCTCTCATTCATGGGGCTGATGTCGTACAGTACGCCATGTTGTTCATCGGGGAACTTTTCGGAGAGGCAGCTACATCTAATAACAAACATTTTAAATCTTTCAAACGAGAAACACTCGAAAAATGGCGCGAGACTTACCAATACCGATTGAATGAATACCCTTTTTTGTGTTGTTAGCTGTTTATTATTGCACTTTGTAAATAATTATCTATACGTATTTTTTAAATTGTTTATATATTTAAGTTAATAAGATATGATATATGAAGACAGATATTATAATTAATTGATTAAGTATTGAGTACCTATAGGAAATGAAAGTATTTTTCCGGATTAAATCGCGGATTTTTTTTTCAAACAAATCAACGTTTCGAGTCCTTATAGTTCCCATGGTCACGGTTGTAAAGGGCCCAAAACGATGATTTGTTTGAAAAAACAAATATACGCGATTTCAATCCAGAAAAATAGTTTCATTTCCTTTGTGTAACAATCGCGAAAACCTAAGAACCCGATATTGAGTACTTAATTAAATCTTCTAAATAAATACAGCACAAACCTCACCAAACAAAAGCTTTGTTCAAATGTCAAAAGCCTTTCTGGAAGGGGAACAAGAAAATAATGTTTTTTATATATTTTTTATTTTTCTTAAAACATTCTACCAATAGCAATAACGTACACACTCAACATAATATAAATATGCTAATTTTAATATAATGTATAAAAGTGTTTTGCAATTACATAAACGTATAACCACAAATAAAGCCGTTACGTATTTATGGCCGCTCATGTTCGGCGGCGCGACTGTGCTGTGGCGCGACCGCGGCGCGATGGTACGAGCTGTGTACATGGCTTCTAGAACATTGTCGCACACAAAAGTATTGTTAGTTATAAAGGTCTGCAGCTCCGAACATAGCGCATTGTTGTCAACTGCGTTGAAATATTTCGATAGCCTGACATATTTAAAGATAACTATCATGCATAGAAATCTATTCTATTAAATAACAATAATAATATAGCATGCATAATCAATATCTACATATAATTAGACAACAAAGCATGCTTTAAAGTTGCTTTGTTGTCTAATCTTTTAAAGTTATCTTACTACAGGCTAATAAATACACCGTCCCTGTCTTGCGACAAAATTTGATATTATTTACTAGCAGCAGGGCAACCTTACCTATTTCCGCCGCCAAGCAGTAACATCAGTATTACTGTGTTCCAGTTTGCTGGTGAAATTACTGGCGCATGGGACTTGTCAATTTAAGTGTCAGGGTGACGGGCGCAGTGGCAGTGCCCCCCGATCTTTGCGATTTAAAGCTCTGGGTTGCACTGCAACTGTGTTGGGCAGGCGTGTCGCTTACCATCAGGCGCACGACTTGTCCGTTTCGTCGCTTTACTATAAAATAATAAT
>NW_020654520.1:75522-77558 GCF_003589595.1 Hyposmocoma kahamanoa
ATAATTAGTTAAGTTATTATTATCATTGTAGTGCCCTTACAGGGTTCATGTGCAGGAATACTATTATGAACACCTCTTTTAATCCACATGAATAATGAATTACGAATTAAAAAAAGTCTGCAAATTGGTACAGACGTTTTTAAAACAAGCATGTATAAGCAAGTATTTTGTATACAATATGTTTGTCAACACTATACAATTTCCACGGTTATTTCTGCCGCGGCCTGCGCGAGGTGTCGCGACCAGGTGCGGCCGCGACCGCGGTTTCATGTTTCCGCGTGAGGCCGCCCACAGCCCCCGCGGCCCCGCCACCCCCGCGCCCGTCGTCGACCACGTCGCTAATTTGCAGCTAACGTATTTGAACGATTTCGTTAAGCGCAACCGCTCGTCGCCTTTCATTTTTTACGTTATTTCCTCCTATTGCCCTCTCAATGACCGACTACGTCTCATTTTCAATTAATCTATTCAGACTGAACAAAAACTATTCTTCAGAGCCTTATTGTACTGCCAAGGTTTAACATTGTAAAATAAGTTAGAATATTTAATCAAATTAATGACGCTTTAGACACATATATTTCCTATAGTCCTATCGTCGATAATAATAATTAAAATTAAAAGCATTTTAATAATTACATACTAAAAAAGAATGACTTACATTTAAAATATTTGATTGAGTAAATGATTATTTGATTCTGACGTAATAAGAACAAGTCATTAAAAAGCCATGACGTGTATTTCACTTCTGTCGGAAATGTCTACAATGAAAGACTCGGATGAAAGATGCTGTTGTATCCGTATCCCTCTTGTTGATTTCATAGTTGTACCATGTTAATTAATTGAACATACTTACATCTATTTAGCTACGATTTTAAAAGATTTCAAAAAAGGAGGAGGTTATTTATTTATTTATTTAATCTTTTTGCACAGTACATTAATGTACAAATGGCGGACTTAATGCCATAAGGCATTCTCTACCAGGCAACCATTGGGCCAAACAGAAAAAAAAACAAGGTCGGTGCTACGCTAAAAACAGAAGAAAAAAGTATTAATAATTATAAAAAATATAAGCCTAAAAATGTGTACTGTATAAAATAAACATAATACAGCATAAATATACTCAATATAAGTATATAATAAACAATACATATATATAACAAATATACCTAATAGATATATCCTATATATAATATATAGTAAACATAATATTAATTAATAATATATAAATACCCACAGCAACATTATGCATAGTCTTGATCTAGAAGATTATCAAAAAGATAATTGCGCAACATGCGCTTGAAAGATAGTTTAGTCTGAGCTTGTCTTATATTTAGCGGGAGCGCGTTCCAAAGACGGATTGCATGAAGGGCACAGTACATTACAATTAGATACAAAATCAGTACGGTGAGAAAGAATAGAGAGCTTGAAGCTACGGCAAGATCAATTTCGCAAC
Source organism: Hyposmocoma kahamanoa (assembly GCF_003589595.1). Lineage (NCBI taxonomy): Eukaryota > Metazoa > Arthropoda > Insecta > Lepidoptera > Cosmopterigidae > Hyposmocoma > Hyposmocoma kahamanoa. The sequence continues at coordinate 76,973 of NW_020654520.1, forward strand.
CCGGCCGAGCGGTTTCAAATTCAAATGAGCATCTAAGGTAATCAGGCGCAGCCGGATCGAACAAAATGGAGAAAAGGGTGGTTACTATTCTTAAGGATCTGCGTTCACGGATGGGAAGCCAATTTAGTTGACGTCGAAAACTAGACATGTGGTCATATTTTCGCAGATGAAAGATGAACCTACTGCAATTGTTAAGAAGACGATCTAACTTGTTCGAAGAAACTTGAGAGATATTACTGTAACACACATCAGCATAATCGATTACAGACAATATCAGTGCCTGAACAAGGAGAGTTTTGGTCTTAACGGGAAGAAAGTGCTTAAACCTATACAGAGCTCTTAGTGTGTTTGTTACCCTACAGCAAACGTCGGACACCTGGGGTCGCCACGACCTGAGTCAATAATTAGCCCCAGATTCTTTACTTGATTTGATCAATATCGGGGGCGTGCGCGTCATGTCAAAAGACGAAATAAGGCGTGGGCTTCCAAGGATGATTGCTTGACACTTGGAAGGGTTAACATTGATGCCAAACCTTTGAGACCAAACCGAGATTCGATCAAGGTCGTCATTAATTAAATCAATTGC
>NW_020654520.1:82558-96262 GCF_003589595.1 Hyposmocoma kahamanoa
CATAGAAATCGAGCAATCCTCAAATTGCATGTACAGCGTGTTCACCGATTTCTCCATCAGTTGTGAACCGATTTTGAAAATTCTTTTTTAGTTTGAAAGGGTGATCTCAAGGTGATTGATTCCACTGTCACCAAATCAAAATCTGATGAGGGAATCTCATGGAAATCAAGCGAAATCCTCAAATTATATAGGCATGTACAATGTGTTCACCGATTTCTCCGCGATTTGCGGACCGATTTTGAGAATTCTTTTTTTTATTAAAAGGGTGCACTCTCGAGGTACTCTCATTGTCACCAAGACAGAATCTGATGAGGAGATCCCATAGAAATCGGGGGAAATCCTTAAATTTTATAGGCATATGCAGTGTGTTTGTAGAACTGTTACAAATCAAAAGTTCTCGGATAGGCGTGGACGTCTTCGTTTTTCCATTTCTCGTAATGATATAATGGGATGCGCAGACGCGCACTTGATGACGAGTGCTTGCAATTTTCGAAAGAACTTATATTGGGTCTATTTAAATAAAAATATTTGACTATGACTTATCGTCAGCTCAGCAGCATGAAGTGATGACTCTCATACTCAAACACCTGAATGGAAAGATTAAGACAATTCTCATAATATCTTTTCATCATGTAGTCAGATAAGTAATTTACTTGGTTCCAAATTGCAAAGTACATTACCGTCTAGTATTTAGATATAATTTAGATATAGACTTAACTAAAAACTACACTACTTACCTGCCTGTATTTACTAAAAATGGTAAAACAAACAAACTTAAAAAAATCAACCAACTTCGAAAACCACAAACAGTCCCTACACTAAAAAGTTTTGGTCTGAGTCTCATGTCTCTAAAATTAAAAATAAACTCTGGACAGCATAATTTTTTTAACGCTTTTTTCTGATTAAGGAATATTAAAACGATTTAACCCACATAAAATCCAGTGGTTATTTTTGCGAAATGTGCGTTACATCAAGAACACGTAATTAAATTTTTCTGTGCCTCTGATTACAGCATTTTTGCGTTCCCTAATATTAAAATTGTACCACTTACAGCATTTACTTGGGTGTTGTTAAGTACGAACAATGTGACTTACAGCGTTTTAAAGGTCCGAGTTTTAACAGTGCAATGAGTGATACGATATTTAAAAACAAATATAAACAAGTACAGAACTTCTCCCTACGTCATTTTTCCTTCCCTCGCTTAATGACACCACAACTTACAGCAATCTTTAGAGACTACGCATGCAGCAGCGAGGGTACTTGTGTGTGTTGTCCGAGGTTTTTTATAGCAAAATCTAAAGTATTTTTTCAATTATTATGGAAAATATTATTTCTGTTCCTTATTTTATATTATTACTTATTATATTTCACCTCATTTATTTATTCAGACCGTAAGAGATAGAAATTAATTAACTACTCGTACGTAGGACTCGTAAATACGATGCATTTAAATTATAGTGAAATTTACTCAAATCACCATTTTTAAAGTGATTTTATTCCACAAAGAAATCCTACAAAGTTCAAAGTTATTGTGTTTTGTGGATGTGTTAATATGTTTAGGTGATTATTATTCACTAAGTCACTAAAACGGATTTAGATACAATATTGCAAACAAGCCATTTTCTGGATACGTACATATATTTATCGCCGTTCTCCCATCGGGCCAGGCAGAGAAATGTTTATACCTGCAGTGCGTTTCCGTCTTTTTATGAAGTTTTTTCTCACTTCTCATAACAGTAACCATCATAATTTTTTCAGCAAACTCATGTATCACAAAATCTTATTTCTAGATAGCATGAACGCTGGCACAGCCAATAGCACAAATTATGTCATAACAGTTACTATTAATAGTCTAAATAACTGTAGGTATGTTAAGTCATGCATATTACAAAGCTTAATTAATAGTAAAATAGATACACGTATAAAATGTGTTCTACACATGCTAACAAATATAAAAACACAAATAATGTCACAAAAAAGAAGAAAATGCCTAGATGAGCTAAAAGAGAACAAAGAAACAATTTTCTGTCGACGCGCCCTATGCTACTAGATCAAAACAATCTAAGACTAAAATTTTAAATAACAAATTACTACGGCCATCAGACGGTTCTATTAAATTGTAATCTAATCCAATGTGTAACAAATTTCTAATAATTAAATAAAAATAATTTAACCAGATTCAATGCAACAAACTGTATCAAGGAGCTCCGTCACCAAAAGATATGCAAGACGCCAAACTCAAAACTAGTCTCTACAAAAGTTTATGATCTGATGCCCACGTTTAGAAACCCTGAGAAAAATGTATTCAAAGTACTGAAATGATCATAGAAAATGTGTACTTTCAAAAAGACCAATAATGCAGAAGCTGGTTGCAGTTTCCGGACCTAACCTTCAATTGACCGGTTACCACCCGAAAATATCAATGATGTACAACCGGGTTGCAGTTCATGGAATATGACAAAGGATTACGACACTATTTAGAAGGTTTAATTTTATTTTTATTTTTTAATTTTGTTGTCTGCTAATGGATGAATATAGTTCGGTTTTAATATAAATTATAATAATGATAAAATGTTTCTATATTTTTACTATTCTCGTTCATTACCTAGTGCCGACGAGGAATAAGGGATTGTTTAATTATTATTGAAACGATACTAAAACGTAATAATTTTAAATCTTCAACGTGTAGATAATCTTTTTCCTTGTAGGTACCAGGCAATAAACTAAAATAGAAAATATAAGAACAAAAAATGAAAATCTAATAATCAAGAGTTAGATTAGTTGTTGATTATTATTATTTTATGGAATTTAAGGAATTTATAATGTATCAGTTCTAAGAACGATGTAATATGGCACACAAGTGTCAATGGTTTTGTTTTATTGTGTTAAATCTCCAAAATTATAATTCGATGTGTTTCATTGTACCGACTCATAGTGACCAAAGTCTTTTTCACAAATAGCGGTTCTTTTTAATAATAAACGTTTTAAAAGCCATGTAAATTGCATATGATTTTCACTAACACCATTTTAATGTTACCTGCTTTGGTTTAAAAAATACTCTTACAGCGGTATTGAATTTCGTACATCTTCAAGAAGTTAACATTAAAAGACCAAAAATGTGTTAAGGAGATCTAATTCATTTACATCACTCTTGGAATACCGTAAATTGACGGCATTAATCGCACTGTCATACAAATTAACTTGAAAATTAAGGCATTCTTTGGGGTTAAAATCTGAAAATCAAATTGTCGTAACCCACATAATCGTCATCAGGAGTAGGACTATTTCAAATCCGAGTTTATTGTTAAGAAGTACTATTTTTTATAGGTTTATTTGCTAAATTTGGCACAAAAAACCGTTTCAGAGTTATAAATTTTTTTCGTTTTTGCAATTTTTGTTTGGGCTCCAGTGAAAAGTCGAGTTTTTGAGTGTTACAGCATTATCGCTTTCCAGGGACGATATGTTCTAATAATATAATACTTTAGTTGGTTGATTGTCCATGAACGTTTATTTTTTCACCCCAGGTATGATCTCCACAATAGCAAGCTGTCGAAGAGATTCATCTAAAAATAAATAAATACCTTGCTGTTACCGAAACGTTGGCATTATTGATCAATCTTACCTGACAATATTAATCGAAACTGACACTGGCCCAAGCCTAGTGACCGCCATTAAGGAAATAGAATAGAATAGAATAGAATAGATTGATTAATAAGTTATTATAATACTGTGTACAAACTGAAATAATAATACAAAAAAATATATTTCTCGCTCTTTAGTGTAGTGACTGTTTCTGGTTTTTGAAGTTGGTTGATTTTTTTCAATTAAAGTGATAGTGGTTGATACTTGCAGTGAAAATAAAAACGTTACGTATACAGGTTGGAACAAAATGACAGGCAAAGCCGAAAACTGTGAAGAGTCTTATATATGTACGGACAACGGCACATCAGATTTCACATTTTTGTTCGAAAATCGCCTCCGTTGCAACGAAACAAGATACGTTAATGTGTAGCTTGATGTGCTGGCGTGTGTACTTAATTGTACTGAAAGTCTTTTTGCTCTAAGAGTAATCGTTTCCAAGTTATTCAATGATAAAGTTTTGCTTGAAAAATCTGTGTTGTCAACCCTACATCATAAAACACAGCTGTTTGGAGGTTAGTGCCGGGAGGTACTCAGGGCAAAAACTTTGTAATTTAATAGGTCGTCGATCTCCGTCGTTGATCAGAATCCCATCAGTCGCTTTCTTTGATCAATAATCACGTGAATGATGATTAATTATGGGGGTATTTTATTTTATTACTTCGAGAGTAATTAACACCCCTAAATTCCGTGTTTGACGACCCAATATTTACATTTACCGAAAAATGCACCTCTAATAGAATCTTCGGGAGACATATTGTTTCTAAACTATGCGTTACAACCACTTAAGAAAAGTAAAGTCATTAAGTTAATGCAACCAATCACATGACTTATCACCGCTTAGAATTGCACTTGTTATCTGTTAATTGTTTTTGGTAGCATAATCGGGAGAGCGTTTTTTTCTACTCGACTGTTTTTCAACGCATTTGGAAATACTTTTAATTTACACTGCGAAAATTTACTGACTTTAAAATGAAGAGTTCGTTTTAATTAGATCAACATTTAAAACTAAATTTTAACTGTTAACTTGAGCTGAGTAGTTGAAATTTAAAAAAAATGTAATGTAAAAATAAATAAATCGGTTCTTGGATGTCTACAGAACACCTCCACTGTTCGTTTCCTTATTTTTGAGTATCGATTATCACATTGCTAACTTTGATTATTTATTACAATTCATTAAACGAACTGCAATTAACTTACTTTTACTTTTGAATTGCTTAATGTACATACTTATACCAGGCAAGACGATTGCTACTTTTTGGCGCGTATTTAATTAGGTTTAATCGTTTAACATTTAATATTATTTTTATTTTAATATTCATGTGTCTTTTGCCTGTGCTGTGACCACAAAGTTCTCGCCAATTAAATGGACCTTCTGTTTAGTGATATTTGCTTTAGTCTAGTTGGCAACACTGCTTACCCATTCATAAGTTAGTTCAAAATGGCTGGCTGTATGGTCTCATGTTTTTCTCGACTTTACAACACAAAACAACGTTTACTTATAATTTTTGGGTTGTGACAACAACTGATTGGAATAGTGACGTAATTAAGTAGTGTTTGTATTAAGCAAGTAAAGTGTATTAGTGTACACAGTGTTTTTGCGGAGAACCACATCGGCTTGTGACCGGCACACCCAGGAATGTGTCTTCAATGTCTGCAAGAGTAAACGGGACGTGGACAAATCGGATACCCTTTTAATTTAAGGTAAATTCAATGCAAGGTAGGTAAGCAGTTCTTTTTCACTTTCTACTTCTCTCGCGAGTGCCAATGATATGAATGCCGCCTGTGGGGCGATAAATGTACTAACGCTATTCATTCGCTTAGGGTTGTTGCAACACATAGTTTACATCTGGACGCTAATTTTTCAACTGCTCTGATTTTACATTTAAAGTAAATAAAACTCATGTATATAGGGTTCTTAACGTGATACTTTCGGCTTTGTCGGTCATTCTGTTTCACCCGGTATACATAAATCAATACAATTATGTATCATATCAATGAATCTATAAATATAAGTGTATATTAGAATTCTTTATAATTACGTACAACTTGATTTTCCAACCTGTTTTATTTTTCTCGTAGGTTCCAGCATTATAATTTACTTACACGTGATTTAGAAATAGTATTAATAAAATTATGATTATATCTACAACACTCTAATAGTATTTCTGTAGTCATTGTAGAATGAGGGTTCTTAAAGTCGAGTACTTGCCGTGTTCAGACCTTAGTAATAAGTACGTGATTTTAAGACCCAATTACGTAATGATTGCATACAATACTTTTTCTACGAGTTAATTAGTAGTAGAGCTCCTTGTGAAAGACTTCGTGCCACCTCATCTATTTCTGCCGCCAAGCAGTAATGTCAGCATTACTGTGTTCCGAAGGGTAAGGGTGCTGGTGAAATTACAGGCACATGGAACTTGTCAACTTATGTCTCAGGGTGACGGGCGCAGTGGCAGTGCCCTTCGGATCTTTGCGATTTAAAGCTCTACTGTTATGGACAGGCTTGTAGCTTACCATCAGGGGCACGACTTATTCGTCCCGTCACTTGATATTATAAAAATAATAATAATGAAACACGACCATTATTTAACGCACCTGCATTTTGTTAAAAATCCACGACAACAAACGAATTTTTTTCTTCAAATTGTAACTCATTTATTAGGGTAGACAAAGGTTCCACCATACAGCCTCTTCATATACAATGTGTTGATTTGCATTCTCGCCATATTTACAGAGGTCATTCTATATCCTATATATAAACTAAACCTAAATCACTAAAAAAAAATTCATTAAAATTCCTATTATTTTATTTTATTGCGGTAAATATGATCCAAAGACTTCCACGGCACTTGCACACATTTTGAACAATGACCTTAAATGCGCAGAAAGAAGCTCATTTTTTATTTGGTGGTGGGGTGCGCGTAGCGATGGCGGGAGGTGGCGTATCGAGCGCGCGATTGGTAGATCAGTCGACCTTGCTTCAAGTACTGCGTCTACATCACATTGACATCCCCATCCTCTTACGACCCCCTCAGGGAACAACCCCACCGCGTACGTAGGACCCGTCGGCCAAGGGAAGTCCTCAACGACCCTGACGACCCTATCACTCTCGCCACTTTGAAGGCCAACCAGATCGCTAGTCAGTCCCGTCCCGCACGCACCAACCGTCCTCGTCGGCGATGTCGTAGAGCCCCTCATTTCAGCACGTACACTGGTAGATTCTCTCCAACAGCACGCCCTTCTGGCGGAAGTCTCCAGTAGCGCCCTGAGCCGAGGTCCGTGCCCACTTGGGCGCCCTCAGGCCCGCTACTTAGCTTTAAGTTTATTTTAGGGGTTATGAGCCTTCAGCTCGCCTTTTTTCTCCGGTGGCGCAGTAAAGGCCATCAGCGGCCAACTGCAAAATATCATTCAATAAAAAAAAAAGAAAAAAAAAGCTGACATCCCACATACATTCTATTCTAGTCTGTCGCGAAATGCCACGTGGTTTGGTATGTAAACAGGAGTTAGTACTGCAAAAAATAATCGCTACCAGGTTCACCAGAACCTGCATGGTAATCCATCAAGTACAAGTGCGTGTCTATTCTTATGACATGATGTGAAAAGTTTAGTTTACGCGGAGGATGCGAGTGTCGAAGTTTCTGCTTTCAAAGTTGTGGAGTCTATTGTTGAAGTGAAACTCACGTGCGAATCTCTGCATAGCTAGCGGTGGTTCCGGTACGGAGCCACTCAGCAACTGTGGAGCTAGGTACTTCTAGCAATTCTTTCATGTAACCTAAAGTTGGTAAATACCAAATCTAAATTACAAAAAAACATTTTTCAGTCAACTTTTCTAATTAATGTAAAGAAATAGTAAATTATAACAATACTAGTACATAGTTATAATTAAAAAAATAGTTAAATAAGCGATCGAGAAAGATTACGTATCGCTCGGTGACGCGGGTGGCGGGGTCACTGCCCTTGCGTGGTGCATTAGACTTGAGACAATTTTGCAAAACTTTACTAGATACAATTGGCTACTATTTATATATTATATTTACTAGATACAATTGAATATTGAACAGAATATTTTTTAAATATTTTTAGATGATTTAGCACCTTATATTATTAATTTCTTAAATATGGCGAGAATGCAAATCAACACACCGTATTTAGCAAAAAACCAAAGAGACAATAGAACTGGCTAAGTACCGCATAGAGAGTTTAATATATATATAATATAAATTTAATTTAATATATATATATATATATATATATATATATACGGCCGGGTCAGTGTAGAAACTAACTTTTCTGTATTGTCTCGGGTCTGGGTATTTGTAGTACCATAGTTGTTTTCGATTTCCATAACATAAGTGCTTTAGCTACTTACTTTGGGATCACAGCAACGTATGTGATGTTGTCTAATATTTATACAAAATTGCTGATTTGTCGTACTGGCCACTTGAATTACAATTAAACCTGCATGGTGTCAGATTTCAGAATGAAACTTTTTTTCACACGAAAAGTAGCAGAAACTGCTCGTAATATCAATGCTTGCGTTTTTCGACAATTTTCGAAATTTCAAACTAGCGAAAAACGTAAGTGAAAGTTCGTGAACCTAAACGGCGATAAAAGTTATTCGCGCGTATGTGATTTACAGGGAAAATGTTTTTCTACTCTCGTCGGATGTACTTCTACACACACATCCGACAATATTAAATTTCCGTCTGAATCATAACGAACATTGAAATTAAAGAAGTGAAAATTGATTGCAGTAGACCTATTGTAAGTAGTTGTCACAACGTATTGCTTTTTGTAATTACCTCTGCGTAATATCAAAGTGTAGCAACCCCAGCACAGGGCGATTGTACAGCCGATTATCTGCACGTCATATATTGTGGTGTATGTGCCGATAATTCATTGTTGTGAATGGTAAACTGGATTTTCCTCTAAGCAGACAGCGTTTTATGTAATTTTATCGCTTTTTATTTTATATTAAATTTGTGACTGTGACACAAAAATGTGTCTGACATATTGATTGTTCTTTTGTTGTCATCGGTAAGTACGAAATGGCCTCGCTCACGGCCGTCATTGTAATACAAATACTTGTGTACATAACAAATAAAAAATATACACGAATATTTATGTTATCGGCACTGTATGCAATTAAAAAAAGTATTCTATACCATGCCGAACGTGCATTAGACAATTATATAAATTTTGTTATATGTATGTGGGTGAACAAAACAAGTGATAATAGGAGGTGCTTGTGTGGTAAGAAGAATATTTTAATGCACGGCCAAATGTCACAATAGTTCATCTAAGGTAATTAGAAGAATTGTAATTAATGGTAATCAAAAGGCGTAAGAGAAAGAGCGTTCAGATGGTACCATTCGTAACTCCTGAATAGACAACAATATGTGGAAATTGAATGTTGGAATAAAGACATTAATTCAATCGATATAGTGAACTCTAAAACAAAAACGATCACTTATTGTGTACCCTGAGGTAGTGTCTTGGGTTGCATCTTATTTGTTATATACATAAATGACCTACCTGAAATATTGAACTCTCTATGTGTTATATATGCTGGCGAGATGTCGTTACTATTTTAACATTTAATTCTTGTAATGGAATACAAGAAAGAGATTACTCTCAGTCTTGGCTGTATGGCGCATTAGTACCGTTTCCAATGGAAAAAACAGTATCAAAAAAAAGTAACAAAATTATGGGATTATATGTCAAGTCAAGAATTGACAATTAACGCTCAACTCATTTTGTAACATGAAAACGGAATCCTAAACTATCACAATTTTCATTCAACAGGTATCTTCTTGTTCGCAGTGAAATAAAAGAGATTTACCGCCAGACTGTTATGATTTTATAGTTTTTGGATAGTCGTTAGCCGCCATTTGCATTACGAGGGCTAGAAATTATCCTTTTCCGACACGTTGCGATATTTAAGCAACAACAATATGACATGATGCGTTGCGTCAGCGTTGCGACGACGTTGCGACGACGTTGCGTTATTAATATGATACTGCGTTGTACTAGAGAGAGGTACATATAAATTAGAAGTATATGCCACACGTGCATTAAAACGGCGCGCTACCACAAGCAACATAGTACGCTGAAATCTTAGACTGAAATCAAAACTGACGTAGATGTAAGATGGATTCAGACCTTTTTAATTTATTGTTCAATTAAATTTCAACAAAGTTTTTAGTAATTTATTTTTATTTGAAATTTTGCAAACAGGGTCTAAATGGAGTAAACGTTTGGAACCTTTAATACAACTACATTTTTCTGTTACAACTTGTATAAATATAATAAAGACAAAGTCGTTGGGCTTGTGAAATCCACGAAATAGGTATTCCAAGGCATTTCATTGTGGACGCCATGCCTTACTCAGGAAACTTTCGGCATTATGGTGTTGCAGGCCATAACTTTTTAACGCCATTTAAGTATTTAAATGGTGTTAGTAAAAGGAAATTGGCTGTTCTTAACCATCCTCTACCCGCGCCAAATAGCATAGCATATATACCCGCGCACGGTGAGTGAGACCGAAAGTTCGAGAGCCATTTTAGTATGTTGTTTAGTAAAACATCATCCTAAAATTAAGTTTAATATGAAAAGGAAATATGTAAAATTGTACCAAGCAAAGTATTTTACACTTTTTTCTCTCTCTCTCTTTAAACCGAATTCCTGGAGGCGGTCACCATAATCTGGAACTTTATTACGCAGACCAAACTTGTTACAAAGGTGCCTGAGAAATTTAGCTTGTACCGACTCTATTCTGTCTACATGAGTACAACATATAGGAAACCAGATCGCAGAGCAATACTCAAATTGACTAAGGACCAACACATAGTACAAAGTTGTAATTGATGATGGATTCTGAAATGGTTTCGTAGTCGTAATATAAAACCAAGCATCCTGTTTGCTTTGTTGACGATATGATCGAAATGACATCTAAACGACAACTGAGAGTCAAAATAAACCCCGAGATCACGCACAACATCCACACGTTGAAGTGCAACCCCATTGGCGCTATATCGGTGAGTGATGGGATTTTATATTTTTTTGTAAATGTAATAATCTGAAATTTTCGATATTTAACGCCACGTGATTCTCCGCGCACTATGTACTTATCTTATCATACTCTATATACTTACTTATATACTTATCATACTCAGGTCATTTTGTAAGAGATGACAATGGCTATTATTTTTAATAACGCGAAATATTTTTATATCGTCAGCGTAAGCCAAACACTCACTGTTGATAATCTCTAACAAGTCATTAACAAAGGCTAAAAATAGGAGTTAGAACCCTGAGGGACCCCAGATGGAGCCTGAAATGATATCGAAGTATAAACAGAAAGAGCTATTAGCTGCGATCGGTTCAGCGGGTATGAGCTGATCCACCTATGGAGGTTCCCATGAATGCCTAAATGGCTCATTTTCTTTAGCAAAATCAAATGATTTACGCGGTCAAATGCTTTTGAAAAATCAGTGTAGATTGCGTCTATTTGGTCCTTATTGTTAAAAGTAGTCAGAGTATCTATATATACTAGGAGGTTAGTAGCAGTTGAATAACAGGTGACAAATCCATGCTGCCTGAAACTCACAATATGAGCAAAATGGCTATAGAAATGTTCATATAGTATACTCTCAAAGACCTTGGCAAAACAACTTAGTATACTAATTGGGCGATAATTACAAACATCACTCTTATCCCCAGATTTATAAATTGGGGTTATTCTTGCAATGTTCCAAATGGTTGGGAATACACCTTCACTAAGAAACTTATTATAAATGTAAAATATAGGTACAACCAAGGCCCTTGAACATAGTCTGACGAACACAGGAGGAGTACCATCAGAACCAGTTCCCTCAGTGATATCCAAATGTTTGAGTTTATGTACGATGTCCCTTTCAGTTATATTCACGTTCGACAACACGTAATTACTCTGCGGAAACTGTGCGTCGTAATTGCAGGATAAGTTATCGGTATATACGGAGGAAAAAAACTTTGCAAACAAATTCACTATTTCTTCACCTCTGCTAGCAAAGACATTCATGTAAACTATACAGTTAGGTACATCATTGGAGAGTCGTTTACTCTTAGTATAACCCCAAAAGAATGTTACGTTTTTTGATAAATCAGACTCTATGTTGACTATATATGATTTAAAGTCTACTGGCATTAATTTTTTGCGTCGAGATCTCAGTAAAGAAAATGTGTCGTAATCGCGAGGATTACCTTAACTTTTGTAACGCTGATTGCACCTAGTCTTGCTTTTGATGAATTTTATGAGAATTTGGGAAAACCAGGTAGGAAAACGATTTCTATTGTATTGTGATCTAGGGGTATTCCTCTCAATTACACACTTAAGCTTATTGTAAAACACCTCCACAAAATCATCAAAATCCATAAGCGAAGCATAATACGCCCAATCGACACTACCTATCTCAACCATGCATTTTTCAAAGTCAGTTTTGTGAAAAGAGAGTTTACGAACCAGACATGTGGGCACCAGCAAGTTAGAGCGTTTACGAAATACAATTTCGAATGGTGGGTGGTGAATATCCAATCTGGTTATTGGTGGTGCGGGAGCTATAACGTAACTGCCATTATAATTAGTAAGAGCTAGATCCAATATCCTATTGTTTTGATTTCTGTTAAAGTTAAGCTGCTGCAAGGAACAGGAATGTATGAGATCATTAACAAGCGCTGGCTTTGGCCGAGGACATTATCTGGCACTTCACTGTTCAACCATATCAGATCAGGGAGATTGAAGTCACCAATCAAGAGAGTATTATATTTACTTGATAAATCAATAATTCCTTCACACTTCGCAATAAACTCCGAGTACATAGAATTTGGTTAATAATCAGGAAGATAAATTGTACAATGGTTTAAAAACATATCTTTGCCAACCCTTATTCAATAACCCACAGATCTTCAACCAATTCCGATTGCCGATCCAACCTCATATCCATATCCAGTTCCCACCATGATGCTTACAAAACCGTCTCTTAAATCTATGGTCGCGGTCCCTACGTACTACATGATATCTGGAATCGAACAACTCTGATGATAGAATGGATTCATTGAGCCATGTTTCACTTAAACATATAATAAGTAAGTAATATCATGTAATAAGTAAATAAAGTAAAAATTTGTTGTATATTTCATTAACTTTACTTTTTATACCTCGGACATTTTGATAATATATTGAAATTGTCATTATTAATAACTAAATTATGAAACCTAGGAACTAAAACACACTTTACAAAAATTTCTCATCTTACTTAATAAACTGTAAACTGTCGTTATTCTTAATATGTATGAGTGCGGATATAAATGCGACAGTTTCGGATCCAGACAAATTTGTAACCTTTTTCTTTGGCCTTCTACCTTGCTGCAGCGTGTAGTAATTTGTTTACTGGGGAGAAGTGCTCAGATATATACATTGGTCTCTTCACGCCCCCTATACCGAGCACAGAAGTGTTTAGTTTATCGTCAGCATGCAGTTTATTATAACGAGTTACGGCTGAATAGAATTCGTCACGGTTTTTCACATTTCTGAATTTCACTATAATGGTGCGAGGCAGCTTACTTTCCCTGTTTAATCTTGCGACGCGAGTGCAAGTAATCAAATCATCTTCCCTAATTTTACAGTCAACGACTCGTGAACATTGCTGCACAAGCGAGTGCAGATTCTCACCACTGTGCTCAGGGACACCATGAAATTCCAAATTGTTCTCCCTGCTGTTCCAAATTATTTAATCTGTCTGAAAACTCACATACAGTAGATTTTAGCGCCTTGTTTTCTGCTTTCAACTGAGCATTGTCACTTGTCAAACTTTCCACGGAACATTGCAATGTGTCGTGCATTTCGTTAACAAAATCAACGGATTTACGAAGGTCTTGTAAGTCATTTCTGTCAGTAGACAACTCAGCCCTTAAGATCTCTTTGACCATTGATGGTAGTTCACTCCTGATGGCTTGCAATATCTGATTAAATTGTTTGAGATTTCCATGATCATCCTCACACTCTACTTGGCTCGATTGGGC
>NW_020654520.1:101262-127866 GCF_003589595.1 Hyposmocoma kahamanoa
TGTATTAAATCTTTTTTGTTACATTTTCCTCTTCTGCCAATTAAAATTATTAATGAAGTGAAATATTGAAGATTGATTTCAAAAATATATTAAAAGCACTTCAAATGTACATTGTACATTTCGAACATGTACTTTTAAGTAACGTAACCAAGGTATTTGAAATTGCTTGTCCAAGTTTAGTTAATAATTAGATATATTCACTACCTACGTAATATTGATCGGCAATACATTGCATGGCGTCTCATTATATTGATATAATAAATCTGTGTTTTTATACATAATATATACATATATATATATATATATATTACTCTGCAGTAAAGAAATGAAGAAAACAATAACTGAATGAGTCTCAGACACAAGTTTTTTTTACTTACTTCGTTTCTTCTTCCGGAAAATGATGATAAACAGCTGTCCACAGCACAATGCACGACCATTATAAATAGTAACGTAAAATGATGTTTTATATTAACGCACAAGTTTCGTAATGAATAAATGAAAACTATATTTAAATATCAAAGTCGTATTCGCGCGAAAACGGCTAGGCACGCCGGCAGCCTTGTTGTCGTTCAGTCAATGTGACCGGCAATGTGCGGGGCGTGGTGCGGTATCTAAAACTAGGGAGGGGCGGAGAGTGTCCGTTCTCTTATTCTTTAATCTCTGCCTTTACGTTGAAATGAAGTTATCCACGAACCATGCAGCTAGCAGTGAGCCCAAAGATCTAACGTTTTCCGTTTCAGAAAAAATACGGCAAACGATAATCGTCGGTCTGAGAAACCAATGTGTGGGTGTACGATAAGGGGCAATGTGTTGGTACCCTTCTGTAAAGAGATTCATGTCCACATTAAACATTTGCCAAGCATGAAATTTATCACGAAGCAGAAACTTTGTACGAAACATTATTTTATATAATTTATGCAATAATTTCGCAAAATTAGGAATTGTTTAACCTTCCATGTGGAGTGCGATTAACAAAATTAAAAGATAAGGTTTCAAAAAATTTAGTAAGCCCTGAGCTCAAAACTAATGAGATCCTTTCAACATTCGATTTTTGGTTCAAAAATAACAATCTTGTCATTAACACGAGTAAGACAAACGTATCATTGTTCCGAACAACTGCTAGAAACCACGAACATATGGACATTATGATGACAAATAAAATTGGTAGAATCTGTAAAGTTTTTGGGAATTTACATTGCAATTGCATTACAATTTACATTTACTCGTATTTAAATTGGCAGCCTGAACTTAGTAAATAAGAAAATAAAATAAGTTCAGCTTGCTATGCTCTTCGATCCTTGCGGGATGAAGCCTCGGTCGCCGACTTAAAAATGGTTTGTCATGCTATAGTCGAGTCGCATTTAAGATATAGCATCAGGTTTTGGGGTAACAGCTATGACTATAATGTAAAGAAAGCTTTCACTCTTCAGAAAGGAGCAATAAGAACCATAGCTAGAATTCCACATTGGGAGTCGTGTAGACCTTATTTTAGACAACTATCTATATTAACAGTTCCTTGTCTCTATATTTTGGAGTTGTTAACAGATGTGACTGAATGTTCGTCTGAATTTAACAAGGAGATCGAGTCAGACAGGCTTGTTACTAAGAGAAAGGATAGACGTGGTGTAATAGCACCAAAGTTAAATATTATAAAGCATAGCCCTAGATACCAAACAAGAAAAATATATAATAGTCTCCCTAGTGAACTTAAAATGGTACAAGATCACGTATCTTTCAAAAAGCGTTTGAAACGTTTCTTATTGGAAAAATCATTTTATTGTATTGATGAATTTGTTGTGACATTAAATTAAATTGTATTTAACGAGGATAAGGGGTCATAATTTGACATTGTTATTAGTTATTATTATTTGACATTATTGTATTATTGTTAATATTTTGCATTTAATTTGTATTGAGCCATGCCGATGACATTTAATTTGACATCGTTATTGTTATTGTATTATTATAATTATTTTGCACTAATGACTAGTTAATATATTAATTTATTTTCGTTTTGTTATTTGGATATGATGTTAGATTTTAATTGTAATTTTATTTTCTTTTTTCCAACACAAAGAATATTGTTAAGGAATTAATTAAATAAATAAAAAATAATTTCATTTTCTAAAAAACCTTTGAGAAGATCGTCACGTAAGATGTGCGGGGGTCGCGGGCCATCGATAAAAAACCTCAAATTAACTGAATGTTTCAGAAATGACAAAACAAATTGATGAGCGGGTTGTCACCTCGAAGAGTAGATAGCTATCGGGGAGGATTTGTCGGCGGGTGGCGGGCGACTCACGTCCGGCGGCTTTTTGTCGCCGGCGGGCGGCGATGCCGTGTCGCGAGCGCGCTTGAGTGACAGGTGTCCCGGCGATGTGGCGCGATGCACTTCACCACGGGCCACGGGCCGGCTTCGAGCCGACTCTATTCCGGTCTCGCGTCACTCGATTCGTGTCCGCTGCAATAACAATTTTCTTACTTCGCTATCGAGGATAGGATTCGATACCTAATCATCCGTCACTAAAGAGTGTCGCGTTTCGTTTATGCAGAGACACGGGCGCCGGCGTTTGTGTCGATTATGCGTTTAAGCCGATGCGTGAGATCAAACTGACCAACCTGATAATAACTCGCGTTGCTCGTTCGTCATGTCATGTCTTCAGAGAATAAAAAAGTAACAAGTCACATAAGCTCCACGCAGTACAGCACAGTGCGATGACGGGATTGCATGTGAAGCGCGAAATCAACAAGTTCATTAGCGCTGCCGTAGCGCGAGATCTCCGACTAATAACCCAGAGCTTTAAACGGTTGTTTAGAAAAACAATACTTGTAGCTTTCATCGCGCGGCCAGAGTGCCCTTGGTTTAAACAAAATCTAACTGACGAAGCTATGTAAATGTTCCAATTTCCCGACAGAGGTGTGGCGTCGAGCATAGGCGCGCTCGGGGCTAATTAATTAGGCTTCCAACCGAACACGGCGCCCGCCGCCTCGACATCTCATTACGCTCGTCTGCTAGTCAATATTAACGGCGAATGTAATTAAAACCATGATGCTTATAACAGCAGAACATGCATAATTATTTTAGTGTTCTTGGTTCTGCGTTGACATTGTGAAAACACTATAACTCCAGCAACTACCTACATGATAACTAAGCGGTTGCGGTGACCCTCCCCTCGTACTCCTCCCGCCTCTCCCTTCTCCACCGAGGTGCGCGAATTCATCACGGCGTTCTCTGCACTCGCCAATATCTGTAAGTAAAACCAGTAAATCTGTTTACGTACGAAGTAAAGGTTTTAAGTCGAACATTATGTGGGTTCTTTCTGGTGCTTCTGATGGCATAAGCGGATTACTACAAACTACAATTGGTCAAAATTTATGTAGAGCACACCGGCATCGAGAAATTGCACGATCGCGATCAACCATGTAAACACACGTAACGCCTCTTCCGCCCGTATGTCCCCCGAACGACACTCGCCGGATGCACTCCCGGAAATTAACCGATTAGTCTTCTTGGCACTCTAAGGCGTAATCACTGCACCACATCACTCCACATACAGACGACCTAACCACATGAAGAGACACTTAAATTTTCTACAACTTTATTCAGATACTGCCGAAGAAAGCGTCGTCTCCGTTGTAATGCGTCATAACTAAATACGTCTACTTAATATTCCAGAATTTTGAGGTTCCGTCGTCGGCGCGGACCGCGGATACACAATGCAATTGTTCATCGTTCATCCACGAGAGGCGAAGAAAGTGCATTTGAGTACAACGACTTGATTGATTGAATGATTACGCTTAGTCCTAAGAAAATAGCTTTACTTTGAATTGTGCGATCTAAATGCACGGTCGCAGAACGCGGAGCACGAGACGCGGGGAAGAGCCGACGATGATCGCAATGAATACTAGAATAGCGGCACATCTACGAGCTCTTTAATAAAAATGTTATTTGCTTTATCTCCGCTGGCACCGAGCCTACTCGCAATTGCATTACCTGTCTTAGTATTATGATGATCGGAACTTCTTTCGGATGTTTCTTGACGATGTCCCAAAGTGTTTTAATGCCGTGTCCTGGCTATGTTCAAGCGCTGTGTTTTTGACGATAGCACGTTTTAATTTAGCCCAGCAACCTCCCCCGAGTGCTATGAATTTTAAGTATAGTGGAATTAGCTCGGGCGGTCGTATTGTTTGCGTCGTAAATGCGACCTAACGCCAAAGCGGACGTTGGCTTGCTGTTGTCGTGTTCATGTCGCTAATAAGCCGCGTTGCGTCAACAGTCAACTGACACAATGTTGCTGCCCTATGTTATACGCCGCCGCTCAATTTCAATGTCTCTACTTCATGTTACACAGTGACAAATGGTAGAATAGGTAGCAGTGGTTGTACACAGTAGTATCATGAGACAGGGCCATGTGAAAGCACTTACTATTTTATATAAGTTCTACCCAGATTGCAAGATATGTATTCAAAAAATTAAGTATTGTACAACCAAAGGACGCCATCGTGCAACTATGTGCTGACCTCGAGCCGTGTAACGCGACGGTCGTCTAAAATACAAACGAGGGCTATCAACATAAAGGAAAAAGTTCATAATTTTCAAATGAACTATCACCACTTACATTGGAGCGGGTGACCCTTCTAAAAAGGCCGGAAAATTGGTCTTACTTGTGTAAGTTGATAAATTGACGCGGGCCGGAGTTAGGGTGCCCCGGATGGCTTTCTTCCTGCGTAGTCGCACTTTAACAATGATGTTTAATTCTACAACCGCTCTCCACCTCGCACGCCCTCTCTCTCGAGACCGCATCGTAAATACCGTCACACTCTACACAAGCCTCCCGCGGGTGCCCTGGTCTCCAAATAATTATTTAAACCACACACGTGCACCCTAAACACAACGTATCGGTTAGTTCCTTCAAGGCGCGTTAATTACTGCTTTCGTAGGGGCTGTCGAGCAACACACGAGTTACGCCAAGCAACCGACGCATCACAGCAGTTTCTACCGTCGGCAAAATCGTTAAGAATTTTCAAGAAGCTACATAAATTCGTAGCGGCCACGGTCTACGTAATACGGCATAGGGGCCTACGTGGATATTAAGCGAGCTAAAGTTGATTCGAATGAAAATCGTCTGCTGTTTATAGCAACGGGAAATGTCAATATTGAGCGATGACGTAGCTCACTGTCGTAAAACGTGTCAAAGTTGCACGATAAAAGAGGCGAGAGCCTTCCTACGACGAAGTACATGACTTGTCTTAGAGTATAACTCCTGCGAAATTAGTTTCAGACGTTGTTGGTGAAACGCAAAATGTAGCAATTCTGTTGCCGCTTGATAATTGTCAGTACCTTACGAATCAATCATTTTAAGTCATGAGTCAAAGCGTATTATCATTTAGAAAAACCTTTCTTTCAACTTAATATTTTTAAACAACCCGCCATGTCATCTGGGATTGATGATGCAAGAATCTTAAGCAGGCGAGACCGAATGAAATGGAATGTATGTGGATGAGCACGCAGAGAGATCGGAGAGAGAGGACCGCCTTAGTAGACAACGATGTTTAACATCGTCACATGTAAACTTACTTCTGGGTATATCGATAGTTTTGTGTCAAAATCCTGAGCCCTCATACGAGACTCGTCGGGGATCGTATAATAATAATCGTGCTTGTGAATAGACAAAATACGGAAACGAGCCGGCGGCACTGAGTTGCTATCCTAATACGAACGACGACGAATAATAAAATTTCGTTTATTCAGGTACCACGGACCCATTTAGTGTTAGTAACAATTACATTTAGTGTTAGTAACAATTAGTAACAATACGTGACTCGACGGCGGCGGCCTTCTCTCTTTGCATTACCGCATGCACGCACGAATTTGTTAAAAGAAGCGCCATTTACACGAATGTTGCGAAACCTAAATGTCATAAATGATCTAATTGATATATTCTGTTGCTCTGAAAACGAATTTGAGAAAGCTTCTCTATGGGTGTTGTGTAAATATGTATAACAGCAATTGTTCTGGTAAGTTTGTTCGTTGTAATTTAGTATAATATAATATGTAATAGAGTTTAGATATAAGTAATTAATTAGATATGTAAGAATGATGTCGACGCTATCGAATTGGGTGTACCTAAACTGTAAGGATAGAGTTGTGTAAATAAATAAATAAATAAATAAATAAACATTTAAATACTAATTTTAGTATATGTACACAAAAAGAACA
Source organism: Hyposmocoma kahamanoa (assembly GCF_003589595.1). Classification (NCBI taxonomy): domain Eukaryota; kingdom Metazoa; phylum Arthropoda; class Insecta; order Lepidoptera; family Cosmopterigidae; genus Hyposmocoma; species Hyposmocoma kahamanoa. The sequence goes on from NW_020654520.1 coordinate 107,483, forward strand.
GAGTGCAATAAAACACTACACTACTTCTTATTTTTACGTATGCGGATGCGTATCATAGAACAATGATTCACGTACGGACAGCCGAGTCGGTTAGCTATCATGCTCGGGATGCTGTTGGTGCTGGCCCAAAACCCGCGTGTCAGGAATATGCATCGTTTCCACATCGTGGTGTAGAAGCAATTGACACGTGCAAACATCCCTGACGCGCTACAAGACCGCGGCAGCCCCATCAGGATCCTGAATACATTATTGTACTCAACACGCAGAGCACTGTACTGTTGCTGATTGAATGTAACCCACAGGTTGCCTACTAGGCAAGATGGTCGCACAATAAGCTCTGAAGAGTGTGATTTTTACAGTTTGCGAACCTGCGTGCTAACATATCGGTTCTAAGAGACAGAGCTCGCGACGCTCACGTTCAATATCTGCGTCGTCGTTAGGGTCAGATGAACTATAAGCCCTAGATACTTGAACGGTCTACTCTATTCAGTGAACTCCCGTTTAATAAAACAGGTGGAACACGGGCCAGGCATTTGAGTTTATTTTTTTTAAATTTGTCAAAGTCAAAGACAAACACTTTGACTTTGCCAAATTTTAAATAAAAAAATTGATTTCTGATAAACCGTTCCTTCATTGCCAAAGTCCTCGATATCTCACACAATACACACAAGTCCTAAGATTGCAAATTATGGAAATGTGGGGTTTTCAGAGCGTTCGAAAAGTATAAATATCTATCTAAAGCCAAATTAATAACAACTGAATTCAAACAAGACGCGGCGGTAGCCGGAGCAAGAGTTTGTGTAATTAAACTAGTGGATGTATTTCCGCTCCGCCGAGTCACAAAGACGAAGAACAAGTCACTGCGGCGCGGGGCGGGACGCGCGATCGACTACTGACCGGATTAATGAATGATAATTGATGTTTCGGGCTCTGAACTGACAGAAGCTTTAGGTGATTTAATTGAACATTTTCATTAGCGCCGCCTTCACGATCCGCCCGTCGCTAATCAGCGTTGCGGCATTCGGCATTGCACGTATGTCGCGCTCAAGACGAGAGCGTCAACACAAAAACGTCATCGCGAGAGTGTAGCATTGTTACGCGACGCTTCATCCATCACGTGTAATCCCGCACCGCCCCGGCCCCGTGCGCTCCATGTCCCGCGCCCCGCGCCCGGCTCCCCGCGCCTGCAGCGCCCGCAACGCGATGACGCGTGTTGTGTTCCCACCGGCCATCGACATCGGCACCCGCTGCACGTAATTTAATATTGATTGTGTTCGTCTGCCCCGGCCTGTTCGTTGAAACGCTACCTGGTTACGTTTCTACTCGTACGCGATGATCCTACGAGCGCAATACATAATTCATCCGAAGCATGTCTGCTACGGCGTAGCGCCGTGCTACGCTCGATGTAGCACGTTGTTGGCTGCGGGGAGTAGCTTGTTCCAATAAGTTCAATAGCGACACACGGACGTTAGTGTACAATGAATATTTTAACCTACAGACAAAAGTCTATTCTATGACATTTAGAACCTGCTTTACTGTGATGATTAATGTTTTACTAAAAGCTTACATCTTTAAAAAGTAATTAATAATAATAACTCCACTAACATAACAGTTATACTAGAATCAAATTGTAACATACTTAAGTGTTTTATTAGATGTCAGCATGTTTCACCAGCATGATATTCAATTATTCTTTGTGAGATTACTCCACTAGTTTGTTACGATTATTAATACAAAATATTGAACACTAAGAAAAAATCACATATTAACATACATAGTCGTATAATATTACATTATGTTAGCAAAAGACTGGTACCTACAAGGCAGAAGCCAGTAATATAGGAAACCAGGTCTGGTCAGGCATTATTATTTAAATAAAATGTAAAACAGGTTAATGCTTGGCCACAATCTCACTGTTCTTAAACGACCTTATTCAGTTTAATTATGGCGACTGCCATATATTGAACCGTAGCTACATGGAGTATGTACATGTTTACAAACTGTTAAAGCTCCAAAGAATTTTAACCAAAGTTGAACTTACGTCATACACCTTACGTGCACAGCGAACGAACAGTCTTGACTCCGAAACCTCTCACTGGGCTCATACACCATAAATATCAGACAGTGTGGTCAATACCACACAACCTCCTCCCCAACTTTCCCTAAGGTCTATAGATTCCTTCTCCTAGGGTCTGCTTTTTTATTTATTTGTTAAACTGCTTTATTGACAAGAAAATGTAAAAACAGTAAGAACTTATTACAAAAACGCTTTGAACAGGTCCCTCACAAAATACAAAGTGATACAACCTGCCGCGTTCTCAGCAACCCGCCAACCTATACGATTTATACACTTCATTACACGATGGCCGATGACCGATGGCCGATGGCCAAAGGCCCTATTGGCTGCTGGAATTATGTTTGTGTTTTAGTCATCACATACTTCTATTAAGTATGTAGTAACAATAGTCTTAAGTTTGTTTTTTTGTATTACTAATAAGTGAGTCCGAGACGTCTTCGTAAAATATTCATTACATAATATAACATATAATAGCAATATATAATAATAATACAAGTGTCTTAATAAAATTAAAAAGTGTATATTCATAAAATTAAGAAACTAGAACTGTATAATTTGCCTGTTCCTAAAATAAGTTATAAATATTGTGGACGAACATTTCTGAAATAAATGGTTTAATGTTATTATTACAATGAATAAACATTTTATAATTTAAAATTTACTATTAAAAATTTACACTTCAGTCTACTTTTAATCATAAAATTTTCTGTTTACCAGTTTTAATCGTAAAATGTTCTGTTGATCACTTTATTAAGTTTTATTTAATTAACATTCTTACAATGATTGTTTGCATGTAAAGTGGCGGTGCATCAGGGCACAAACCAATATATAAGTTAACAAGTCCCAAGTGCCTGTAATTTAGCCAGCACACTTACCCTTCAAAACTGGAACACAGTAATGCTGATATTACTGCTTGGCGGAAAAAATAGGCACGGTTACAGTACTTCCCTGAACGAACTCTTTCACAAGGAGCTCTACTGCTACTAAACTACAACTGGTTGATGTTTGTTATCAACAAATGTGCGGTGCGGTGGTCGGTGCGGTGGTCACTCGTCGCTGCGCACCTGCGATCCTTGATTACGGTTGTAACTCGCTTTACCCCTTTACGAATGTATGTGAGCGTTGAAGCGGAATCAGAAATGAGGCGGCGCTCGTCAACGGCGCCGCGGCGCTCAGGCGCGGAGCGCGTAATTAAAAGTTCTCGGCGAGAGCTCTGTATAACTCACAAGTGGCTCGGAGGTGGCGAGTACCAATCGATATGGCGCCTACAAAATTTAATGCTACGACCCTCCATTTAAGCTGGAAATCCAATAAAGCCACGAATACAACGTGCGGGCGAAAATAAGATAATGGAGCAATTGTGTCGCTGCGAGGTGAGTTAACCGGCTCGTTTAGAGCGCCATTAACCGCGCACTAATTGATTCCAACGCACCTTACCGCCACTACCGCCACCACCACCGCCACCACCACCGCCGCCACCTCCATCTTCGACACGCGCCACTCGATAACTGTCATTTAAGAAACTGTCTTCTTCGATATCGCCGTGTGAAGACTTAAATAAACCGACTTCACCCCTCCCTGCGCTGAATTAGTAACGTGACCGCAATACCTCCTTACTCATTACGTACTCGAACCTTGAGATGGTTATAATTCTGTTCGTGTTTATCCTTATAATGTATCTTTGCAATTACAACTACTTAAGTAGCCTACTGCCAAGGGTAAAAATTGACTTTTGCGGGACACGAGGGGAAGACTTAAGAGAACATAGACTTAAACATTAAGAGAACATGTTTTTGGTTCACATGGTTCACACGTCGGGCCCTCACTGTATTTGACCTTCGGATAAAAACTATTTCAGCCCTCACGGGCGCCCTCCGCTGTCGCACCCCACCCCTCTCGCAAAGATATATCACGTAGTCACCATTACACTCCGTCGGATGCTGAGATTAAGAAAGTTGTTTAGTGGAATATCATCGAAGAATCTAGTTGACAATAAGCGAGCGACTCGCGGAGCTTCAAGATCAATTAATCAGCCGCCGACGCCGAGATAGCGGCCATCGTACGCGCGCCCAGGTAATTACTTATTCATCGCTGCTGTTCATCCAAGGCCGCGACACTCGCTCCGTAAACAGTCGCCTTCCCTGAAAAAGCCTCATTACAAATTCTGTTACGCAGTCTTTGTCCTTTGAAAGGAGCTGCCGGGAACAATCGCCTGCTTACGAAGGCGTCCATAATTGAAGCGACTCGTCCCTATCGGGCCGCACTGGATCCACCGGTTGCCACTCGCCATCGTGAATAGACATTCCGGGTCCCGCCGAGGTCAGGACCGTGCTCGAAACGATCTAACAGATCTTGATACCAATCGTCACCTAAAAGCAAGTGTTAGTTAAATTTGCGAAATTTATTCTTATTTATTTTTTTCTGAAGGACATTTTGCAGTTGGCCTTGCTTGACTGCGTCACCGGATTAAAGGGCGAGCTGAAGGCTCATAACCCTGTAAGTGCGAAAATCTTACCCTCCCTTTATATAAGCGGCAGGTGCTCCGCGGCCACAAGAGGCGTGTTAACAAGAGCCGACAAGCAGTGGTGCGATTGGACGAGAGCGGGGGGTGCTCGCGGGGGCAGAGAAGGGGCCATCAATCACCGTTGCGGGACGTGTCTATCGCGCGCTTTACTCAAATTGAGGAGTACCATCATTCACCTGTGCCGGCGGAGTTATAGGTCCGATTTCGATTCATCAGGAGATACACCACTTCGACATGGAACTGCAATGTCACCTTTCTAATGTACAAGTAAAACTGCCACTGACATCTGTTTAGCAGTACTCCCACTCCGTGCCAGAAATAATTAGCAGCACACGATCAAAGTCATTAGTCATTTTGCAGGAGAGAGGAATAAAAATGTATTTATTTGATTTCAAATTACAAGCAAGTTCTTAGGAGGAAACAAGTCCAAAGGGGTCCTATTCTAAATTATAGGGGATACATAATATATCAAACAATAGAACGAAGTCTAATGCTAATAAAGACGTGGCCAATCAATACTAAGGATCCAAGCGTAGCCGCGGCACTGACGTGTCGTGTGTTCACTAGGTGTCGCTGAGGACTTGCTGCGGCCCGAGAGCTTCAGAGGCCGCATAGAAACTCAATAAAGCACTTTGGCGGTAAGATTCGCGGGGGAAGAACCAGATGAGGCGAACTACTTCGGACGCGTGCCAAAAAGTATGCGAAGATTGCAAAGCTACATGATTCATATGTAACTATCTATGTTTGTTCTGTTTGAGGGACAATTATGAACTAAGGATATATAATATACGGAACAATATCGTAAGGTATGTGTTATTTATGTGAGCAGGAACAGGTCGCAAATTGCGGCTGCCATAATCGCTGGAGGACGCGTTCCGCTGCCGCTGACGGTGCGGTTATAGATTTTATTGGATGGAACGGGAAGACAAATTAGTATCGCCGGAGATTGATCCCGGCATGGCGCCGCTCAAAATCTTGGGGGAAGGAATGAGTGCACCCCAACCAGCATTGGCATGCCGTTTCTGCTAAAGGGAAATAACAATTTTCACTAAAAAAACCTTTTGTGTCTTGAACTGTTGAATTGCTAAAATGTAAAAATATCAAAAAGGACTCAATTTCTATAGGAACGTGACAATGTTACTGAACGCGTTGTCTTTTAATAGCGAATAGAAAAGGGTGAAAAATGAGGATTGTGAAAACAACTCGAGTAAAAACAAATAAGCGCGCCGGGGCGGCCTCCAACACGGCGCCGGCGGGCAACGCCATGCCGCCGCAATTATGCTACTTTCACTGCTTCTGAAAATACGTAAACTGTGTCTACTCACATTCAAAAACAGTTTAACTAGTGCGAACGGCGTGTGGGCTCTAAAGTACGAACAGCACTATAGAGTCGGTTTGGTAATCTGAAGATGCAATTACGCGGTATTTACTTTCGTTGCTAGTTATTGATAGAATTAATTACTTCTCCTCGTAGTGCGGCGGCTCACATAAGCTGATACGAGTTTGTTGGTTGCACGGCGGGGTCACGGGGGGTGCGGGAGGAATTAGCGAAAACAGATCACACTGGGTGGACCAACGGGTGATATCGGACAGAGCAAACGCGGCTAATGTGTGACGTGTTTTGTGGTAGATATAGGAAATATGTACACGAGCGCAAGTTGGGTGTGGCGGGCGCCGGCGGGGGATATTTTACAGGCAAACGAACTTACGTATTCCAGGGAGATACCGCTGCCGCGTGGCGAATATTAACGCCCACCCTGCCGCCACTTCTGGACTTGCATTTCTCAAGAGTTTTTTGCCAGAGGAGCAACATCTGCACAGCATGATCACAACTAAATGTATCAATAAATCAATGGTAGTCAAACATCAAATTCGGTTCAAAGTGACTTTAATAGGTAATCTAGTAGTAAGCTCAGTTAGTATTTTGTAGTCGATACCATCGTCCGAGCGGCAGGTGCCGATCAAGTCCTATGCTGTACACATTACCTGATCAAGACATAAGGGGCTGGCGCCAGTCGGGGAAGCAGGGGAGGAGTGAGGTTGACCCGTGCGGGGACGTCGGGACCGTAATTAGTCGGTACACTTTGTTGTGTCGATATGCCCCGTTCACGTATCGTGAACTGTAATGTACGTTTGGAGATGCCTAGTGGCATACTCTGTTAGCTACATTACACATCAGAAAGAAGAGATACTTCTAATATTCGTGTTAGAATTTGAACGATTGCCAATTACCCAATGATATTTAGGAATACAGCTTTAATTCACCCTTTCGTAATCCTATTCAACATACGAAAATGTAAAGTTTCAATAAGCATGAACGACGAGAGCGTGAAGTTGAAACGTTTAGCGAGACGACGAAAGGTGCACAATACGCCCCGGCGGGACGTGGGCGCAGCGGCGGCGTAGAGACGACGTAACGACGACGACGGCAGAAGCGGCTTATATAAATATCGCCTCTTAAGATTTGAGCCTCATCCCGCCGGCAATAGCGCGCTACATTATGTATGAGTTCACTGCTCGCGACCGACACGCAATCCTCCACCGTAATGGGCATGATTTGCAGCTCCTTTCCGCTTGGCTGCGTCGGGCCGAGCGGCGAAGCTGTCCGCGCGTATTGAGCTCAAATGAATGATCGTTGCGTATTTATGAGCCAATCGATGGCTACTCTATTCATTGCGAATTACGTAATGCCAGACAATCTCATTCTATCAGCGATGGATTTAACGGCATCTTCCCAAAACTGCTTCTCCCGGGCCCGCGCCGTCACCGCCAAAAGATTACAACACCAATCCTTTGTACACCGATTTGCACACAGTGTCTCGACAACAGAGATATTCTATCTACGACAAGTAATAAATAAACCAGGTAATTCTGTTCTCCGGCCTACATATCGATCGTCATTCCACAGAACATCTCTTATTATATTACCGCAATGTTAGTCTAATCAATAATGGAAATGGGGCCACTTTCTTACAGCGAAGTTTCGAAATTAATTCCAAGTTTACGAGAGGAGACGCGACGCAGCGGTGTGCTCCGATTTCGTTTGAAAATATTCCCTCAGGACGGCGCCTTTGACGGGGTGTAAATGGCGTCATTTGCGAAAGCCTTGGCCTCGCTCCTTTGCTGCCGTCAACGGCGAAGGAGCCTCTCGTTGACCGCCAGGCGCCATACCTTCCGAGCGGCATAACATCGTACTCGCTTCGGCACCTCTCGACTCTCGACATATGAAAGCGCGCATATAAAGAATTTACGTGTTGTCGGGGCGGGGCGTGTGCGGCGAGGGGTGGGTGCGTTACATATTCATGCGGCGCGCAGAGCTCACTATGAATTATTCCGACACATTATAAAACTGAGCGACGTGTTTGTGAATTTAGGAAAATAACTAGTGACAGACGCCACGCGGCGAAGTTAGTGAGGGCTAGCTTTGCGCGAACGGGAGAGGTGTAGCGTAAATGAACGCCGCATATTGCTCAAGTGCGGTCGCCACGCGCTCGCAAACCGCCGCCACGCGAGCCGGCGTTTCGCCAATTAGTAATCTCAGTACAGAGTAATATAAAAACCGACCTCAAAATTACGTGGAATTACATATAATTACCAAGTTTTATCGAAATCGGTTACCGGAAAGTGAGAAAACCCGGATTCATCCCCTAGTTCGCCACTATATGGGACTTGACACAGGAGATAATAAAAATCGGTTCTCACTGCTCAAAGTATATTGAGAGAGAAAAACGATTGAGAGACGAACCTTGAATTAGAGAATAGCAAAATCAACCATTAAAATAATTGCTCCTTGTGATAAAATTTCGGCGCTATTTATAAAAATGAATCTTCATCCGTGAACCCTTAGAGGTGGATGATTTTCTCCAAAATTAAATGGGACCACTATGGAGGTTAAAACTCTCCTCGAACCTCTTTCGAACGAAAAAGAATCATGAAAATCGGTTCACAAATAATATCGCGTAACATACATACAAAAAAAACATACAAACGAATTGAGAACCTCCTCCTTTTTTTGAAATCGGTTAAAAATAAGTTCGATTTCACTATTTTTTCCATCTACGAAAAGTCTTGAGTACCCTGCTACTTCGTGTGCTTAAGTTCCCGCCATGTCGTCTGTCTTTGAATGTGTTAAATTCATCGACCCGTTTGGCCTTCCACTTTATGTTTCACTGAATGAGCGAGTTCGAATCGATATTTTAGATAACCGCTTCAAAGTTGTATGCATGCAGAGGTTGTTCGCGGTCTATTGAACAAACTTTATTAATAGAGCATGTCGTCAGTTCAGTCCAGCGCGATGCAGGCGCGGTGACCCATTTGCCGGGCGGTCGCTGCCCAACGACCGGCCACCGGAGACCGTAGACCGGAGACCGGTCGCCATACATACAGCGCACCGCGCCGATCGAGCGCTACATGTATATTATCAACTTCTGAGTAGAGCCCACCGCCACTGCGTTCAATGCACCCGAGTCACGACCCGGATAGTATTGGTTCCAACTACGCTACGGCCCCGTCTTGTGTACTACGCGTTGTGGCTGGGAACGTCGCTCTGACAGTCACGATGTGCAATCAAGATTCAATAAACTTCTCTCCGATTTCATGAGCCTCAACCATCACACGATTTTACCAAATAAATTACATTGCTTCCATTCCCGAGCCGTGAGACATATTTGTGTGGTCAACATTTATTTCTCTCGTGAGTTTGAGTGTAACGTGTGCTTTTCTATGTGCGTGTCTATGGCACCCGTGACACAGGGCTACCCTAGTGCGGGGTATAAGTGTATGCGTTATTATTTATTTATTGTCCTTCGGTGTTTATTGATAATTATAAATCGAAGTACTTAAACGTTATTATAATAAATTAATAATAATATATGTCCTGTTCATCACGGGTAAATCATTTCGCTTTTTCTCTGTACACACAAACAATTCGTCGACAACAAAAACGATCTCATCAGCCAGACTTGATCCGAACCGCATCATTAATTCTCATAGCGCAGGTGCGTGTGCTGCGAGTAGCGAGTGCTGTAACATTTTATTGTGCGACAACGTCGACCTGTGTGCCTAACTATACATGGAAACTGATAAAATAATAGATAATAGACAAAAGAACTTGTAAAACTACCCGCGAGTCGCGGATAACAAATGCGCGCGGCGCGACGCCTCTACCGCCACGTGCCTCCACACGCCAAGGCAGCCACCCGCCACCCGCCACCCGCCACCGGCCACCCGCCACCGGTCACCCGCCGCCGCTGCGGACCGTCGATAGAGGAAATCCACATAGTGGAAACCACTATCGCATCGATGATCTGGCATAACTGTGCTTGCCGTCATCGCGACAGATGGCTGGCTCATCGTGGAGGGGTTTGTAGCATCTGAAACCAAGGTCAGTTTTGGGCTCATTCGGGTTCCGATGTGATCCCGAGACTGGTTGCTTGTCAAAAATAATTAAATTTGATTCGCATCCAGTCCCGGGTTCAGTAGCGCTTCGAGAGCTCGACCGCCCCGACCGCAAAGCGAACGCGCACAACGTATCACATAGTGCTTGTACATAATTATCTACTGTACTGTAATGAACGATGGACTGGTCACAGCTCAATGCATTTTAAATGCATTATACAATACAATACAATACAAAATGCTTTATTTCTCTCAAAAAGGTTTACAAAATGCAGATTTGTTACAGTTCATGTTAAATATGAAGCACCTTAGTGAGAGCTCAGAAAAGTCACACTAATAAAATTTAAGAAAATAATGAAAATTTAAGATTAAAATAATCATTATGATCATAATGAGTTACAATAAATTAACAGGTCGGCCTTTTAAGGTTCAACATAATATGTCGTTGTTTAGTTCAAATGCAGGAGCAGGAGTAGTAAATAAAGCTCTATACAGAGTACAAAACGTATGCAGGTGCAGTTAGCCCAACGTGAGTCGGGTGCCGCCGCGCGCCGCCGCCGCGTGAAGACACAATGCAAATCCGTATGTTGTCACTACGTGTCCCATTCGTAGCGCTCGTGGGCTTTCGCTACTCTAGAAGTTAACACTGGCGATAACACATAAGCAGTACACACACCTACTTCCGTCCTGTGTACAACCACCAGAAGAAATAAACTAACAGTTCCTTAACAAGAGGCAAGTTTAATATATCTGTTTGCTCCATGTATGCCGTGAACGTATTCATTGCAGTGCCTTTGCGTGCCAGTCTGTAGTCACGTGCATGTACACCATATATAATTTTCTTATGTGTTTCAAATTGTAGTCCGACATTTCTTTGTTACAGTAAAAGTTTGTGTAAATTAATTTGACTTGCAATGGGTACGCTGCCTCGTGCTGAAATTCATTTATTTGAAAGACCCACGTGATAATTGGAATTGAATATTTACATCGCATCGACCGATTATAATTACAACTCCCGTGCCTCACGAATTCGATAACAGTTTGGTTATCCTCGTATGTATGTACATTCGGTTCGCGTTTGTCACGCATATGAACCTTAGGGCTCGTTCGAACAGTCCGGGATTTAAAACATTCGTAGGAATCTACGACTGTGTTCATATGCGTATATCACCCTTCAAGTAAGCTATAAAGTGGCAACCACACCTTTTAGCGGAAGCTCGAATATCTGACACCGAGCAGTAAGAAAACGCCCAATCGCGTTCAACGCTTGAAAACATGACACTTAAGAAACGAAAAATTACTACTTATTACATTAATAACGTGTGCAGGGTAAGAGCACGTTAGGCTAAACACTTAACTTTTAAATTCGATTCTATGATATTAGCTATAAGAACGAATCAAAGTCCAAAGTGGTAGGCTTGATACGCTCTTGGTTGTAACCTATAACATTAGACCCTTTACATTTCAACTAGTGCTGTGTTTACGCCGTAACAAGTACCCTTCTGGCGTATGATGCTGCTGTTTATGTGATGTCTTTTTGGTACATAGGGCGCTCTATAAGTTTCCGTAACTGGCCACTTACATAAACAATATTTAAAAAGTAATTACAACATATGAAAACGGAACTCTTTGGCTGTAGAATACAGTGTGTTTCATCTGACTGTCACTTGTTTTTATATTGTGGCGTCATTTTAGAAATAGGTTGTCTACATCACCATGAATTTAACTCGGGAAATTTTTCGTAGTATGATTTTCTATGACTTTAAGAGTAATTAAACAGCTCAGCAGAGCTTTGCTTGGCTTCAAACTGCTTTTGGCAATGAAGCACCATGCAAGACGACTATTTATAGCTGGTTTGCAGAATTCAAACGCAGTCGTATGAATCTCAGTGACGAATTTCGTGATGGTCGCCCGTCCACTGCTGTGAACAACAAAAGCATCGATGCTGTGCGCCGTATGATCAAAAGAGATAGGCATGTGACATACCATGAGATTCGGGCATCTTTAGGCATAGGTATGAGTCAAATACAATCAATACTACACAAACATTTAGGTGTGAAAAAGCTGCACTCTCGATGGATCCCACACAATTCGACTGAGGCTCAAAAAACGGATCGCGTCACTTGGTGCAATGCCATGCTTACCAGATTCAACAAAGGGACGTCAAATTTGGTGTGGGACATAGTAACAAGTGACAAAATATGGATTTACAGTTACGATCCCAAAACAAAGCAGCAATCGAGTGTGTGGGTCTTTCGAGATGAGCCAAAACCAACCAAAGTGGCGCGCGTGCAAAAGTGCCTCCAAGCGGATGATTGCTTCTTTTTTTAATAAAACTGGTCACGTGGCTACTGTTGCTTTGAAGAATCGTGGTACTGTGAATAGTGATTGGTAGATGACCATTTGTTTGCCGAAAATTAGTGATAATCTCTGTAAAAATAACCGTAAACGCCATATCATCTTGCACCACGATAATGCCAGTTCTCACACGGCCAGACAGACAAATGAATTTTTGAAGGTGAACAACATTGACCTTATGAGCCATTCCGCATATAATCCCAACCTGGCACTTTGTGACTTTTATTTATTTCCAAAAATTAAGAATCAGTTACGCGGTCAACGATTTTGATCACCTGAACAGGCTGTCGAAGAGTATGAAAAATATGTTTCAGAGATTGTCACGGAGGAGTGGCATAAATGTTTTCAAAATTGGTTCATTCCTATAAAAAAGGGCATTAACGCTAAGGGAGAATATTTTGAGAAACAATTAATTCATTTCTGACCATTTGTAGTATTGTTTCTTATTCATTCCGGAGACTTATAGTGCGCCTCACGTAACTGTGTTTCTAATGGCACAGTAAACATGCTGGTATAATAAGATAAATAAAAGTTATCTGTCCGAGTTAGTTACATGACAAAAACAATTGCGACTTTCGGTTAATGCCACGGCTTGCTGGCGCATGAAGATGATGCGAGTGCGAGTGTCTCCGTCGTTTGTATACTTCGACTGGGGCTAGCTTGTATTCTTCCGCGGGCATTAAACATGCAGCGGCGACGAATCGCCGGCAGCCGAAAACGGTCGCATTTTCAATTACTAACGCCGATCTCTAAGCTCAGTAAGTAACTGCGCTGCACTTGGAAGGAGCCCCTTTCTCCCACCTCCTCGCTCCCCGCACCGCAAACGAGCACCCACATTCTCGGCGAATCTCTTTAAAATTTAAATTGCTTTTGATTGTTTTTCTACGAATGTCGCCTAACCGAAACCGTATTTTCTTTTTTCGCGATTGAAAAAAGAGTTTTCTGTACACGAATCCCGTTTTCCGTCGCTGTCGAAAAACATCAGCATGAAATGTGTCCAGCGGCAGCACGGACTAGCAGCTAAACTAAACGGTTATTTGAGGAGCGCGTATTACATTTGTACCATGCAGATTTAAAAAACTTTCCGCGCTTGACTCTCGCCACCGGCACGTGACGCGGCCACGAGAGACGCTGCAATGGGCCCTCACCTGCGCCGTAGCCGTACCCACGTCGCTTGCCTCAGCAGTGTGGAGAGCTGGGCAATTGCCAGTCCCACAACACGTTATAGCACATATCTACAAAAGTACTTTAAGTAAATGAATACGTTTAATTCAAATTTATAGTTACATTATTTTTTTATAAAAAGGATGCAATACATTATAAAGAAATAAAAAGATGAACAATATTACACATAGGATTGTTGGATCGACATCGATAAAGCATTTGATGATAAAGCGTTTCAATCAGCCGCGGCTCTCGACGGCGCTGTTCCGTCGCCGCTTCATACCGCCAGCCTGAATCGGGTTCAATGCATTCGCTACGTTCAATTCAATTCCACGTCCACACAGTACCTCTTCACTAGTGTAAATTGATTCAATACTTCTTACCAACGGTACAGGACCTCAAATAAGCCCCGACGAAATTAAATACTATTCTCTATTTATTCTAGCTTTTATTGTAATGCCTAGGTATATATTAGCTTTTATTCTAATGCCTATATATTTGTTTGTACTTTTTGTTATTTGATCTTTTGTTTTTTAAAATTTAAAAATAATGATATCTTGTTTTAATGCTTATATTCTATTTATTGTAGTGTTACATTTTTTTTGTCCTATTGTTTCTTTGGATTAGTTTTTTTATTAATTTTTATTTGTTTCCGTGTATCGGATGTGTATCTATCTATCTATCTATTTCTTCTTTATCTAAAGAAAACATTCGAGGTGCGGCCAATGCATAAAGTATAATATGTCCCGAGGTATACGCATCGCACTCAATTTTCCTCGATATTAGTTGTGAAGGAAAAAGCTATTTATTGCACTCGGATAACACGAGTTCGGTAGAGGCGCGGCGGTGCCGGTGGCGCACCGAGGGTCGGCGTAATTTACCGGCGAGTGGAGATCTGGCGGCGTGCCCACGAGAATCAGGCGAAAACACACTACATAAAAAGATCTATCGATACGTGAGAGACAATAAATATTACTTTAGGTACCCAACTAATTCTCTAGGTACATAATTGTCGAGCTCGATGTAAAGAATTTAACCGCTCTATTTCGTTAACACTAGCATATATTCCGTGCCTAGTTCTACGAGAATGTTACGTTGGCGAACGTAAAGTGCAACGACGAAGTACACTCGCCGACCGGCTAGAGGCGGCGGCGTCGCCCGCTGACGGGCGCGGAAGTGCGCTGATAGTGTTGCGGTGACTGTATTGTCCCACTCGACGGTCCTCCTTTGTTCACGCTCCACGCCGCCGCCGTCGCCGTCACCACGCCCGCCCGCCAACGGAAGCTCTCGACTCGCAACTCGCGGTGCTAACTTTATTGACATTACGACGGGTCCCGGCAGACACCACGAATGGCACAATAAAACGCCCAAGGCGCCTTTCGAAGCGCAAATATCTCGTATGCTTGAGGGCTTTCCTTAGAGCAGTTAATGTGTACGTGTGGCGACTTTAACTTAGGCTTAATACACGAGCGGTCTTAAATTGGGGCATTCATCGCCAGTCAGCACGCAACGCTTCAGCGACCGCGAGTGACCTACTTCGGGGCGTACCCGCGGCGCCGGGCGTCTCTCCACAAATCCAGCGCGAACAGTGAATCAGTTGCGGCGCAGAGCATCCCCTCAGCCGGGGCGAGGCGGCGGTGCCACTTTACTTTTATGAGCGAGTAAATCAGGTGCACCTCGAGCAGATCCACCCGCCGGCCCGCCACGGCTCCGTCAGCGCCGTAAAACTCGCCGGTGGCAGGGAGGTCGTAACTCGTACGCCGAGAGTTCGCCCCAGATTACTTCGCAGGATTCGAACGGTGCGCTAAACACTACCCACATTGTGAAGTGGCCTTACCAGCTACTTTACGATTGAGTCCATAAATGTTGCAGATAATTATATCATTATGTAGTAACCACCTTATTTTGAATACGTATTGACTTAAGCTATTTAAAGCTTCGTTCCTTTAGGTAACGGAATTTAATGTACGTCTTAAATCCGTGTTGCAAATTTATGCAGCTTCGTTACACTTTCAGATGTGTGCAAATATTAGTCTGAGTTGAGCGACGACAAGGCGCGGGTCGGAGGGGTGCGCAGGGGACATGAAGTCGCGACGCAGTCTCCACTGTACCTTAGTATGTTTTGATGGAGCTGTTTTATGTTGTTTCGCCGGGATTCGCCGTAAACACGCGCCACTGAATTGTCTATTTGCGTTCGCCGACGCAATCACCGCCAGTGCAAATACGCTCAGCGCCCCGCGCCCCGCGTTCTACACCGAACCGCCGCACCCGGTGCGATCTACGTACATGCAGGCTCCTGCAGGCGGGAGTGCCAGGTCTCTGCGACAGACTGATCGAGACCATCAACGTTTACACTAAGACTTATTGGTTTTCAAACTAACAAAAAGCATTCTAGATATGTATAAACTCCTGCAATCTAGATACCTATATGATATTGCAGTGATCCCGAAGGTGTCAAGACAGCACAAGACGAATTTGCCAACACTCTGCGCAGAGCAGCGCGCGAATTAAGTTCCTCTACACGGGCTTCAGTGCGCCGCCACTTAAGCAACGTACACTTGTATGTGACTTTAAGACTAACAACATACGACATATAAAGCGAGCACGAGGAAGATGCATGCCATTTGTACCCGAGTTAGCAGACGAAAGCAGAGAGGGGAGGCAAATTAGAGCGTGGTGCCCACGGGGTGCGACCAGTGACTTGTCTACGCTAATACGAGTACGTATATGTCGCACAGAGCACTGCTCTGTCTGCACTTTGCTATGTCGCATAAGTTCATCCCCATGGATTTAGTCTGAGCGAAATGCCTCATTAAATTGGTTTTTCTTGTTAAAGTTTCATTCTTTAGAATCACGAAAACAAGTGCATTATTCTCGCGAATGATTGTGAGCTGAACGATTTGCTACTTTTTCTACTTGAGTACATATACTGCGCGATACAAAATTACTAATAGAAAAAAGGCTCCCACTCGTGTCTCTTTTGTAGAACAAAATGTCAATTAGATAATCTGTACTAATCCGACATAATGCCTGCATTAATCCACATCATTGCAACATCATTCATTTCACAGAGAGCAAACGAACGCGCGTTTAGCGCCCTAACACCGGATTAGCGAGCCGAGACATGGTGGCGACTCCACTGCCGCCGTGTCGTCCCTACATCTGTTGCCGATGTCTTTATTACGTCAATTCAACCACACGCAAAATAGGCGCTTTGCCGTCGAGTTGCGGACATCAGCCCGTTGCAAAGTACGTCAATTCAATTACTAATTGTATAAGATATATTTGTTCCAAACGGAAAAACTTTACGTTAATAGTACTTTTTTCAATGAAATATACCCGTAGCCGTTCGCCATATAAATGTGGAAGCATAAAGCTTCATGCGAAACATTGGAATACCCACAACATAGGGGTCGTACCCAAGAGGCGGAATTCAATCGTGTAATTCCATCGCACACTCTCCGCGGTACATCCTGTAAAATACCGATAATTAGGCAACTTTACGGTAGTGTTCAGGATCTGTAGTTCGCCTCTACTAATTCTGAGTCACCTATAAGCCTCTTGCCATGCTTGTCAATTTAATCCAAGGTTGCCGTTTGTATGTAGCAGAGTCATCCCAAAGGTGGCAGCAGTACTCCAAACACGACCAGACAACCACTTTCAATGGGAGAACCGCAACCGCTGTGAAAAATTTTACTCCTTTTCTGTGACTTTTTATAATTTTACGAGAAGCGAATACGCAGGGGGAAGGCAGTTGGACGGGGCATTGCGTCGTGTTCAATCAAGCAGCAAGCTACCACTGCCACACGAGGGTACAATCGGTTTGGAGCCCGCGGGGACGCCCGAACTCCTCCGTAGATGGCCACCTGGTCCTCCCTTCTGATCGCTAACCGGTAAGGTCGAGCATTCCGGGATTTCTCGTTGGGTGGCTTTTCACGGGTGGCTTTCCCGCTACTTGGGCCCCCAACTTCCCACGGTCGGCCAGCGGTGCACCGTGCTTCAAAACCGAGTGGTCAGTGTGGCAGTACAAGTAGCAACTGCGTCGTTACATGCATTGCAGCTGTTCAGACCCGACCTCCTAATGGTAACTCCCGAACACGAGTCGGAACACGATAAAACCCGACTGCTTCGGGAGGGTGGTGACTAGCCACGCCCGAAGCCTACCACCAGTAGTTGCCGCTCTTTAGAACCACTTTATTATTATTTTAAACAAAACATATGTAGAATCTCTTCTTGATTTGTCTTAAAAATTATTTGCTCACGTTAGTATTTCTTTTTAGTACATCAACTGTTTGCTAGTGGGATCAGAATACAACCGTGACCACGAAGAGCAGCAGTGACTCTGGGACCCGAAACGTTGATGTTTGAAAATGTGCGGTTATAGAAATGGTATTACAGAAACAATTATAAAAAAAGTAGTTTCATTTCTAACATACAATAATTATACAAAAAATAGCCATACATTCTATTTACCTTTGTAATACTCACATGCGCAATATGTACATTCCCATGACTGAACTCCAACGCTTCCTTGTTAACGGGCCTGTCTACAGGCACTTGTGTGATTATTCGTCATCAATCCGTTTGTATATCCGCCTGCTGGGGACGGGTTCAGGCCATAGTCTGCCACAGTCTTGCACAGTTAAGTGCCTGCTTATGAATGAAATATTAGAAAGATTTTGGTGCGGCCCTCTGTTTCAGAATTACAGAAGTTCAGCCTGCGTCAAAATGAGGAGCTCTCATGTCTATTTGTCAAAAATCCTACTTCTTCTGCTTCAAAGAGGAAAAAGGCTTGGAGCGAGGGTACCTCAATATTGGTCCCATTTAAATTTAAAGATAATATTCCATCTCTAAGGGTGGCAAATTAGGGGATGAATTTTAACCAATTTCAATAAAACTTTGCAAATTCCAATTAAAAAGCAGACAAGCAAATTTTTGAGAACGGATTTTTGAATAAAAAGTAATAATTATGTCCTTTAACAATAAAGTTACTGTCAGTGTTGGAAAATATTAGTGTATCAAAATCAATGAGGTAAGGTAAATTTTTGATAATTGTACAGTTACTGACTGATTAAACACTCATATCGTTTTGTTATTGATCTTACCTACCTTTAACTTTCCTTGCGAGTACGTTTTCACTTCGACAGGTGCACACACGCACACACAGCCCGTTGGGCGGGCCACTTCGCGTGAAGTTATCGTCGCGTCTCGTCGCGCGTCGCAGGGGCGCGCGTCGCGAACTGAATAGCAATGCGCGACATGACGCGCCGCATCCAACGAATATAATAATGTTTGCGCCGACTCTGGTATCCTTTTATTTAGTGACGCTGCCGCTGTGCAAAGGGGCCTTCACTCGTAGCGTCGCGGCGGGGTGGGACGGGGGCGGGGCGGGTTAGGCTCACGAGCGTCGTGCACTTGAATAAGTAACAGCGGCGATTGTTTCGCGAACGCGCGTCTCGTCAACAATTGAGTGAAACGGGATCGCAACGACCCATAACGAGCCACATGAATACGTAAATAATTAACCCCTCCCGAGCGATGTTGCTAAATCTTTCTCTTTAGGTAGTCAAGATCTAAAATCATTTATTTAGCTTACTTATCGAGTTCTTAGGTTTTCGCAATTGTTACACGTAGGAAATGAAACTATTTTTCCGGATTTAAATCGCGTATATTTGTTTTTTCACAAAACCGACGTTTCGGGCCATTTACAGGTCCCATGGTCACGGTTGACTGAGGTGGTACAGTCTTCAACCAGTTATGTCTAATATTGATGCAAACCACCCTGTTTTTTCACTATAGTTACAATAGTTATTAATTAAATACCTTATTTTTAATTTTACAAAGAGAACTTCCCAATTTACGCTACATGAAGTTTTACAAATTATTTTATTGAATGAATTTTTATTAAGTTCAATTTATTATTAATTATTAATAGAAATTAGAATAAACTAAAACATATTAATTAGTACTGCAGTCTTATGTCTGTTTGGGATTTTTCATTAGAGAAAATACTGGATCCCAAACTGGTGGTATGGAGAAACCATCTACCCTGTTGAAATTAGGATGTTTTTTAATTTCAATGGCCTCTCGCAGCATCGCAACGGACTTCTTTTGCAAGGACTTGGGGTTTGTCAAACTTCGTTGAATGTGTAGGTTTATCCATGACATGCTCGCAGACTGCAGACTTGTTTACGCGACGGTGTTTGACATCAGCTGTATGTTCTTTGACGCGGGTACAAATTCTTCGCTTCGTTTGTCCAATATAAGAGAGACCGCACTCACAGTAAAGCTTGTAAACTCCTGCATCCTGCAAGGGGATGTTATAGTTCACGGGTCTCAGGAACTGACTTCTGACTTTTGAACTTTAGCTTACTTGTTATTTATCGGTACTTATATAGACATGAAGACGTCTAATGACTCTGCGACGTCTTCCTCATGTTCCGTAAGCGAAATAGAGCAATAATTAAAGATGTATGAAATGTATAGTAGCAAGAACAAGACTTTCGTATGTTAAATAAATATCCAATATTGATATCGAAACTGTAATGCTATACATAAAAGAAAAATCGGAAACGAGGCAAAGTTTAGAACAACTCACAAGGTGATCCGTCGGTTTCACCGATAAAAAAATTTAAATTCAAGCGGCTGCCGAAGTTCCTTGAAACCTTCATACGTTTATAATTAACAATAGCGACAATGTGTAATCCACTTTATTGTTATATATGACGACTTCTGTGGTGCAACGGTTAGCACTGTAGACGTTAGATGGGGTGGTCCCGGTTTTTATATAATATTTTATAATGAAATGAAAATGACAGATAATGATAATAGTGAACCTTTCTTGTCTCCACAAAGTTGTCCATT
>NW_020654520.1:147866-199431 GCF_003589595.1 Hyposmocoma kahamanoa
AAAAATAATATATTACCTAGCCTACATATAATGACGTCGTGACATTATTGTAATCTACTATTACATCAACTACTACTTACTACTACTGTATACTATATATACAACAACTATAACTAAATTGTGATCAGCGCCCAACATGGAAACGTGTTATTATCACCACGTAACCATATTTACCTACATTTTAAGTTGAAGAAACGATAAACGAATATCCAACAAATAGCAATATGTCTCAGTAACCATATTAACCCGTGTTGCGGAAATATCACGGCATGTTTAATTCTGAACTTGCCTAAATGTTAATTTTTTTTTTTATGTTTTTATTAATTTAACATCTCTTTTTATCTTATTTCATCTCTGGGCCGGGAATATGTACGGTTAATACCGCTCATTAAGTATGTTACCGCGTCAACATTTTTAGGTTTTATGTTTTTATGTTTACTTATAATTTCTACACATTTGCAATCAAGGCATTGTCATAAGCAAGCGCGTATTTTATTTTGTAATCAAGTAAACGAAATAAAGACTATTTTTAAGATCAAGGATTCTTTATTTATCAACATTATAATCAAGATAGTTTGTGTAGCAAGAACGAGACGCGAACAACATCGCTGATGTCAGATGTGTTACATGATTCGCTTTGATCATTGATAGGCATTCAACCTATTAGGTCGTATATATAATAAGACATTTGTTCGCAACACAAGAGGCAGCATTAAAATATGGATAGCAGGGTCAGCGAATATCCGAGAGGGAAAACAACGCGAGTCCCGCGGCGGCACTCGCTCAATATCGAGCCGTGAACTTGACGCACGTGTGCACATAAATCAACTATTATTTTATACGAACAAAATTACGGCCAACTAAATAATGGCACAAAATAAACATGGCAATGTTATGTTGCTGAAGCCGTTTTCTGCTATTGCAAGTGCAGTACAGTTGTTGTGTCTATATAGCTGGTATAGTCCATTGATTGTCTTCATAAAGTAATGCCCCAGAAATAGTGGCCCTGCTGTGTGAAGTGTCTACAACTAAACATTCTTCACCGAAATAGTTTCAACTGTTAATTCTATTGTGGCCGCTGCCTACTTTGTGTGTTGTACACCAAAGTCGGTCAACGTGCCTCGCTCGCTGTTGTATAGCTCAATTATAATATCCCGAATCGGAATTAGGAGCAAGTCGGTGCCGATGTGCCGACGCGTTAATTATGAATTAGTCGCCGTTTGGCGCTTACTGCGACGCCAAATAAAATCAATACCAGTTGTTCATCAGGCAGCATAATAAGCCGACGATAAACGGCCCAATTCGGCCCAGTTCGAGCGAGTTACGCTGAGTTAGCCGGCCACAACTCTAGTACACTTGCAAAGTAAGTCAATTAGAGGCTCCGTCTGATGAATGGGCCCAATCAACGCTCGCTTCCTCTCGGTAGTGTCTTCGCGGAACTGTTAACAAAATTCATGAGACACAGAACTCGACAATAATGTTGAGCCTAGATCTAGTCAAACGGAATATATGTAGATATAGGAGACCATGTCGTGAGTTCCAGAAAATATTATTAGCCTCAATCGAACTATTGCCTAGTTAGAGACACATAGCTAATGTAGTTCCAAGTCTAACAAGTCCAGTGGGCTACATTGTAATAACGGTGTTAATGTGTAAGTGTGCAAGTCGACGCAGTACTTAAAAATACAATTGCTCTCACGTGCAGCCTTGCAATAGCAGCGCAGCGCGAAGCCGCACGTCGACCGGCAGCGCCTCATCCACATCTGGCGGCGGCTGCGGCACCTGCAGCAACTGCGGCCACGACGCCGCCGCTACAACCTTAACATATCAATTATATTACAAATTATGCAGATTGTACAGCAACTGTCGTGCAGCGAGCTGTTCGCGAGCAGCATCGTAGTGCATCATGCAAAAATCGCTGCTAAAAACTAAACCGATTTAAACTTAGCAAATATGCAATACGTTGGGGACACATTGTGGACCTCAATAATAGGCACGTTGTGAGACTTTGCTTAAAATCACTTTACCCGAAAGTTTTAGCGAAACCTATTTCCGCGCGGGATTATTTGTACGTAGTCCGCGCGCAATCAGATCCTCAAACTTTCCAATTCGCGCAAAAACAATCAGCGGGGCTGACGCTCGCGCGAGGGGAGGGACGCAAATTTTCCACCCTACTAACTTTTTGAAAGATGCCTCTCAAAACTCTATGATATAATAGAAACGAGTTTAAATCGAATTACATCTTCCCGACTTTGCCCTCGGGCCGCAAAGAAGATACGCACAAGACTAAGCGTAAATGTAAGTAAATATACTTAAGTAAATGTACTCTCTTGATTTGGAAATTTTCAGAAAGAAGATTCTACCATTGACATTGAAAGTACGTTTATAATTGGTATGTGCCCATGAGCTTTCCGGTGAAGGAATACATCGCGATGAAAACTGCACGCCGAAGAAGGCTCACAACCCTCACCCGCATTGGGCCAGAGTAGCGGACTATGGCCTAAACACTCGCCTGAGAAGAGACCCGTGCCCAGCAGTGGGACGTATGATGATGATTGATGATGATTTTACCATGGCGCAGGTGAAAGGTGTTGGTGGTCTCCACTTCGCCATGGTAGTTTGGTGGAGAATGATAGACGAGTCGTGGATTGGTAAAAGACTGTTATATCTTGTTTAGAAATAGAAATAGAAACTTATTGTAACGCCACGTTATAAAAAAAACATAAAAACAAGGACTAATATAACTAGAACAGAAATAACACAAAAAACAGCGTAAAAACATTTAAATAACAAGTTACATACTATGTACTATACTGACATGTGCGCGGCTGTGGCGGGTACAAAAGGATCCCATTCCGCTAAAGTCACAACCAAGGCTAGGTTGTGACGCTGGTTTTCAATGTTTGAGCTACTTATTTATACTAATATGGTACGTGTGTCTTATGCTGATTCACAAGCCACGGTTGTTACTTTTGCTTGCACTAAGACGTGCCTGAATGTCGGATAAGGGTTAAACATTCTGGCACGTCTGTGGCTGCTACAATGATGATGGATCAATCTAAGAAATTGCACCCAACTACCCGATTAGTTTTATTTCGACGACTTTGGCGGCACAGCGAGTAATATTGTAAGCGCTAAATAAGGAGGTTCGATTTCCATCAGATTTTGGAAACGAACTTTTCTGAACTGGTTTGGTGTGAGTGTTCTGGGTAAGCCCAGAGTTTTAGTTGCTCTGGCACTCATAGTATATAAAGAATTTCCTAGTTGGAGTTGTTGTCTGGATATATTTATGTATAATAATTTGTTACTGCATTATACAAAGACTCTTCACTTGTTTTTTTTTATATACATGTTATTTTTATAGTCTTAGTCTAAAGCAGAATCGCAAATACCTGTCGGATGAAGGTGATGGGCGGCTGGCCAAGCGCGTGGCTGTCTCCCACGTTGGCCCACAGCACACGCTCGAACGGCTTCGCCGCGCCCTGCCGATAATACGTTATATACAATAAATAGACATAGACGACTACCTTTTATTCCAAGGCTCCTTGTTGAAATGCACGCTACCTCCCGAAGGTATACAGATTGTTCAAAAACAATACAATAAGATTTTTTCTTATTCTAATGTAAGTGTGCATTTGACCTCTATCTCACCTGATGGAAAGTGACGATGATTTACCCGGGGGTGGTGGTTTAATGGGTTTAGGATTTTAAAAAGGTAGTTAAAGGTGAATTTCTCAGATCCATTATCAACTCACCAGCAGGCTGTCGTTGTCGCCATGACGGATGTACCGTAACATGACACAATGTGAATTGGTTTCTAAATGTAAACAAAAACACTTTTAACACTTGCCAGACAATTTAGTGTGTCTAATTATTCATATTACAAAAGTAAGACAGAACTAGGAACATAAATAACAATATGAAAGTGCCCTTGCTTCACGGTGCCTGCCACACCTAGTTCAATTTACAAAAATGTCACGAGTATTTTTGCATGACTCCGCGAGATTCGGTGTCGTGGGAACGCGTGAGAAAGGCAGCGGGTGACAAGTTAATGTGATCGAGAAATATAGGTACGGACGATCCTGGGAAGCGAATAAATATTTTGCATCGAAAAATCCCATTTCGGCGAGCGCAGCAAGAAATCGTTTATGCAGTGCAGCGAAGCGGCGCCGGCGCGGGCGCGGGCGGTTCGCCAACCACGCGGCTGCCAAAGTCACAGACATACTCTCTCCACTAAGATATACCTACTTGCGTACCGTAGATATATCATATGGATAAGAATCTATCCTATATCGGTTCCGAACACCACATTCACATATGTAAGTAAAATTTATCATTACCGATTGGCGGCCATCGACATCACGGAAGCAGAAAGAGAGCAAGCTTATTTGTGTCGCCACCGCATTACGAGAGTCACGTGGCTTTATCGAATATTCCGTCGCCATTGATTCCAGCCATAAATTATCGGAACAAGCGTGAAGTCCATCCAGGATGGTGTGTGTAGCGCGGCAGTTCCCTGCGGTAGCGACGGCGCGGCGCGGCATTTTTCAATGGCAATATAGCTGACTGCGACGTGGCGCGATGTAAATGGAGTCGTAAGAATGGGCGGCGCGCGTTACGGTCGCCGGGAGATTTATGCGGCCGTTAAAAGGGACATTCGGATGCCTTGCTTTTTGACCTTTGTCGGAGAATTAACGACGCCATCTCCGCGCTTCTGCTTCCGACAACCCTCTGCGTTCACCCTCATAATGAAATTACAAGAAAATAGCATTAATATTATGACATCTACGTTTAGGAAGCTATTGCAACCACCGACCGCCGACGGCTATGACGCGACGTATGTCCGGTTCGTTATTTTCGGAGGCCCACGGACCTAATGAAGAGTAAAGTGTTTGTTGATGCGTAAGTGGAGATGCCTCCCCGCGAGCTGTCGCCGCCGCCGATGAAATAAAAAGAGCGGAGTTATTTACGTCGCCGGCACGAGTCGGGCGGTGCGCCGCGCCCGGCGGCAAGCCTGCCTCAGGCTGCGAGCCCCGGCGCCTTCAGCCTGTAAATATTGCCACTATCCTCGCTGAGCAAACACATTATTGACTATCCATTAGGCCGCCAAATATAAAAAGACGATAACGTGTGTAGAGTTTTCATTTCATTATAACTTCATAATAACCAATAATATTTTATAATTTATAGTATGTAGGTTACTACATTTAATTAGCATTAAAGTTACGAAACGTTTTCCTACAAGCCATTGAATTTTCTCGTAGAGCCCAGACCAGTCAGTACAGAGGCTGCCGTTCGGTAAATACATCATCCCACGCATGACATCATTTTGCGACGCGACACCCGCACAATACTTGTCGTAGAGCAGTGGAGATGTGTGGGTTTGTTTGTTGTCTAGCCAGGGGCAGGACACGGAGGGCTGTCAGGTTGTCACCGCGGGCCGCAACCGTGCGGGCCGCGCAAACAATGCGATAAATCTTTGACGTTGTGGAATTAGTCTGAAGTATGTGTAGTCAAATAGTCGATACCAGAATTGAAAAGCTTCACTTTTGTCGGTGTTGCTATTTCTACTCCGTTTTCACTATGATAATTTAATAAGAGGACGTAGGCGACTCGCTTCTGTACGACCTGCACACAAATATTTGACCACATTTCCTACCGCACTCACCACAGTTACGTAAGTACCTATACTTAGGCTGCTAATTGGTGAACTACATGTTTGCAGTTAATGTGTGCCGAGATCAACTAACTGCATACTAACAATCGTGACTTCAGCTGCAAGCGCCGACTGCAGTGACTGTGAACGATAGTCCGAGAATCAAAAGAATCAATCGATATTCTTAATAGATATATGTTTTTTTTGAATCTGAAACAATTTGATTTTTTTCAGTAATCTCGCACACAAACATAGTGAGTAAATAAATGTAGAGCGCCTTATTATGTTTCATGACTTATAACAATTATTATTGTAACGTATGTAATGTTAATTCTGTCATGCTTAATAATTATTGTCATTTTATTTGTTGATTTAATTTTTTTATTTTATTTGGAAATACAGTTAACTTCAATTTTGACAATATTATTAATCTTTGAATTCAGTTGATTTCATATGTTGAGTGTGTACATTATTATTATTATTATTATTATTACGTTTTTTAACCGACTTCAAAAAAGGAGGAGGTTCTCAATTCGACTGTATGTTCTTTTTTTCTTTTTTTTTGTATGTTACGCGATAACTCCGGTATTTGTGAGCCGATTTTCATGATTCTTTTTTTTGTTGGAACGGGGGTACTTCCATAGTGGTCCCATTTCATTTTGAAGAAAATCATCCACCTCGAAGGATGGCTGTTCACGCATGACGATTCATTTTTATAAATAGCGCCTAACTTTAATTTAGGAGCAATTACTTTAATGCTTGATTTTGCTTGCTTGGATATTTCAATAAAACTTAGCAAATAAACGTTATTCCACGTACTTTGGAGGTCGGTTTTTTTAGTACTCTGAACTGAGATTATGAAGAATAATAAGTTTTGACATTTTAATTTTGAAGATTTAAATTTCTAATGTATTTATGGATATACTAAAATTATATTAGTAACCATTGATTATAGGTACCTATCTATAATCAACGGTTAGTAAAATAATTTAAGCTTACTACTACTAACAAGCTATGGACCTTAGTGTGGTGTCTGAGAATAAAAGATGTTTATTTTATTTTTGTTTATTTATTTAATCGACATAATGGTAGAAGAGATTACCGATGTAAATTGCATGTAAAAACATGCGTCAACATATCGGCAACATATTCGACGGATTTATTTCACATTGGCACGCTTCTAAAAATATTTTTTGTAATGACATCTTTGTTTACATTGTCGAGCCAATCACCACCGCTGAGTGTAGTCGGAGATCGTCGGTAATGAGTTTGTTTTACAAATTAAAATGGAGAATTTCGGTGGTGATATTGTTTTGTGTATACAGTGGCCAGCTACAACAATCACATCGGTGCTTCCGTATCGACATCAACAAATACACTAAGCTCCTGAGGTATTCGCGCGGCACTAACTTCTCGCAGTCAGTGTCAATTGCATGCAGTGGTCGGTTTGGCAGGCTCAGGCTCACAAGACTCGAATATTTTTGTAATAAATATTAACAAAATATGTAGCGCTGTGCGGAAAGCATCAAGAAGAGGGAAGCCCCTGTCGCCTCATTTTCGCCAAACAAATTTATGAGACTATATGCGCCTTTTCTCGATCGTAGGTAAATCAAAGTCACGATCGGCATTGTAAGACGGTAAAAGAACGCGGTCATCGACAAGAAGTGAATTAAATGTCATCGACTGTTGGAATGGAATATATTTCGTGCCTCTAAGACGCGAGTTGTACATAGCATAGAACATACTAAAGAAGAGGACTCGCAGAAATATTGTTTTTATTGCTTCTCTCTCGCCCGCACCCCGCATACAAAAAATAATCCCGCATTAGGTAATAAAACCGCACACGTAAGCACCTCTGCTCCACTCCGTACCTATCCTATCATATTATTTCCTTTTCATTTCGTTGTGCCAACTCGCCTATCTACTTGACGGGTACGATGTGACGTGGTCGTAATGGTCGTAACATGTAACAAGGTCAGTAAGCGGTCGCTAGAGAAAAGCAAATTAGCGTCTTCTATTTAAACTTTCTTCGTTGGGAAATCCGCTGAGAGTGTTCCGCTGTCTGGGCCGCGACTGGGGCTCACGGGTCTCCCTCTCCACCGCAATATCGGGATTGTTTACATTAAATATTCATTGGACGTTTTTATATGTAGGTACGCCCGTGTTATAAATAAAATGTCTATTTATATGTATTATGCTGCAATTGACTAAAACGTATAGCCGATATTCTTACTAAGGTGAGTACTTATCATGACTACTAAAGAGACAATAATCACGTTTTACTACTGGTGGTAACGCAGTGCTAGATGTGGTCTACCACACTCACACGAGGTTTACCAATATATTATCATGTTGTAATTCCAGAACAAAAGAACAAATGCAACTATATACCACCAAGTATTGTAATCCTAACATTACATGGATGGCTACCAGTGCTGCTGGCACGGGCACTGGAGAAGGCGGCGCGCTGGGTCAGCGAGAAAACGCACGTGTACGGAGAAAAGAATACATTACAAAGTGCTGGTGAAAATAGCGAATGTAGTTTTTATATTATGGCTTTGTGTTAGTTTGCAAAATATTGTAAACATTATTTTTTAATAAACGCGTATGAGCAGTAATGTTGTTTGTAAAATTTTCGTAACAGTTCAGAATCGAGTTCTTTGATTAATTTTATTATGACCAATTACAAATTTCCTACCACGGTATGATTTCTTTTTATTTTCCCGATATTACGAACGGTTGGCACTTTGTGATCTCGACGGCTTTTCGTACCAATCGCGGTACGTAGCGACGATCTATCTACAGTACTTGGGGGGCATGCAGCTCTATCCAATGTTTAGTGTCATTTTGTATAGGATGTTCTGCTATTGCTGACTTCTGTGCATCATTCTTTTTGACTGCCCGGATAAGTTCCTTCATATGGTCGACGATTATACGTTTGGTCTGACCGATGTACGAGTTCCCACAACTGTAGTTCACTTTGTAGACATAGTGTTTGAAAAGAAAGATGGACTTTTGCATAGCCTCTAAATACTGCCGACAAAACGTTACCATACCACGTTTAGTACGAGAAGCCGTCGAGATCACAGTGTCAAAAGTCTAACCATGATGATGGGTTATCTGGATGAATTATCTAGTGTGTGCGTGGAATCCGGTGCTTAGTGCTTACAACAATCGTGCCCCTGAAGTTGTCAAATAGTCGATGGTTCTAGCAACTGTATGAGCAGACGAGGTATCTTGCTGAAAAATAATGCCACGAATGCCTGCCACGCGCCCTGGGCGCTCGTTGTTTAACTCCTTGAAAGCTCGAGGCGGACAAACTTCGAATACCATTCACTGGGAACTTTTTTACGGTCTTCTAGCGGAATTACTGCAATTAAACTACTGCGTCGAAAAAAAAACCGCTAATTTTTTATTAACGCTCTGACCGCGAGTAACTTGAGGGCAACTCGTTCTCTTCAAACACACATTACGTGGACGGATGCTTCGTGAGTGGATCGTAGCTGTAGATCCAAGATCCGTCAGTTGTAAAGATGTAGGCTACGTTTTGCGAAGTTCCTCCTTCGAACTTTTCTAGGATAAATTTGCACCAATCAACACGACGGGATTTTAGCTCTTCGGTGATAGAATGAGGTATCCGCCGCGTAGCAACCTTCCTAACTTTAAAATGTTCATGCAGACTGATACAAACTGACTGTGATCCAATTTTTTAAGTACAGCCTGAATGTTCCGATGTGTAATGTGTCTACACAATTGCCACTCTACCCTGACGAAGTTTCATGAGTTGGTGGTCGATCGGGTCTGGGGTCATTGATTAGGTAGGTTCTCTCGACCACGCTTAAATTCTCGAAACCAGTAAAAAACTATTGCTAACACAGACAAGCAGACTCCCCAACTACAGCTCGTAAATTGTGATGAGATCCCTTGAAGGTTAACTCTTGTTTGTAATCATAGAAAATCATAGCACGAAAAGTACAGTAACAGCCGTCAATTAAAAATGGTTTCAGGCAAACAGAGATTATATTTACTCTGTGAACTGTTTTTAGAACAGCTAGCCCTCGTATACGAGCATGTCAGCTTTTGTAGATTTATAGTACTCCAATTGCATTTGGAATACTATTATATTCGTTCTGCAAAAAAGTCGTTAAATACCAAAGACAGAGATCTGCAACAAGCACATAATGAAAAAAAATCCTTAGGTCCGCTAGTTCGTTCCGTGGCTAGTTGGCATAAAGTCTGGCACGGTTTCCTGGAAGACGCTGGTTCGAATCCAGCCGGATCGAAGGATTTTTTTCTTAGTGGTCGATCTATGTTAATAATTATAACAAACTAATATATTGGTTTTACTCAATACTCAATACTCAATCTTTATTGCTTTTCCATAAGTTTACAAGGTGTTACAAAGTATATAATATAATAGATCATGTATGGACCCTGTCGGGCACAGCAAATGAGAGGGAGGCATTTTTAATAATTGGTAATAGGTAAAATATATTGAGGTGAAATATTTTATGAGCATGTATTTAAGTATTATTTATTTTTATATATAGCCTTTTTTACTTATTTATATATATTTGCTTTTTAATGATTAAAAATAGTTATTTAAGTAAATATTATTTTGTAATCTATTATTTATTTTTAAACATAACATTTAAACTTATTTGTATTTTTAATGATTTAGTAATAATTATTGAACAATATATTATTTTATAATCTATATTTATTTTTAAATATTATATTTTTACTTTTTGGTACGTATATGCATTTTTAACAATTTAGAAACAATTATTTAAGTAGTATCTTATTCCATTCCATATTTAAGTATTATTTATTTTCAAATACTACATTTTCATTTATTTGTAATTATTTGCGTTTCTAATAATTTAGGAATAATTATTGATGTAGTATATTATTATTTTATAATCTATATGAATATGTATTTTGTCATAATTTATTTTTAATATAATATTTCATTGATTTGTAATTTTTTAGGTATTTATTTATGTAAGTAAGTATAAGTATAAAAAGTTTAAATATTGTCATTTAGGTATTCTTGAATAGTATAATATTGTTTTGTTGCTAATAAGTTCTTTGTTTGTGTTATGAACGCTTTTTCCATATCTAAATGTTTAATTGAGTTTGGTAATTTGTTATATATTCTAATCGACGTAGCTAATGGGCCAGAATGATATAGTTTTAAACGAGAGGTAGGTAGTACTAATCTGTCACGGTGGCGAAAATTGTAACCCGTGGCGCTGTCCCCACGCCTTTTATAGAATTCTGGGTATTTTCGAACAAATTTGCACACTTCCAAGATACATATACACGGTAAACTGAGGATTTTATGTTCAACAAAATATGGTTTGCAGCTATCTGTATTGTGTAGGTTGAAAATTATGCGAATCAATTTCTTTTGAAGGGTAAATAGAGAAGGGGCATCCGTACTATTTCCCCACATGATGACACCATAACTAAACCAAGCATATGCGTATGCGTAGTATATAGTAAGTGCTGTTTGTATGTATGTTGTTATTTTATGTTGTTATTTTAACTTCACGTAACGCGTACGTAAAACTAGAGAGTTTGGATTTAAGTTTCTGGATGTGAGATCTCCAATTCAAGCGTGTATCCATTACTAGGCCAAGCAAAGTGACGTCATTTACCGTTTCTATTCTGTTGTTTTCGTACATAAAATCGATGTGTAAAGGACTTTTTTGATGTGGGTAGAAGGTGATTATTTTTGTTTTTTGGAAATTTATTTCTGGGTTGTGGTCTGTCATCCATTTATTTATTAAATTGAATGTGGAGTGCAGTTTATTATTTAAGTTTAGATCATTATTGTACGGGATAAGGAGAGATATATCGTCGGCAAACAGTAAACAATTGTCGTGTACTATTTTTGGGGGATCGTTTATATAGATGAGGAATAATAAACACGAGATTACACTGCCTTGCGGGATCGAGGCATTAATGGTTTTGCCATTTGATCTTACATGCATTATTTCCTTAGTGTTTGGGTTGAAGTATTCCACAGATACAAAATGCTCTCGATCATAAAGAAAGGATTTAAACCAATCATAAGTCTTTCCTCGAATGCCTGAAATGTTAAATTGAACTTTGTCGTAGGCTTTTGTCATGTCGAGTAGGACCCCGATCGCATATTTTTTGCTGTTTATTATATTTAGTATTTCTTGTACATATTTATAAATCGCCAAAACCGTGGATCTATTCTTACGAAAACTATTCTGACATTCATCAAAAACTTCAAACTTTTCGCAAAATTTGTATACCCTATTACACATGGTTTTTTCAAATATTTTTGCTGCTGAGGGTAAGAGAGCTATTGGACGATAATTGCAAGGATCTGTTTTTTGATTTTTTTTGTGTACGGATTTAATAATAGTTTTTTTTAACAAGTCAGGGAATCTTCCTTCGTCAAAAGATTGACTTACAAGAAAAGTAAATGGCAAAACCAGTTCAGAAACGCATTGTTTAAATAACATTGATGGAATCTCGTCGATTCCGCAACTCATCTTACTTTTCATTTTTATTAAGATATTGTATATTTCTTGATTATCTACAGGTTTTAAGAATATTGAGTTTTCAATGGGACAAATTACAGGGCGGCCCGTAAGTACTCCGGTACAACCTTCGCTGATAGATGCAAAAAAATTATTGAAAGCATTTGCAACCTGGTTGGGTTCAGTTACAGTTATATTATTTATATTCAATGTTATGTTTTGTTTTTCATTTTTATTTTTCTTGTTGGTACGCTCATTTATAATACTCCACATTGTTTTTGTTTTGTTTGTTGACTTATGAATTTTATTTTTGTAATGGATTTTCTCTGCAGTATTTATGGCTTTTTTTAATAATTTTTCATATTTTTTATAGTAATTTGTTAGAATCTTATTTTTTGCCTTTAACGTTAAAATCTTTAGTAATCGGTTGTTTTTACATGACAATTTAATACCCGTAGTAAGCCAGTATTTTTTGTAGGTTGTTTTTAATTTAATTCTTATTTTTTTATTTAGGAAAGCGCATGAGGCAATGTGTTTAGGAAAGCTGAAGCAAGTAAGTTCTTTTAAGAGCGATTGGCCTGATCACCTAAAGGTTATGGCAAATTCTTATAAGCTAAAGTTTTCACACCGAGTGGTTTATTTTAAATTATTCAGATATTGAGTTTATGAGATGGCGTATGAAATTATTTATAATAAAAAAAGATTCGTTTTCTAAGAGGCGAGCAGGATACAAAACAAGATTTTAATTTTTTTATTTTATCATCTCATATTATTTCAGCCTTCTGATATGAACATGTAATTAGGTAAATACAAAAGAACTGTCTCAAGTTCCTCCCCCTCTTCGTTTCTTTCCAAGGGGAGCAGTAGTAGTTTGCGCTACGCCACACTCACACTCTCTCACATATAAATTACCATTGTATAAATGAGTCATATTGTAAAGGTTTATTTACACGGAGAAAGTTTCTCGTCTCGAAGGTACGGTTATCGAAAGAATATAAAAAGTTTCTTCTTAAACGCGCCATCATCGCTTATTACTTTTTTACCTTCCTTATCTCCGCGTCGATCTGCTCCGCACGCCGAGCGATGCGTCCGCGCACAGCGTAATCGATGTTCGGCAGGTTCTGATTCATGTTGTCCGCCGTTAAAGTCTGTTCCAGTTTCATCTTCTTGACTATGATAATTATTATCAAGGTGTTGAGGTTCTAACCGTCGTTGCTTGTGAGATTCAGGAGAACCCTTATTTTGAAATCAATCCTATACTTTTTAACTCTAGTTAAAAATAACAAAAATGTTTTGTTAGTTAGAACGTTAAATACAAAACAACACACAACAAAAACAACAATTAAGGTGACCGACTTGTAGAACGCAACGCGTGAGATGGTGATCGGGCGCAGCCTCACTCGTTATATATTCGCGCTGCGATGCGCGCGAATATATAACGAGTGAGGCTGCGTATTATGTAGGTAGGTATCTACCTACTCTATATTACTTATAGTGTGACATTTTTAAGGAAAATTATACGTTTTTATTAAAATAAATCGGTTACTGCAATTGCGAAACTACCAAGAGTAGTCCTTTTCGATTCATAGACAATTCAGATTATCAGACAGACAGGATTATTCGTTTATTGTTATTCTTTTATTTGACTCTTGCTAAAACATGCGACAATGTCATTAAGTTTATATCAAGGGGATATTTAAATTTAATCATTTGAAGAAGAAACAACCTCGTGACCACGCCGGTTGTGAATAACTTGCGACCCCCAAGTGAATCCCAAGAGAGGTGCGTGTTTATTTCAAAGAGAGTACGTGTAATAGGATGACCACCTTTTCTACATAATGCACAACCTAACTGTACCTAATTGACATTGAGCCACCAGACTCATTTGGAAAACATTAGGAAATGCCTAATTATCATAAACACTACTGTTTCGACGACGTCACAAACAACGACTACTGATTACGAACTACCTGGCGAGTTGCCTGCTTCTGTAGCGACCGAACCAACTGAAAGACTGCATTACGCCTGCGGAGACCAATGTAATGTTTAAAGGTCTCTGAACGACAATAAATTAAAGGAAGACTTTTCCCACGCTGATATTTTTCGCAACTACGGAAACGAAAAAAAACTAGAGAAATGGACAACAATCACGAGAATGTTACATCATCAAAATCATTTTTCTGGCAAGTTGGGAAAAGGAATACACTGATTTGTGTTTTAAATCTGTTACGTGTGCATAAAAACGCGAGCGACAGTCACTTATCAAACTTTGTTCTGGCATCGTAAAAAGTTACTATGCTTACAAACTATATGTAGGTATGTATAGAACCATAAAGTTCACATATTTTTTGATGACTCTATGTGGCGTAAAGGAATTGTATTCGGGAGATTTGTTAATATTAAAAAGAAGCTTTCAAACGGGGCCTCCTCTGCTCTTAATAATTTAATTAATAAGAATGGCCAAGGCAAGTCATTTGACTGCGTATTGCATAAGACATTCATAGTCCAGAATTAGGTTTCATAGATGGAGTTTGATAATCCGTAGGTCTATCATGTCATCGTGACCCATTTTTATTTTTTTAATTCTATTAGCTTATTTTGCTCAATAAATTTATTTTCTATTTATAACACTTGGTGACAGCATATGATATGGAGAGGCGATAAGGTGGCGCAAAAATATTTCCGAGTGTTTCAATAATATCGTGCGACAATTGTCGTGTTGCTGCGATTAAAATAACGATGGATAATTATTAACTTATGGTTTTAGTGAATAAATGTCTACTAATAGCAACGATCATTTGCACACTTTTACTGTTTAAGTGAAATTAGTGCAATCTTTGAAGACAACAATGTTAAATCGGTTTTCATGTGAGAAGTTTTAATACATATCCGCATGAATTATTCATTTCGTCTGACACTTACATCTTTATTAGTGAAACGCATAACAGTAGCTTGATAAATCGTTGCATTGTAACTAAAGCGACTTGGAAATTCTAATTCTAATCATAATATAATATAACATATGTATATATCTAATAATTAAGTAATTAAATTAGTTTACACTTATGCTGTTTTATTTATCTTATCTATTCGTATGATATGTTTAGTGTATTGTATTTTAGTATATACCAAGTTTCACACACATGTTGTGCATGGATTTGTGTTGTTTGCGCTCGAGTTCGTGCTTCATTCGCATAGAGCTTCCTGAAGACCAGCGCTACAGGCTGAAAATCTATCAGCCTGTAGCTAAAAGCTGAGCAAATCCCGTTTGCGTGCGCCGCGACGCGCATTTATTATTACATTTTTTAATCACTATAATTATGTTTTAATTTTGTTATAAGTACTGTATTTTAGTTTAAAGTTTATAATATTGTATTTTAATTTTAAGATCACGTGTGTCTCGGTGCTTACGCAATAAAGTATTCTTGTTCTTATTATTAATGTTCACATCAAGTATACATAAGAGTCTGTTCTGATCATTTTCCTTTTGCGATTTGAATTTGGAAAAATAAAAGTACCCGTCCTTAATTCTTTTAATAATGATTTGGAAATAACGCTTCCGGTCATGTTGAAAAATATGCTGTATTTTGTAAAACTTAACATCAGTTCCCGACTCAATTCCAATGCTATTGGAAAGATTTTTGTACTATTTCAGAAATGGGCTCCTTATTGCTCGGTTGTACAACGGCATTGTGTCCGCTCTGTGCGGCGCGGCAATTGAGTTAGGCGATAGATCTGTCAGAACTGAAAGAGTTGGGGTGCACTATGGGCGCACTGCGCAGCACCGCGCAATACTCACAAGCGGCTGATCGAAATTTCAATTATTACATGGGAAACCTAAACATGGGAGTAATTTTTAAAGGTAAGTTAAAATGGTTCTTAGATTTTCGCGATTGTTACACATAGGAAACGAAACTATTTTTCCGGATTTAAATCACGTATATTTGTTTTTTCAAACAAACCGACGTTTCGGGCCCTTTACAGGTCTCATGGTCACGGTTGAGAGATTGTTTGAAAAAAGAAATATACGCGATTTAAATCCGGAAAAATAGTTTCATTTCCTAAGTTAAAATGGTGTTAGTAATGATACACAGTCGTAACGTCAAACAAACCAAAATTATACAAATTCCACAAGTCGACAAAAATTGAATACTAGGCCGTCGCTAGAGTGACTCGATAGAAATTCGAGTTCTTAGGTTTTCGCGATTGTTACACATATCCCATGGTCCCATGGTCACGGTTGACCTGTAAAGGGCCCGAAACGTCGGTTTAATTGAAAAAACAAATATACGCGATTTAAATCCGGAAAAATAGTTTCATTTCCTATCGATAGAAATTGCTAACACGTTTAGGAAATAATATTATTGAGGTCAAGTCTCCCGAGGGATTCGATGATAAGCCAAATACTAGCCAGCCTTTGGCAACTTTGAGTTAACGATAAAGAAGTAGCATCGGTTCTACATGATGTGAAAAGTGATAATTCGCCTGGACAAGACGTCCTTAATGTCGAGCACCTGTGTTTATGGTGGATTTCATTTATCTGTACCTATTCTTATATTCCATCTGAATTGTTGCGGACTGTAGTGGTACTGGTTTGAGAACTGTTTGAAGATGAGTGACATATCCGATCGGAATAATCCGAGATCTATTGCGTTGACCACCGTCAGAGCTAATATGTTCGATGCGATTTTAAACTTTGTAAAGAATCTTGTTGCCGCTGAAGAGAACGTGTAGCGCAATAACACCGTCCTGGAAATTATCGGATCGTAAACTGAAGTGACCACAGTAACTTGGCGTAAAATACTAAACATTCATGCAAGTCTGTTAACTGTGTCAAATTAAATATGGATACGCCTTGTTGTAGGAAATAATCGCATATTTATATATATATATATATATATATATATAAATATGCGATTATATATATATTATATAAAACTATAAGTTCTTATTCAATGATAGACATAGAACGCATACTTCCCGATACGGTGGAAAAAAGATATTTATACCGTTGTACGCGGTTAGGTTCCGAAGCAAAGAATCAAATGACCTGAATGTGGAAAATATGAAAGAGTGATCAACGACCTGCAAGCGTTTATAAAAATTTGCTCTAATTCAACTGAAAACCGGCATGTGAGGGTCTCTATAAGTGTATAATAATAATAAGCGGTCAAAATATATTTTTCGCCTTTTTTAATATGGCTGCCATACAAACTTTTTTAGCGGCAGTTGAAAATTTTCTCTAATTCGACTGAAAATCGGCATGTCAGAGTCTTTATGTTTAATAATAATTTGCGTCAAAATTTATTTTATTTAATTTATTTTATTATTTAAATAATAAATTAAGATAGACGGTTCTTCATAAGTATATACTATTTCCACTTAATCTACATGCTGTATAATTATTTGATCGTCCCCGGCGCGACGTCGGTGAATCCCTAGTCCCGCGTTTGCAGCATTTTCTCGCCTCTCACACCCACCACCACAGGTCATAGTCTCTATGTACTAACAAAATCGACTTAAGAAAAAGTAAAATCCCGCTATCAGCGCGCCGTGGTGCTGTCCCAATTAGAATACATTGATAAGTAAATATTGTATTGTGTATGTATCGATAACGGTAAAGTACCATTTCATTATAATATACGTAGTGTTGTCAGATATACTTATCTTTCTTATTGATATTTGGATATATTATTTACTAAACATTCGAGCGCAGACCGAGCGTTGCCGAACAAATATTCTTTTGCACGAAACGCAGTCTACGAAGAACAGTCCGCGACTCCACCGAGCGTACTGACTCCATCTACCCTTCACTTTGTGCACGTTGCCATTAGAGCAGAAGCCGGGGCAGAAGCAGGGAGTCGGGACGTGGTCGGGACGGCCGCTCCGAGTCGAAGAGGCTTTGCTCGCAGTACGCCATGCGACCGTAGGATGGCGCTATTCACGAACATACACTCGATTATTAAAACGACGAGTTCTGGTGGAAACTTTTATTGCCTTGCATAATTACAATGTTGTTATAAAATTTTAAAAACCTTAATGTATATATGTATGTATTGAGACCTTTCGAGGGACGGCATGTGACAAATCCATTCTTAAACTGAAGTGTTTATAGGACACAATAGTATATCACTTGTTTCCAAAAAATAATTTAGCTTTTTTTTTAATTTTTAAGTTTAATAAGTTAACTTTCATTATCTGATGACAAAGATGAATTAGCAAAATAATATTTTTTTTGTAAAACTTATTTTATAATAATTATATTCCTAGAAAAATTTTTAAAAAAATGCAACAGTACCAACAGATTACAAAATGGCTATGGTAAATATTAAAAAAGAAACTTGAACTACAACAAAGTAGGACCATTGTCCCACTTTATTGTAACTGTTAATTCTACTCGGCCACTATTAGTTTAGTTCACTATTCTCAGTTAGCTTATGCAAAAACATGCTCTTTTTGTTCATACAAACCGGCCATCTCCGTCGACCGACGTGTCTGTACCTCTGTCAGGCTGATCGGGAATCTGCGAGTGCGCAGTGCTACGAGAACTCTTTTAAGAACTTCTCCTGGAAATTCTTGAAAATGTCGAGCATCTCCTTGAGCAGTTTGGGCTGCGGCAAGATGGTAGTGCGAAAATGATATGTACCCGGCTTCTGGCCGAAACCGGAGCCCGCCACGACGCAGATGCCTGTGCAACGTAATCATCATACATAACGCACAACGATACAACATATAGCATTAGTGATTGTGCTACTGGACCGCTTTATTAATTGACCAGTAGCCTACTGCTGAACCTACCGTAGTTTGTGACCGCTAATCGCCGCGAATGGCGTTCGAATGCGTCAGTCACTGCTCGCTACCGTAAGTTAGACTCTAACCGATTACACTGTGTCGCTACGGCAATTTACGAAACAGCGGTCAAACAGCCGGCGCTAAGCGCGTGTAAGTCGCGCGTCGAACACCTCCATGTAATGAATGAAAATTAACCACCAACCGGTCTCCTCTAATAGTTTGAAGGCGTAAAACACATCCGCGGCTTTGTTTTGCTTTTTTGCTTCCTCGATCGCCTTTTTCGGTATTTCGAATCGCGGGAACGCGTACATGGCGCCCTGCAATTTAAAACAAAGTACACATGGTAAATGAGCACTATCATTGAAATATGTCACGTTTAGTGGACAAACTGGTCTAGTAAACAAAGGTTGTCAGAGAAGATTGCGATTATTGCTCTTTGGTGAGTAATATAACATAAATATTTGAGGTCTGTCGACGGACTTTTTTTTTAAATAATAATTAACGCACACACTCATAGCCCCGCACTAGGGAAACCTTTTATCGGTATTGTGTCACGGATGCCATGCAAACGCACGTAGAAAAGCACAAATTACACTCAGACTCACGAGATAAATAAATGTAGGCCATATATATATTTCCCCCGGCCCGGGAATCATAGTAGTAGTCTAAACGGAGGTATAAACAGGGCATAATCAAACTTATCATCCCGGACGATACTCCGCATGAAATGAAATAACATTTTGTCGCGGTTCATAGTTCTGAGAGCAACCAAATCCAAACGAATACGCAAGGAAATAATGCTACACTGCTTACCAAAAAAGCGGGCTTACAGGTCTTTCGAGTATGTTAGATATTAAAGTAAGAAAATGATAATGCAACAAAATGAAATAAAAATTATTTGGTAAGTTTAAAAGCATTTCGGTGCGTAGTCTTATTTTGTTCTTACTCGTTCCAACAAAAAAGTAATCTCGATTGAACTATCTTTTATCAAGCAATATTTACAAAACCAACAATATTTTTTTTGTATCGTATCGAGTGTTGCCTCCTCTTGCAGAGATGACTTCAGTAATCTTTTTATGATTTCTTGGGGAACACGTTCAAATCCGGCCGTAATAACAGTTTTAAGCTTTCAGATATTCTTTAGGGTTGGATGTAAAGCTCTGATACGCCGTTTTAGAACGTTCCACAGATGCTCAGTGGGGTTACGGGCGAGAATGCGTGCTGGCCGATCCAAACGGCGAATCCGTCCTCGGTCAGGTAAGCTTCAATTTCACCCGCTCGGTGTGCGCTCCAACATTATCGTCCATTAAGACGGCAGCAGCACCCGTGTCGGGTAGTGCACTATAATTATGTTTGTGATAGTTATCAAAAATAGAATTTCCCTGATAATCGTTGTGCATTATTGAGAGAACCATTTTCAATGAAAACTAACTCCGTACAATCTTCAGAAGTTAAGCCTGTCCAAAACATAACGTCCTCTCATGTATGGCGTAACCTCTTCAAAACATACGTCTGCATAACCCTTTCCAGATCTCCCCAAATTTCTGTGACGTCAGTCCTCACTAAACAATGATATTTTTTGACTTCGTCAGAAATACTCCACAGGGATCCATGTCGCTCAATTTTAGGCAAACCTCAACCTTACTATACGGTGCCCCCAGTAATTTAGGCCCCCTTGTCGATCTTCGGCTGTGTATCTCAACCTGACAGTCCACAAGCTAACACTTCCATCTCACTTGTTTCAAGATTTCGACAGACTTCCGATTTCGTTAAACTTAGCTTACAATATATCGGTTGTCTTTGGGTTCAGTCATTCAGTATCCTTTTCAATGTCCTGTATGAAAATCTGAAGCAACAAGAGTGAAGACAAACTTTCATAGTTTTCTAATAGGTGAAAAAGACGTTAAAACCAAAAACAGAAGATCTGTAACAAAAGCATAGATAAATTAAACTTATATCAAAAATATTGGATTGAATGGAATCTATAAAAAAAAAGGGATACGATTATATATTACACACGATATATAGTAAATATAAATAATAACAAATAAATAAATAAAATAAACAAATCATTTATTGTCTCAGAATAACATTTTTTTTAATTTAAACATAGCAAAGAAGTCAAAACAAATTAAAAAAACAAAACAGTGAAAACAGTAAAAGTAAA
Organism: Hyposmocoma kahamanoa; assembly: GCF_003589595.1. Taxonomy (NCBI): domain Eukaryota; kingdom Metazoa; phylum Arthropoda; class Insecta; order Lepidoptera; family Cosmopterigidae; genus Hyposmocoma; species Hyposmocoma kahamanoa. The sequence goes on from NW_020654520.1 coordinate 169,003, forward strand.
TTGAGACAAAAGGCATGGGCTCAGCCATAGATATAGAAAAAAGGGGAGATATGTAATGACGCTATGTAAGATCGGGTGCCGATGTCGCCACTTTTTAGCTTGAGTGCAATTCAAACTTAACGCTCTATTATCTACTACCATAACTTAAAGATTTTGATTGGGTAGGGCTTAAAACGTGAAAACGACGTAAAACTATTTTAAAAATTTAACAAAATTAAACTTACAGTCACTTGAATAAGAGTTATATTACAATATTTCAGTATTGTTTTCATCCTGGTTCAGCCATTCACCAATAGGTGGCGTTTTAACAAAAATACAACTAGTACATAGCTAACTATTACACGTTAGATGGCGCTGAAACTCATTTTTCGTTACACTAAGAACTCACGGAGCGGTTTTCACCCGCGTCTGCCGCGGGACCGCGGCATCAGTAGAATGTAACAGTTAAGTATGTAAAATTAGTAGCACATTTCATGGCGCGTTTCACGCCTGTAGTGGTGACGGTTGTTTGCGGTTGCCGCGGCAGGGTACTAGAACGCGATAACATACGCGCTTGGCGGCCGTCGTCGCCCGCACACTTTGGCGGTCGGTGCAGGGGCACGCAGGGTGAGTCAAAGTCAAAGTCAAAGATTATTTATTCCATAGGTAAAATAAATTTACACTTGAAAACGTCACATTTAAGCTACTGCTCGTTCACTACGCTGACCTCCCTGAGAAGAACGAGCAAGAAACTCTAGGGATTGCTCTTTTCAAATAAACTTAAATGCGATGGAATACACTTTGAATCAAATTTGTGTGGATTCTGGAGCCATGTCGTCTTTCCATACATCTTTATCTAACACGTAGTCTTCAATTTTGTAATATGATTTTTCGATTAAAATATTTTTAATGTAGTTTTTAAACTTAGGAAATGATAAACTTAATATATGCTCCGGAATCTTATTGTAAAAACGTATACAGTTCCCCATAAAAGAGTTGTTTACCTTTGTTAAACGAAATCGTGATACCATGAGTTTGGACTTAGCTCTAAGGTTATGAGTGAGTGAGTTCTCTATTAACCGCGCGACTTGCAATTAACTTCCACTAACTTTGCGATCCGTTCCGCAATCGCAACGGTTTCGTGCCCACAACCGCGGCAGCTATGTGCTCGCACGAACTTGCAGGGTCGTGAGTATTGAAATAAAACCGCTGTCTAGCAGCACCGGCGGGCGCGGATGGAAACCGCTCTGTGAATTGTTAACCTTATTAACCTTTTTGAGTTAGTCGATCGCAGTTTAGCTCATTATACTAACAGTACAAGGTCGCCTTAGAAGGGCGTTTATGCATAAATGCCGATTGAAGTTCATCAAACGGTCAATCCGGTTTTAGGCGACATATAGGTAAAATCGTAAAGAATCATCGCGCTAAAATGTTACCGACGCAGATCTATTTTCCAATAATTAAATGAAATTAGCTTCCAAAAAAATATGGGGGAAATTTGAATTTGAAATGTTCGGATTTGAGCTCGTAAGTAAATATTGAAACGCATTTTAGAAATAAAATGATGAGCTGCTAGCGTTTCACGCATAAAAACGAGGCGGGAAGTACGCACCCTGACTTCGTTGCACTTGAACCCGGGCATGGCGTTGAAGGCGTCGGCGGCCAGCTTGGCGCGGCTCTTGAGCGACGCCAGCACGGCGCTCTTCTCGCCGAGCCAGCGCTCGTGCGACGGCTCGCCCGGCGCCGGCGGCTTCGCCTGCGGCACACGAGCGGTCCCTCGACACTACGCTACCTTCCGCCACGTTTCCCATGTAACCTTTTAATAACGAACTCTACGAACTGAGCGACTCGACTCTTGATAATTACATATTTCTACTCTCACGCGTGAATCACACAATTTGCACGGTCGCCAAGACGCTATCGCGGCAGCAATTGTCTTGTTCTGACACTTACGACGCAGTCCATTCCGGCCTGTCCGAGTGAGGTGGGGCACAGGTTCGAACTGATGGCCTTGAAAAGATGCGCCTGTACGTCTTTGTCCATGTTCACCAGCTCCATCCAGCCACCGCGCAGCCCGCACTCGCCCATGTAGCCCTTGCTCAGCGACATGAACGACGCCACCTCCATCTCCGAGAATGGCGACCCCATCTCCATCATGACCTACAAGTTATTAAGTGTGAGTTCTTTTATAGTCAATTATAATACTTTGTTGTAAGGAATCTTTGAAAAAAGATTCCTTAAATCAATGGCATATAAGTAGGTATTATGCATTGACTTACAAATAAATGGACGTCGGGTCCGCGCTAAAAAGTGTCCGAACTTACAGGGCGTTAAAATCGTATACAGAGCGTCAAACACGCTTTAGTCTTCGTTTGTTTGACTGACAGCGCGCTTGTCAATGGTGCCGTATTGTGTAGTAAAACCTTGTAAACATTACTCAACTAAAGTGAAAAACAGGGTGGTATATCATATTTTCAGTAAGTACTATATTGTGTTATCATAGTTATCATTTAAAAGTGTTATTTTATGCACTAGCATATATAGTATTTAATTTATATTTAAATTAGTCGTAAATATAAATTACAAAAGCAATCAAAATAATCAAATAGCTGTCTCTTTCCGACTCATTGCTTGCGTAAAAGACTGAACGAAACCCACCACGTCAATTTGAATTATTTGAAACACAAAAACGTTTGAATTATTTAGAACAAAAATTGCAAATCGCTTTGATGCTAATGTTATTATTAAAATGTGTTTTAATACATGTTAGTAATACTTTCAAATATTGTGGTACTCTTTCTACGTCTCGGGGTTACGAATCAGAAGACCGAAAAAACATTTGCCCGAAATAACCTTTGCATGAATTTCCGTAATCCCGAAAGTATTTTTGTAGGTTTGTCGGGAGAAATATGCGTATGGCCTACAATTATTTCTCTCGTGAGTTTGGGTGTAATTTGTGGTTGTCTATATGTGTGTCCATGGCACCCGCGACACAGGGTTTCCCTAATGCGGGGCAATGTTGAGCGTGTGCGTTATTATAATTATTATTATTAATCAGTACCTAAGTGTTTATTTTTGGAAAGCGTTTCTCTTGAATGAAAAATGAGCAATCAATATCGCGCATTTTAATTTTGTAATTATCTCACAGCGGCAAATACCCTACTGCCGTCATAGCAGTACTTTTTCATGCACAAGAAACATTTGCAAGAACTATGAGCAGTACGACTATGCCTGTTGACGGAATCAACCGTCGTCAGTGATAAACCGTAATAATTATATTGATTCAATGTAAGCACTACGGCATATAGAAAAGTGGTGACGTTTTTGAGCGCAGTATAATTTCAATACTATGCACGAACTTAAGAAAAATTAAGAAAATGGTAAGAAAAGAAAGGAAACAAGAGCTGATGCAAGCTTGATAAAAGACCATAATATTAAAGCTTTGGTATGTGATTACATCAATGAGTGAACAAAAACACTGCATAATAATACAAATAGTAACAACCTTGATAGCCTAACGATTTGCACTGTGGGCACGGGATGAGAAGTTCCCGGGTTCGATACCGGTAGGATCAATTTAACAAATTAACTTTTCTAAATGGTTCTGGTGTTGGTATTCTATTGTAAGACAATCGCCTGGTTTGAAACTAGGGAGCTCTCTGTACATACTACCCTTGAGTATCAAAGCAACAGAATCCCAGAGCAGAACCAATTTACAAAAGTTAATTTCCCAAATTGGTTCTACTGGGAATCGAACCTGGGACCAAGAACGATGGAATTTATTCCGGGGCACAACTCAGAACACCCAGGCCAAAACAACTTTCGAAAAGTTCACATTTAGTTTTATAGTTGATTGCGCTGATTTTTTAAGGTTTTTAAAAAAATTCTCGAATAACTCGAGAAATCGGGTACGAGAATTCTCGGAACTCAAGAAAAAAAAGTCAGACACCCTAGCTCGTAATAAATGGCATTGTATAAAATTCAACATTTACGTATAAAATTTATTTATAAATAATAAAGGCTACTCCATTACACCCGTGTTCAAGTAGTTTTCACTATACACATGGTGCATTTTGGTAAGTTTCCAGTGGAAGCTGAATATGGTGTTTTTTGCGCCTTTCAATTGTTGCAAGCAAAATTAGGCAGTACTGCAATGACATTACAATTTAAATTCAATGTTTTAGCTTTTTCATATTCCTTTACATGTCACTACGTTTAAATAGGTTGACTTGGGACATTTTTTCGAGGTTTTTGTATTAGACCCGTCGTCCATTTATTTGTAAGTCAATGGTATTAGGTTAGTTTTTAGAGAAATCTAAAAAGCAAGTTATTCAACACCAAATGTTTTTTCTTTAAAACCTAACTTAACCGAACCTAATCGTGTCTTTGCGATAAACATCCAACATACCCTAAAAGAACAACGGTTTCATATAATTCGGTTTTCGGTGTAATGAAAATTCGAACAAACGTTATTTCGGAAAAAAATTCGAGTTTGTGATAGGTTACTTTTTTAAGTACAACTAGAAACTTCAATATTAAATTTTTTTAAAGTCAATGCCACGATATTTACTTAAATACCTATTTCTTTCAAATTTTTTTTTATCTAGTGGCGGCACGAACAGTCGTGTGCCTGGTTAAGAGTTACCTACTGTTGCAGTGTCATTTAAAGCTTTCAATCACAAAGACCTGAGGGGCACTGCCACTGAGACATTAAAGTTGACCGAATAAACAGTGGCGCACACCATAGATGTAGAACCGTTCACAGGGTAATTAATAGATTCAGGCGTTACTTTGCGGAAGTCCATGTTAATAAAAATGGAAGTAAATTAATTTGCTACTCCGAAGAGACTCTTCCGCCGAGCCGAGCGTCGAGCAGTTCACAGCCCCTGAGGATGCCTCGTGGAAAGGCGAAAGACGTGACAGGTTTAGAATATGCGTTATTATTCTAAGGTGACAGGTATATTTTTGGTGGTGGCTTGTGACTGTAGTTGCGCTTATGTTCTTTATTTTATTAATTTTATGCAGGGGGAGGGTGGGATAATTAACTGCATGAAAAAATATTCAACACAAACGCAGCAATTTTGCACGATTTAACCTTCACCGGGTTGGCGGAGTAGAAAATTAATTTACTTCCATTTTTATTCGTTCACATGGTGTTTGTCCTGCAAAAAAAACGCACACAGCTCTATACGTTTATCGAATACGCAACTTGTCAAGCAAATCGCATGAACTTTTACGTATTCGGTGTGCAGTGGCGCATAGTGTTAATGCATCTCTTTCACACGGCACGAAGTTATACGTTTTTATCGAATTGTCACCAAACAAGCGGCGTGTAGTATTGAAGTATCTTTTGGAAGGAGAGAGCCACGCATAATTTTATTAATACAAAACGACCGGCGAATCTTCTGTGGACAATGATTTATTGATATCTTTAGTGGAACAAAGACCCGTTTAGTGGGGCAAAACTATGGAATTGTATAAAAATCGCGTTGCACCTCAAGCGCCTTGGAAAGAAATATTATATATAAGAAAATTATGGTGGTACAGTACATCCGACAGCCGTCTGAAACAATTACTGTGAAATAAGTAATATTCGACAAAATTAAAAGACAAGTATCAAGTATGAAGCTTCATTCGCATCACGCGTCTTTTCATTTGGTCAAGTATTGCTTATTTGGCAGTAATTGTTTCGGACGGATGTCGGATGGAGATCGAGAGTAGACCCCCAGAATCCAGATTTCAAAACAAGGGAAGAGAAAATAACACAAGCGTACGGTACGCTGACTTCTATGCCAATATAAAAGTGCAACAAAGCGTGGATCTATCACGATGTGCAGGACAATGCCGTGTGAATGAAGCCTTAGTGTTTGACGGTGGTGGTAGAACTTCCGAGCTATTAAAACTGCATAAGATGATTATGTTTGGACATGGTATGTTAGTTATTGCATGTATCATACGAGTAGATTGTATTGCAACGACAACCCGATAGTGGTTCCAATTAGGCAGCGTCCAAATAGATACCATCACTCACCTTCTTGAAGGACACAAACTTCATATCCGAAGGGTAGACATTGTCTTGGTACACCTCGTCAGCGAATATGAATAAATTGTGCTCCTTCGCGAACTTTATTATTGTCTTCACGTTGTCGGGTGAAAGCACCTATAACATTATCACCAACAATTGAGAACTAAACTCACGAAGCGTGACCCTTGTCGCTTCAAGCACGCCTTTATTCGCTTGATGTTACTGGAATGTTTTGATTACATGTAGTAAGTAGGGGGTTGTTCTAACCGAGCCTGTAGGGTTCCCTGGATTAATGACGACGATGGCCCGAACTTGGCAGCGAGACTCGGCCTCTTTAATCGCACGCTGCAGCTCGCTCACATCAAGTGCCCAGTTGTTATCCTCGTCGAGGTAGTAGCCCACCGGTTCGAGGCCGAACTGCGCGATCGACGCCGAGTACAGCGGGTATTGAGGGATCGGGATCATAACGCCTGCACGAACACGCATACCACCGTTGTATTACATGCGATTTTGTGTCTTTTACACCAGCACTTTAGGTATAAAATATTTAACTTATTTTACTATCTAATAGACTGTCTATGTCTGTTTTATTGGCGGTTTATGTACGATAAAAGAGAATTGGTGAGCACAAGGTTTGTACCTGATTTCTTGCACGGATTGTTGCAGAAGAGCTCCATGACATACTTGATGGCGGCGGAGGCGCCGCCCGAAAGGCAGATATTGTTGAAATCGGAGTCATACCCGTCGCGGTTCTTGATGTAGTTGGCCACGTTCTTACGGATCATGTCGATGCCGTGCGAGCCCGTGTATGCGCCCGCCGACTTGCCTCTATACGTAATTTTACAACTAAATTGATAATAGGAAATGAAACTATTTTTCCGGATTTAAATCGCGTATACTTGTTTTTTCAAACAAACCGACGTTTCGGGCCCTTTACAGGTCCCATGGTCACGGTTGTCAGTCAACAATGTGTAACAATCGCGAAAACCTAAGAACTCGATAAATTAATAATGATTTGTCTCAATTTAGTATTTACACATTTTTCATTCTCACGATATCAATTTTACCTATTAAATCTACTACTAACAACAAGACTAACCTGACAATAACTCCCTGCGGTAACGTAGTGGACTATACATCCAAATATAAATGGAGATTAGACCCACGACCTGTAGATAAAGGTATCGATGTGTGCAACAATAACTGAACAAACCCGCATGCGTTTAATATGTCTTGGGCCCTCTTCTTGACGTCGTCGGGAACGTTGATACAGGATATTAGGTCAGGATAGATGACCAACGCCAGCACCTGTAACGATCACGTCAACAAAAATAGATAAAACATAAGCAAAAGTACCGCAACTTTTCTCTTGTGCACTAACTACATACAGTGCCTCTTTTACGATTTAAACCTCTGAGTGGCACTGCAACTGCTATGGACAGGCGCGTCGCTTACCACCAGGCGCACAACTTGTTCGACCCATTACTTGATATTATAAAAAACAGATTTTCGAGAACATGCATAGAATAATTTTAGTCCGAATGAAGAGTATAGGTACAAATAATAATATAATACGTATGTGTAGATAATACCGTTTATGGATCAGAGATCATCGTAATCAGTTGAATAGAACGTACCTACTAAATAAACGCGTGTCTTGTGCGACATCGAAACTTGCGTGAAACCGAAAATCCAAACGCGCTACGTCTCCGTCCATAGTAGTCGCAGTGCCACTTTAAATCGCGCACAGCCACTGCGCTTGTCACCATGAGACAAAAATTGACAAGTCCCATGTGCCTGCAGTTTCACCAGTTCACTTACGTACCCTTCAAAACCGGATCGCAGTAATGTGAGCATTATTGAGCTTGGCGGCGTACATTAGTAAGGTGGCAGTATTTCCCTGGACGAACTCTTTCACATGGAGCTCTACTGCTACTAAATAATGTCACATAGTCAAAACATATCACATCAGTTAAGAATCTTCCATTGTATATAAAAGATATGGCGAGAACGTACGAGACGCCAAAACCATGCATAAAATAACGCTAAATACGTACATTCTGAGTTTAACCGCGTTATTACGTAACGTTAGTTTTTGATCAGTCAGGCCATAGGTAGGTAACTGCCGATGCCGGCCAGAGACGTCACAAAGAGAGCCCAGCTGCGCACACGGTTTTAGCGCGAATATGTTGAGGAGACAAATAAAACACCAGATCTACACTGAAAACAACGCAAAGCCCGTTGTTTTCAGCGTTTTTCGCAACGATATTTTCATAAGTCACAAATACATTTAAGCTCTTCACACAAACCGTTGGATCCGATGGTGATAATTCCGCAATATCAATCAAATCGAAATGTATCTATATTACAACTAAGTAACAATATATTGTAATGTAAAGTTTTGTTAATTTAAAAAAGCAGAACGTCGAACACATTCAGTCTAACGTTTATTTCTGGTTAAAGAAATACTTAAAATTTTCGGAATTGGTTTAGTAAATTCATTGCTTAGTTTAATTAATTTATTAATTTTTCTACATAATTATTCATAATTTATTACCCGCTTACAAAATGCACCACATTTAGGTGCCAAGTTTTATTGAAATCGGTTATTTTTTAATATAAAAAATAAGTTCGCATTTGACCTCTATCTCACCTGATGGAAACCGATGATGAGGTGGACATTGTAGCATGCACACATAAAGGAAAATGGAACCGGATTCACCCCCTAATTTGTCACACTTAGAGATGAAATATTTTCTTAAAATTTGAATAGGACCACTACAGAGGTAAAGGGGGTTTCAATAAAAAAGAATCATCGAAATCGGTTCACAAAATAATGTCGAAGTAATCGCGTAACATAACATGGAAAAGTGAAGTAAAAATACTAATTTCCGCACCCTTTAAAAGTACAAGTTTTCGAACAACTGTGAAAAAGTTGAAAATATTTTATTATAGCACCAAACAAATTTTGTTTTCGGCATAAACATTAAAAAGAGATAAACGGTTAAAATTTTACATCTGTTCTAGCTTGGATCTGAGTGTGGTATTGTACCTGTCCTGTTGTCTTTAAACATTAGGTACACTTTGAAGACATATCACGGAGTCCCCAAATGGCATTGTGCCAGTATAGGTGATTCCACTTAGGGGAAACCCGTGTCTGGCAGCCAAATTTATACAAGTGGATGTAATATTTAAGTGTTGTAAGTAATATTTAACTACGCGTTTGATTTAATTTACAGTCCATTATGTACCTTCTACTACTTACAACCGAAACAATATAGTTAACGAATAAACTGCAAAGATGGGTCAAAGGAAATAAAGGGTAGGCACCATACCTGTCTAATAAACGTGATGGGTGTCTGGCCCATCGCGTGGCAGTCACCGAGGTTCGCCTTGATCACTTGCTTGAAAGGCTTTTTGGAGCCCTGCAACAACGACATCTGTCAACTCCGCGGCACGCAACATAAAAGTAGGGGATTCGAACGTAACATTTGCACGATCCAAGAAGTAGTATCAAGTAGTAGGTGGCATAATATATATATAGATTTCAGCAACGTCGTAACCCGCAACGTCGAAACAGTCTCGATCCACTTCTATTCCCACTTTGTCGGGTCTATGCCCTGACGCCGCTCTTGCACAGTAAGGTCGAGTCATGACTCGATGGGTGGTGCTCAGATGCGCACGAACCTTGGCGAGCTCGGCCTCGAGCTGAAGCGCACGAGTCACCAGCGGCCCGCGCACGGCGTACTGCAGTTTCACGATGTTTTGGTTCATAGACTCCATCGAAAGGACCTTGGTCCTGCTGAGCAGCAGCAGCGGCCGCCATGGCCTTTGGCGTGGCCAGCACGCCCTCCATATATGCTTTGGCGCCACTATTCTCGGGCTCCTCTGAAACCTTTTTCGACGCTCATTTACCGTGTCTCCAGATCCTTTGTGATCTATTGCTGGTTTCAGTTCGATTTAGTAAAATCTAATTAGAATATGAACATTCAAAAAATATTTAATATTATTATTTTGGTGGGTTTGGCTTCTGACCCACTGAGGATAAAATATTGTAAAAAATTATGGCGATCGTCGCTAGTGTCAATGAAAATCCCAAAACTATTTTGTTTTCTTGCTCGAGCGAGAGACATTTAAATTGGCTACTAAATGTCAGTTTTAAACTAAACCTCATAGAGAAACAAAGAAAAATTTTATTGTGTTTGGTAAAAAGCAAAAACTTTTCACGACAGTGTTCGTTAGGTAGGTTGTTGAGCACAAAGTATGTATACCTTCAAATCAATAGTGTGCTTTTTAGAAAAAGGCTCATAGCCTGACCATAATCGAGTACGATGAGTAGTCACAGTGGTCATGTTGGAAAACCTTTTCGCTGATATCCCTTCTATGTAGGTTGAGACCCTGGCTTTACAGGTCAAAATCCATTGTTGTCATTTAGTTAATTAAGTTTTATTATAAAATTATTTTAAGGATGTTTTACTGTCCGCGTTGGAATAAGAGTGTGACGGTGTGACCTCCTTACACCGTCATCTCACCTTTTTGTATCGCCTCTCTCCGCTTGTATCCTATCATTTTTTTATTTTACATGTATTTAAATTTTAAATTTGAATTGTTCCATCTTCCTTCACTTTCTCATTTTGTTTTCGTACCACGGTCACTCCCTGGTCGACCGCCACAACAGTCGGGGCCGTTTCAAATTCTATCGCGTATAATCGCTAATTTTGGTTCTTTACTACGTTTATAATCATTAATTAAGCTAAATCATGTGTAATAATTTATAAGTCTACAGCCTTCATGTCACATCATTCATTCATCTCATCTGTAATTCAGTTACTCGGCCCATTTAGGGGTAAGTGCCTTTATTAAAGTGTAGGGAGTGTTTTATACGGTTGTACCTGTTTTTTTTTTTAGATTTACCTTTATATTGCTACAGCCCTTTCTTTTAACTTTACTTCTTTAATAAATTTGTGGACCGGAAGTTTCCCGTTTCATTACAACCCTTTCAAGAGTATTCCGGCGGCACCTTTTCTCAAGTTCAACATAGTTTCAAGACTTACTTCAGTGGCACCATTAGTCAATTTAGTGAACTACAGCTCCTACCTTAGATCTGATTGCACCCAGAAAAAGCCGTGAATTAATCGGTTCTAATCGTAAAACAAATTATCGCAATCAGATTGGTTCTTTAAATTGACTAATGGTGCCTGGAATAAGTATGGAAAGCACGAAACCGGTTTCTGTTACTGCCACAGGACACAGTGAGAGCCGCCGAAAAAAAATTTTGTATACAAACATGTATTTGTTGTTCTGTGGTCACACAGCAAACCGTGGTTGCGAAGCTCAGTAATGGCTACCGGGCACAAGTCACCGGTCGCTATTTCGGACTGGTAACATTCGGTGCTTGAATTCCCGTGTGTTTCGTCAGCATCACACGCCAGACGTCGTAGAAGCAACGCTAATTTCACACAAGAGTACTAAAAAAACCGATCTCAAAAGTCATTCATCTCCTAGTTTACTATTTTTAGAGGGCGAATATTTTCTTCAAATTTAAATGGGACCACTTCTGAGGTACCCTCTTTCCAACAAAAAAAGAATCATCAAAATCGGTTCGCAAATGGCGGAGTTATCGCGTAACATACATACAAAAAAACCAGTCGAATTGAGAACCGCCTCCTTTTTTGAAGTCGGTTAAAAATAGAATATTCAATACGAGTTGCCCGGTTGCTCGTATCCAACACAACACACTGAAGTGTCGTTTGCGCGTCGCCTTAATCAAGTTTTACTTTTAACCGACTTCTGAAAAAGGAGATGGTTCTCAATTCGACTGCATTTGTGTATGTGTGTGTTTGTTGCACTTAGGAACCGATTTCGAGGATTCTTTTTTTGTTGGAAAGGGGGTACCAAAGTAGTGGCCCCGCTCAAATTTGAAGAAAATATTTCACCTCTAAGGAGCGCAAATTAGAGGGCGAATCCGGTTTATTGGATTTTTCTGTGGATATTTCTTTCCGGTATCGGTTTTCAATAAAACTTGGCTCATAAACGTAATTTCTATATAAACAAAATTTTATGGTGACCATGAGCTGATCTGACGATGGAAATTACAGAGGAACTCTTCAACAGTGTACAACAGCTACCTTGTATTATCATTGAATAGGCCGCGGCAATGGACACACTGAAAACGGAGTCAACTTTTGAGATCGGTTTAAAAAAAATTAGTTATAATTAATTATTAACATAAAGATAAGAACTCAGAAAATTTTGATTTTTTAAAATTTGACTAGCTAGATAAAAAGTCGCTATTTAGTTGGTTCTAATCGCAAAAAATTAGATTGAGTCGGTCCGCCGCCGTTCACAAGTTATAAGGCTGTGTTACCGTCCACGCTGGAATAAGCTTATTCCAGCTGTACCATTTTTCAATCTCGAGAGCCACAGGCCCTTTTTTTTTAATGGGGGGGGGGGGGAATCTTTATAGATACTCTAGAATAAACGATAGTTATTATAATTTGTAGCGCAAGTAATTTTTAGCTACAAATTGGTGTTACGGTTAAATTTGACTCTAAAAATTCAGTGGTCATTTAAAATATTTATTTATTACACTCTTATAGTATAAAAGTAACGGGACTTCTCGCGTAGTATTTTAGTCGGAAGCGGTCCGACTAGTTTCAACCATAATCGATGGTCTTCATCTTCATTTAATCACCACCAGCATCTCTTCAGTGATTTCACAACGAACATTTGGAGCGGTGACCTTCCTTAAATATACATTTTTCATTACGTGTACGATTTTTCTATGTACATGTACGTACCTACCAATTAAAATAATTCAATATCCAGTATCTTGCTAAACAAAGGAGCGACTAATTCTAAAATTTTGCTATTAGAACCGACTAATTCACGACTCTTTCTGGGTGCAATCACATTTAATCTAGGACCTGTGGTTCTCTATATTCAAAAATGATACCGCCGGAATAAATTTATTCCAGCGTAGATAGTAAAACACCTTAATAACTTTAAAACGGCGTAACGACAATCTAGTATTTTCCGACTAGAACCGACTAAATAATCACAATTTTTTTTAGTGTAATTTGATCTAAGCTGGGTATTGTGGTTCTCGAGGTTGAGAAATGGTGCCGATGGAATAAACTTATTCCAGGGTGGTACAGTATTAACACTCTTATAACTTTTGAACGGCGGACCGCCTAAACCAGTTTTTTACCTCTTTTTCATGATACCAATATCCAATAGTGTGCGAAAGTTTAATGTGAAAAGTTTATCTATTTGTTCCCCTTTCGTTCGTAGTCAGGAAATATTTCAGGAAATATCGTTGAAATAAAACAAACAAATTGTTTAAATATTATAATCGAGTTTAACAACACGTAACAACAACTTGGCTGTCATATCGATCAAAAAAGTAACGGGAATGTCTACAATACAACCGCCCTTATCCATTCGCCCCATGATTATTTATTTTCCAGCATTTCATTTTCTAGCTAAGCGGTGATATACAAAACGAACGTTAACTTATTGCTAGAGCTGCGTTATTATCCCCGCACAAAATGCACGTGTAAATTAGTGGGTGTATACTTGAAACAATAAAACCTACGAAGAAACGGTCCGGGCGACTTAATAATAACGCCAATGTACAGAATTCAAAGCGGGTAAAAACAATCTGTGCGAACATAAATGTGGAACAGATAAGTCCGCCGCGGCACGGCCGAGACTGGAGGTCCGATCCGGCCGAGTCTCCTCCGCCACGCCGGCCGCGGTCACAAAATGTCAACACCTAAATGCAACTTCATTTTCACCTAGTCTAGTAAAGTGTACAAGGGCAACGTTTTCATAAAACGATAAATACACAATAATAACAGTAGAAAAAACAAATTTTCGAATTTTCGAGATAACGTAATTACGATAAACAGTATCGACCGACGAGTATTATATACTCGCAAATAAAATTCTTTGCAAATCACATTCCGCTCTAACTACTAAATAAACGGCCCGCCGACCCTCGCCCTCGCGTCTACAAATTCTGAACAACGGCGAGACGTTCGACCGAGCCGTCGCCGCCGCCCCCGCGGCCACGGCGGACGAACGTCGCACGCGGTCGCACTACGACTAGTTTCGATCTACATTTACCCTCAACAACGTTCGCGGCGAGGGCGCGGCGACTAATGAATAAAAACATTTACGGAATAATAGACTCGGTTCGATCGAGGCGCGCTCGGGCGTCTACGAGAACTCCCGGGTGAACTCCTCGTGGAACTTCTTGAAGGCGTCCAGCATGGTCCGCAGCACGTCCCGCTGCGGCAGGATGGTCGTGCGGAAGTGGTAGGTGCCCGGCCGCTGGCCGAAGCCGGAGCCCGGCACGATGCAGATGCCGGTCTCCTCGAGCAGGCGGAAGGCGTAGAAGACGTCGGGCGCCTGCTGCGCGCGCGCGGCGGCCTGCGCGGCGCGCGGCGGCAGCGCCAGGCGCGGGAAGGCGTACATGGCGCCCTGCACGGGCCGGCACGCGAAGCCGGGCATGGAGTTGAAGGCGTCCACGACCATGGCGGCGCGCTCGCGCAGCGCCCGCAGCACGCCCGCCTTCTCGCGCAGCCAGCGCTCGTGCGACGGCTCGCCCGGCGCCGGCGGCTTCGCCTGCGGGCAATGCGGGGTCTGTCGGTCGCGGCCCTTCGGCCGACGCGACGGAGCCCCGGCACCCACCACGCAGTCCACGGCGACCTGCCCCAGCACCGACGGGCACAGCATAGCGCTGATGGTCTTGTACAGGTGCGCCTGCACGGTGGGCTGCAGGTTCAGCAGCTCCATCCAGCCGCCGCGCAGCCCGCACTCGCCCATGTAGCCCTTGCTGACGGACATGAACGACGCCAGCTCCATGCCCGAGAAGGGCGCGCCCATCTCCGTCAGCACCTTCTTGAACGATATGAACTCGGACTTCGCGTCGTACACGTTGTCCTGGTACACCTCGTCGGCGAAGATGAACAGGCGGTGCTTGTGCGCGAACGCGATGAGCTCCTCGATGTTCTGCCGGGTCAGCACCTGCGGCGACAGACGTCGTGCTAGACCGTAGTTTCCGAAGTGGTCCCTGCCGCCACCAGATGGGCGTTGAAGAGTCCTACGGGGGCGGTGGGAGCCCCGAAAGCGATCAAAGCGTGGATGCTGTCCGCATTTTAAAAAACCTGAATCATCAATATAAAGTACACTAGCGTTAAGTTAAAGTCCGACCGCCGAGAGAATGCAATATAACTTTAAAATGGCCAACAATTTACGGTTATTTCTTTTAATAGCTAAGATACACGAGGAATACAAAATTTCATTAAAATTCATGTTATAATGTCAACTCACCATAAACCAAAATACCACAATTTAATCTTTAATATAAAAAAGGCATAAAAGTTACAACAAAAATAATATTTTGAAATCCATACTACCCAGTATGACGCTTACCTCAACTGTTTCTTTTTGTAGTGATGTGGTAAACAATACTATCATTATACTGTTACGTAACGTAAAAAAGTGTAAAGTAGTTGTAAGTATCGAATTCTTAGATCTTCACGATTGTGACACATAGGAAATGAAACTATTTTTCCGGATTTAAATCGCGTATATTTGTTTTTTTTCAAACAAACCGACGTTTGAAAAATAGGGTGATTAGCATTAATATTAAACATAACTGGTTAATGACTGTACCACCTCGGTTAACCGTGACCATGGGACCTGTGAAGGACCCGAAACGTCGGTTTGTTTAAAAAAACAAATATACGCAATTTAAATCCGGAAAAACAGTTTCATTTCCTAGTTGTAAGTAGTTTAGTCACCCTAATCCTTGGTAAATTTTTATATATTTTTTTAATATATAATAGACATACGCTTGGCCACAATCACACCTGATGTTAAGCGACGATGGGACGCGTTTGCCTAAAGAACACCTATTCACTCTAGCCTTGAAAAGCCCCAAATTGTACTTTTCGGGAACACAGAGAGTAGAGTATTCCATTCCTTTGCCGTACGCATCGCGGACGGAGGAAGCAAAGCGCTTAGCGCGAATAAGTGGTAAATCAACCACATAAGAATGGAGTGTTCCGGACCTTCTAGTCGACCGAAGGTGAAGTAAATTGAAAAGTTCCCGCGCACACCCCCCGAAATGTATCCGACAGAAAACCGACAAGCAGGCTACTTTTCTGCGATAGTCGCGATTTTGTAGCTTCGACTGCACAAGATAATTGTTGTTAATTAGTCTCTTTGCTTTTCGCTCCACCGAGTCCAAGGCAGCTAACTGGTATTGGGCAGAGCCGTCTCAAAGGTGGCAGCAGCACTCCATAACGAACTTGTGCTTTATACAGTTTTAAAAGCTGTTCAGGTGTGAAGTACCACCTGACCTTGTAAAGTATGCCTAGTTTTTTGGCAGCAGTTTTTGCCAAGGACTCGATTTATCGCCCAAAGTTGAAGTTGGATGATAAGTCCAGAGCAAGTAGCACAAGGTGGTCACTTATCGGCACGGATACATCTCGGAAAGTCGGAGTAAGGTGTAGAGGGCTTCGTTTTGTTGAGAAAAGACACGCCCGTGTTTTAGCCTCATTAAACATGACCCTGTTCGCGTCTCAGACGGAAGCCGCTTGCAGGCCCAGGTTCAACCGGGTGACCATCGTCTCTCGTATACACCGGATCTTTTCGCTGTTGTCTCGGGCGTCTGGCGTCTGGCACATAACTCTCTACCACTGTTCAAAATTACAAATTAACAAAAAAGTTCCATTTGTTAGTCAGGTACATACGACCTGGGAATTATACATGTAAGCGACGACGACACCTCAAGTGAATCAGAGTCTGCTTATTCATGATATGTTTTCTGATAAATAATTTTCTATATTACTACCATATTATTATTTTCTTTAACCTATACTTCGTCCAACCATTTATACCTTTTGTAACTTTTGACATATGCATGCCTCTGAAGTTCCGTAATTATTATCATACAACCATTGAAAAAAAATGCAATATATCCAGGACTCTTTCATTTTTTAATTTTAGTGAGGCGACGTGCTCGTTAGCTCCGACATTCATCGAGCCAATCGAATTGTCAATTTCATCACAATTGGTGACATTAAAGATTGGTAGGTCAATGCATTAAAGAGTCGATGTAACGCCATCTTTCATCTCAACTCTTATGGCATCTAAACCGACCATTCCCGACACAAACAATGATGGAAACAAGTGAGGATAGTAATAATTTTATCATTATAAATAAATTCGTTGCAATGTTGAGGTGCAGCTCTGTTATTTTTAACAAATTGCCAAATTTCCTAGGGTAAATTCTTAAATTTAACCGATTTTGTTTTACGTATTCTTTATATATAATTTTTGTCATTGATTTTACTTTTTCTACATAATACTTAAACATTTATAAATTGAATTGTTTACTGCTTTCCTTATATTTTTTGAAATGAAAATATTTATTTTTTATAGGAAATGAAACCATTTTTCGGAATTTAAATCGCGGGTTTTTTCACACAAACCGACTGAGGTGGTACAGTCTTCAACCAGTTATGTCTAATATTGATACAAACCACCCTATTGTTTTCACTATAGTTACAATAGTTATTAATTAAATACCTTATTTTTAATTTTACAAAGAAAACATTCCAATTTACGCTACATTCAGTTTTACAAATTATTTTATTGAATGAATTTTTATCAAGTTCAATTTATTATTAATTATTAATAGAAATTAGAATAAACTAAAACGTATTAATCTCGTAAACGTATTAATAAGTCTGTTTGGGATTTTTCATTAGAGGAAATACTGGATCCCAAACTGGTGGTACGGGGAAACCATCTACCCTGTTGAAATTAGGATATTTTTTAATTTCAATGGCTTCTCGCAGCATCCTGGGTATATAACGGACTTCTTTTGCGAGGACCTTGGGTTTGTCAAACTTCACTGAATGTGTAGGTTTATCCATGACATGCTCGCAGACTGCAGACTTACGCGACTTACGCGACGGTGTTTGACATCAGCTATATGTTATTTGACGCGGGTACAAATACTTCGCTTTGTTTGTCCAATATAAGAGAGACTTTTATTTTATTTTTTATATTCTGTTTTAATTCCGTTGTATACGAACATGGACATTGGTAACGTGAATAACCCCTAATCTTTTTAATTGGTACATATTTAAGTAGATATTTATTCATTTCATTATGTAATGTATTTAATGCTTCGTCAACGTTAATGCATTCATATAAATTGTCTCATATAATACGCATATAAATTACAAAAATCTTTAGAAGAGGCCTACGAAGCTATCAAGGAACGCGCGGGGTGGAGAACTCAATCTGTACTAGAAGCGCCGGGTGGTTCGCGTCGGGAGGCGCTAGCTCCGTGCTACTCTCCACCATCACTCGACTTTCGCTCTGATTGCTCAACACCAAGTCTAACACACCTCCATACTTATTTTTTACATTACAGAGGTATATATACTACGACACACATAAAGTTAACAAATTTGTGAGTAATCACAGCAACTAATTGATTAGAATTCCAGCTATCAAAAGTTACATAAATGGATGCACGACGTACAGTTACACTTACTATTACTTTATTAATAATATAAGTAACCAGACGCAATAAAAACAAGTAGTAAAACTTATAAAAAAGTACTTTTTTCGTGGGCCACATAAAAATAGTATCGAGTATATAAAAAATGTTAAATAT
This sequence comes from Hyposmocoma kahamanoa, assembly GCF_003589595.1. Lineage (NCBI taxonomy): Eukaryota > Metazoa > Arthropoda > Insecta > Lepidoptera > Cosmopterigidae > Hyposmocoma > Hyposmocoma kahamanoa. The sequence goes on from NW_020654520.1 coordinate 187,713, forward strand.
TGCTCATCACTAGTCATGTCCAAGTGACAGACTGACTGATGTGAAATATGCATTCTCTCGGCGGCCGCACTGTAATATAAAAAATACAATACGTGTTTCAGTTATTTTTTGTGGCGGTAGGCGTTACAATGTTTTATCTTGCGTAAGTGGGCGGTGAGCCCAAAAGTGTAGGAGCCTGCGGAGCAGACCGGTCGCGGCCCGAGGGCCCAGCGGTACCTGTCCGGTGGGGTTCCCGGGGTTGATGACGACGATGGCGCGCACGCTGCTGTTCTCAGAGCCCTTTTCGTAGGCGCGCTGCAGCTCCTGGACGTCGAGGCCCCAGTTCGTCTCCTCGTCGAGGAAGTACCCCACCGCCTCGAGCCCGTACTCCGCCAGCGAAGCCGTGTACAGGGGATACTGCGGGATCGGGATCATCACGGCTGCAACACCCGCAACGTGACACGTCATATATCATCCCAGACGAACAAATAACGCACACACTCAACATAGCCCTGCACTAGGCAAACCCTGTGTCGTGGATGCCATGGACACACACAAAGACAACCACAAATTACACCCAAATTCACGAGAGAAATAAATGTAGGTCATAGGTACAAATATTTCCCCCGACCCGGGAATCGAACATGGGACCTCTGCGTGGCAGTCCAGCGTGGTAACTATTCGGCCACGGAGGCAGTTTGAACAATCTCAAAGTCGAGCTGGTACGGCGTTACCGCGGTGACATCGCAACAATATCGTGTGCTTAATGTCAACGCCTAATATTGACTGCTCCATGTAAAATATTTACATTACGAAGTGATGATCAAAATGGAAAAATTAAATTGTTTTTCATTAAACCTCGTACTAACGATGCCGTCACACTGTAATCCATTGTTGCGGTACTTTAAAGTCCAACTCACTTCAATGAAGCCTCTCCGCAGTTTAAGACTGTTCCTATCGTACAGTTGTATGCTGCTAATATGGCCTATTCCAGTAGGCCCTACCAGCTGTCCTCCCTGGTGGGGACAAGTGGAGTTTTTTCCAATCTTCCCTACCAAACCGTCACTGGTTGGGACAAGTGTACGATAACTCGGGGTGATACTGGAGAGCAGACTCAAACGGCGTGCACAAATAGAGCTCACGCCCTCACGTCTTAGAAAACTTATCTCCGTTTATAGGAAACTGAGGTACACATATCTTATAGTTTATTACGCTTCGCAAAATCTATATACAGTAATTATGTTGGAGTTTGAGGTGGTGTAAGCAAAACTCGTAAATTAGCTCTAGAACGCTTTCTACCTTCCATAGTCCATTTCTAATTCATAGTCAATATGATGACTGTTAGCTCTTGCAGATTTGTATGACAAATGCCTAGTGTAGTGCATACATTCAAAAACAGGACATCAAGCCACAGCGTATACAGCAAGGGTGATCTGGCCAACTGGCCACTACTTGTATGATTTTAATTTTATTACTTATATTTTAATGACGCCTTGGTTTCTATAACAGAGGTTAAACTTGGCCGTGAGACAGGGATATCAACACTAAGGGAAACTTTATGCCTTCATAGAACACAGAACAAAGCACTTCAAGTAATTGAAGTGCTTTATAACAAGGTGCACCAAGAGTTTCAAACTGCCTCAAAGTATCCTGACCATCTTGTCCGTAGCATTCTAGAGTATGTCTGTTATTTTGGTCATCCCGCTACTGTGGTTGGATTCTTACTTGAAGAATATAATGCAGAGTGTCGAAATGAATGCAATAGGCGATCATAATAAGGAATTAATTCATAACTCTGATTACAAACATAGCAAATTTGGTGTTCCACAAGGGAGTGACTTGGGCTCCTTATTATTACTTTATACATTGATAATCTACCTAAAGTGCTAAGTCATAAATGTGTATTATTTCCAGACATCTTATTTATTGTAGTGACATCTAATAAAAAGTGTGTAAACGAATATTAAAATGACATTGATGTTACTAAAGAATCTGTAATGAAATGGCTTAACAATAATAATTTGCATGCAAATTTGACAAACACAGACACATTCAGTATGCTTTGAAAAGAACGTCGCAAGTTAATCTAAATGTACAGACAACAGCACATCAGACTACACATTTTCGTTTGAAAATCGCCTCCAGTGCAACGGAACAAGATACGTGAATATGTGGCTTGATGTGCTGTTGACTGTACATTATAAGAATGAAGCGATTTCTACAGCTGATAAGAAAACATTTTTAGGACTATGTTTAGACAAATATCTTAATTATAATAGTCATATTGATAATGTATGTAATAGAATCAATGAGTGTGTTAGCTAGGCTGTCTAAAACAATATCTCAGGAAATGGCTTTGTTTGCTTATCATTGTTATATAGCATCAATTATTCGCTATGTATAGTTTGGGGTAACCGTGCAACAACTGATAAAGTTTGCCTAGCTCAAAAGAAGTATTTACAAGCGATTTATGATCCCTTGTTTAGTTGTAGGAGTCTCTCCCCTTAGCTGTGAATATTAACTATAGCAAGTATATGTATATTATAGAGTTATGAAAATTTGTAAAACAAAGATTAGATCTATTCAAAAGAGCAATAGTAATAAATCCTAGACGTACAAGGAAATCTGATAGACTAGTGCTAGACTGTTGTCCTCGGACTACATATTTAAAAAAATCTATAACTGTGTAGAAAACACAGGCCACATAAATGTAGAAAACTAGAGAAATGGCATTTATAAAATTGTTTTTACAACGTCAAAGAATTTTTAGAATACATTTAATGAATTTATAAGACTGAGTTATAAGATTAAGTTAAGAAATAATATCATTGTGTTACGTAAGATTGAATTTTTGCATGTGCGGCGATCAGTAAGATATGCTGCACTAATTGGTGACTTATTTATGAACTTTTATTAAACCATATACTATTTATTTTATGCAAATAAAAACCTATTCATTTCATTTCGAGCAATTTTGTCCGCCACCATAACCAAGCTAGAGACTATAATTAATAGCAATTATTTAGTTTTGTAAGAAATAACATAAATCTTAAATTATTGCCTTTACGAAACATGACCTCCCACATAATTTTCATTCATTTCATGTATATATTGATTGACGGGTTCACTCATCGAAACCAATGGGGCTAGAATCTTGACATTTCTCTGTCATTTACACAAGTAAAGACAAAAGAAATATTGTAGCAAACTTTTCAAACCCAGTTAATATAGAAGTTTTGACTAATCTTATTAAAAATCAATAAAAATTTTAATTCGTTACATATTTAAAGTAAGCAATAAATATTTATGTAAAAGACAGTAATTTTCGAAAAGTATTGTATACCACCGAAACCTTTGCTACATTTAAATATAAAAAGGTGCCAATCACAATACAAAGAACAAATAAGTTTAAATCTACTTGTTAATTTGAAGAACTGAAATCTAAGTTGGCCCCAGGCTCTATCTGAAATTTTTAAAAACAGCTACACATAGCACAATTCTTAAAACGAAATCACAAACAGCGCAATTTTTAAACCAAACATAGTACAGAAAACGTTCAGGGAAGATCTCTCAGGATCAGGATGCTTGGTTACAAATGCGGTTATGGTCGCACCCTCGTTGGCTGTAGTGAGAGGTTTAAAGTGAACTCCTTGCTTGTTCACCCTAAAAGACAAGACCTCATATATCTACTTGCATAAAGAATCTCATGGCGAGATTGAGTTTTCTTACCTTTTAAGTAAAATAAATATCTGTACAAGGCGTAATCCCCGAATACCTAAAAAGACAATTTACTTGCGGACGTATAAGAATAGCACTTAGTTTTATAACCCCTTGGTAAAAACGTGTGTTTTACAATTATATGTCTATGAAAAACTACGGTCGGGATATGTTTGATCCAAGATCTAGAATATTTAAAGGACTCTTACATAGGTATTCGTCGCTTTTGTATTAAGTATGAAGAAAATAAGTATTTATATATTTTTTTTTACTGTACAATGATGTGTAAACATCGTATTTATAATTACAATCTGGTAGAGAACTTTCTAATACCGTATTTAACTCTCATCAATGCAATTTCATTCTTATCTGTTTTGTTGTCTATATAATAAATAAATAAACTAATTTGTGATTATAAACACATTATTACCAACAGGGTAGAGATCACCCATGAAGAGCCTAGCGTGACACATCTAGCTAGCATATGATGTTAATTCAATTATAATTTGGATACAAGTGATATTTTCCGGCCTAATCGAACGTGTACATCTACGTCAACTGAAAACTACCTACACCTACTAGACAACACAATTTACATAAGTTATAAGTGTGAAAAAGAACAGAGTGTTAAAGCAAGACAATTCAGATGCCTATAAAAATGATATATTCGCGTGTATTACTTAATTTACTTGAAACGGCAGCCTTGTAGCCACTCGTAGTAAGCGGAGCATATATATCCATTTTGTTATCGAACCACTTGAAAATGGTTTGACATACGAGCTCATTGTTACAACAAATATTACAAAAACAGATAAACAAGATGTTATTGTAATACTTTAGTGCCTACCAAGGTTGAATTCGAAATCAGATAGATATTTTGGTTTCATTTAGCCGTTTATTTTAATTAAACATACCAATGGAAAGACCTCAAAAGTTGAAGAGAAAATACAATACAGAAAAAAGAATCCTATCATTATGTGTCGATTGCAAAGGCCTTGTGAATATGGTCCACACGACAATGCCCAAGACATTTGAGAAAACAAACAACAATAATATAGCAAGCCGGCTGTTGTGAACAATGCACAAATATTGATTGCCTTAAAATATAATTTCCATTGAAGAATTATTTACATTTAAAGTAAATAATACTTCATTTGAATTTACTAACTACGAGCTGTATAATTACGAACCTAATGTTTGCAATTAGTGTCTATTCAAAATATTATTTCTTTGTTACATGACGTCGATTTCTCTGTCTCGCATATTATCAGTGTGCAGCTAAATAATGTGCGGAGTTCGCGAGATTATTATTATCGCATCGCTCGTTCGAGCGCACACTGGGAAAGATAATGGGTGCTTAAATATGTAATGAGCAAATAAAGGCAATGCGCGACCACACAGCGACTGCACTACCATTCGTAATAGGTATCTATGTAATGAGTATCGATTGCTTAAGTTTTCGCGGTTGGTACACAATCTTTTTCAAACAAACCAACTTTCCGGGCTCTTTATAGGTCCTACGCATGTTCTACGGTCTCATAGTCGTGATCAAGCTACCGTAAAGAGACCGAAACATTAGTGTGTTTAGATTGGCGTAATTAGATACGAAAAAGTAGTGTCATTTCGAAGACATCTATGTAACAAGTGATAAGAAACCAATCGTTTCAGTGTGGTAAATATAATGGAAACCAACCACAGAGAGACGTGACTTCGCAATGGCGAATCTCGAGTTATGTAGGTACTCGGGTGGCCTAGCGACCTTTCTACGCGACCTTAGCTATTACACGTAGCGCACATACGCTGTTGTCAATCTAAAACTGTCCTGCGTATAATGCGAGACGCGAATGTTGCTAATAGAGTGAGTAGTACATGTAACGCGTCGCGCAGTGTCGACGGTAGCGAGAAGGAGTCAAGACACGCAGAATTCCTGCCGATCGATACCGAGGACCCCGCGGTAGAGCACTTTAAAACTATCAAACATTTTATATCGCAATTTACACATTCATATCCGCAGTTCACTTTTCGATAGTCCTCCAGTTAGCTAATGCTATGAGCATTAAGTATATAATTTTGTAAAAGGGGATTCCTGCGAACGTGGCTCATACAAATGCGCTTCGGCCCCATTAGGCGTCTTTATGAATCGAACTCGATGACATTTCGTAGACACGACCTACAAACTAGTATCTCGGATGACAGTTTGTCATTTTTCCGTTAAATTGCACGGTTCCAAATTTACCTACGCACGCTTAAAACGGAACATTCCTCCTTTTAATAACACCCTGAACGCGGAATAGAGCTGCGTGAAAGGTACGATTCCTACGTAACAACCAGTTGAGGACATATAATTGCTTCGCAAGGCCGCTGCCACACGTGCGCTGACTAAACGTTCGCGGCGTAGGCTATCAACGATCGTCACTAAATTGCGAATACTGAACGAGGTCGACGGCTTCGCCACCAACGTTTAACTCTTTCGGAACTTCTCGGCTTTTCAATTCCTTAACAAGTCTGTGTTGTTCTAGATTTGTAGTTTCTGAGTGCGTGAACACCATTCGAGTGGCGACAACCAGTTAGTGGGTATTATTATTATGACAATATGACGCAATATACCAAAAATGTAGTTTTAGCGGCGGCGACATATTATTCGACACTTGGCTCACTGATATCTCCATCAATAATAGATTATTACGAATTAAGATAACGCGAAATACACGCACGCGATTACAAATTCGTCAGAGGGGCCGACTTATCGCTCTGCCCTTTTTGCCGAGGAAGGTAAAAAAGGCAAAGGCAAAAGCAAGAAGGCAAAGGACCCCAGCATAGGGCGCCGTACTGACCGGAGGGCTTCCCGTCGACGCGGTTGACGAACATCTGCAGGCAGTTCTTGATGCCGGCGGAGGCGCCGCCCGAGAGGCACACGTTGTTCCAGTCGCACGGGTGTCCGTCGCGGCGCGCGATGTACTCCGCCACGTGGCGGCGGATCAGCTCGATGCCGTGCGACGCCGAGTACGAGCCCACCGACCGGCCGCTGCTCATGGAACGAGAATACGATCACGTTGATTCCAGCCGCCGTCCCGGACCCCGCGGCTGAATTCACTCCTCGGTGTTATTTATGGCTATAAAATAAGTTTCTGCATGACGATCGGGTCACAACCCGCATTATCTCAACACTCCAACTACTCCCTTGATCGTCCAATCATCGCTGCGCCCCTAAGTCCGACGAAACGATAGTTAATTCGCTGTCAGCCGATAGCGAGCGTGCTTTTTCCTGTCGAGCCGTTCGTGTCCGCGTATCGAGGTCTTCCTAGACAATTTTATTGACACAGGGATCTCCTACAAGATGTTGATGACATGTAAGCGGATCCAAATCTACGGAAATAGAAAAATAATTTTTTGAGCTTACCCGCAGCCGTCGAGGATGTCCTCGGCCCTCTTCTTTACGTCTTCAGGGAAGTCGCCCGTCTTTATCAGCTCCGGCAATGCCACGCATGCTAGCACCTGCACGTCGTACAATATATCGCACCCTTAGTAATATAAGGGCACAATCCAAAAAAAGTAGATTTTTGGGAAATCGCGTATTAAGATTCTGGATTCCTACATTACACCTATTTTTTCAAATAATATGCTTATTATTTAAGTTATAAATATGAAATTTGGCAGATTTGTTCTTTGATAAATGTATTATAAAGAGCAATAAAAAAAAAAATAATATAAATAAATTCCATAAGTTTCAAGCAAGTTAAAAAAACACTTTCAAGTTAGACCCATATAGTACAAAAAATATAACAGAAATATGGAGCTATATAAGTTTGATCCCATTTATTATTTAAGTCCCTATCAATTCCCAAATTTCCCAAAAATCTACTTTTTTTGGATTGTGCCCTTATATTACTAAGGGTGCGATATGTATCAAAATGACTAATTCTTTCAACTGTCATAACAGTATGAATATTCATACTACCCGCGTGTACTACAGGATTACACAAAGACTAGCGGCCTCGGCATTAATTGGAATCTATTCTTATACCATAGTAGAATAAGAACAAGTATAGTCGCAGCGCAGCGGCTTGTATATGTGCGGACCCGCCGCGAGGCTTGTACGCACACATTTGCATAACATAAGGGTGCACTAGCGTTGCACAACACTGGTCGTCTCAATCTCAACGCGCATTTCATTACTATGCGAATGTGTGCGTCCGTACACGGTTACGCGCACATACATGCCGCGCTATCATTAGGGTAGGTACTGAGTTGTCCTACCTGTTCTTATTCTACTATGTTTATACTCTACATGTACATATGTAGAATCTTGATTTAGTGACAGCGAACTTTCTGTTTTGTTATCAAAAGGATAAGTTTTCTATTGTTCCCTTTTTGCTTTTGTTGTAATATTATTAAAACAAAAACTCTTTGTTTTTTTAATAGTAAACATTTTGTTTTGTATAATAGTAAGTGTTTACTAAATTATTAAAACAATTTTAATTAATTTATTAAAACAAAAGCAACAAGGGACCAATAGAAAACTTATCCTTTAGATAAGAAAACAGAAAGTTCGCTGTCACTTCATCAAGTTTCTTGCATTACGTCACGCTTTATTACCCGTTTTAGTCATGTGCTTTAATTAGAATGCATTGAAAGGGCCGCTTTGTTTATGTGCAGAGGCAAGCTAAAAATGGCAGCAAAACCACAACAGCACGTCTTGCACCCAAGTAACAATAAAGCGTTTTCATAATTTAAAAAAATTACTATTATGTAGTATTCAAAAATTTAACGGTTTTTATACTGAGTCAAGAAATGTTATCAAAGTAGAAGAAGTAGTAAAGAAGTCAACAGAGAATGTTCTCAAACCTGACGGATGAAGGTGATGGGCACTTGGCCCATGGCATGCGCGTCGCCGATATTCGCCTTGATCACCTGCTTGAACGGCTTCTGCGCGCCCTGACAAACACACCGTTCTTTTGTGAAATTCAGACATCAACATTACAGTAGTGTCTAGCCTATGTAGTTAGTTTCGTGGTAACATTATTTCCACTAGTCATCATGGACAAGTTTGTTTGGAAAGTTTAGATCCCTGTTCTGGTATCCCAATAAGAAAATACATATTGAGTAATTATTTCAGTTGTGGAAAAATGGTGCTTAGAAAAATTGCTTGTACAATAATGCAATGTTACACAACTACACAATATTTTTTTGATAGATTGCTCTGATCCCGAAGTAAGTAACTCAAGCACAAACACCCTGAGCCGAGACAATATAGTAAAGTTAGTTTTGTACACTGACCCAGCTGGGGATTGAACCCGGGACCTCAGAGATGGAGCCACTGGTGTGCAAGCCACTCGACCATGGAAGTCCTCAAACGATACTGTCTGTGTGAGTAAATAAATATATCCAGAATTTCAGTTTTTTCTAAACAATGTTTGGGTACTTTCCCGTAGGCGAATGTCATGTACTTATTGATAATCAATCTGCTAAATTCGACAAAAGCCACTCAAACCCTTATGAGTAAGTGCCGAGATAAATCTCGCATATTATGTATTCAATAGTGATAATCATAGCTGTCAGTGCGATAACAAGACAACAACAGTTTATCAAAAGCTTATCTCGTATCAACTAAACAATCTATGAAAACAATGCGCCATCAAAATTGCATTCTAAATCTAAATCCTTTACATAAAACCTATTATATCACAATTGCTTTATGTTTCATTAAAATAGATAAGCGAAACGAGATCCACGAGTCAAATGCTTACTGTTACTGAGTTTATATAACAAAAGAATCACTACGCATACTAACACATTGGTTGCTGCATCAGGTAATTACAGATGAGTAGTTTGGAGCACATTATCACATTTGGGATTCAAATTTGCTGGACATTTTTCTGTATAAGAAAATCCAAAGTTGAAAGTGAATGTTTTTATATGTCACAATATTTGGAAATAAACTGCTGAATGTCTAAATAACATCAATATGTTTGTGTTGATAAGAAATTTACAACCAAACAAGAAAACAAATTGATAAAATTGTTTGAAAAAATAAATATATATATATGCGATTTAGATAAAAAACAAAAGCTTCATTTCCTATGTGTAATAATTGCAATATTGAATAGCAGTTATGTATCATCCCATTGAGTGTCACTTGTTACAATGAGATTATAAATAGCAAATAGAAACATCAATATGTTCTGCCATTCTCAATCACTAGTACTTGACGAAATGCATATAAAACTGTGCGAATCGCAAAAGTAGTTATAATTTAAACTACCAGAACTGGCCTTGAGTCAACCATTACCCTAAACCACACTGAATCCATGCCAGAAACAATTTTATGTGTGTGTTACACATAACCAGCATTCGATTTTAGTGACATAATGTTCAGTGAAAAAATTGTCAATTATTTATGAGAAAGACAGTATATTACTTAAATGTAAGATAAACGTAAAACATGTAAATTTCATATTTTTTGTACAAATTCATAACAAATTGTGTGGTAGTACCCATTTCATAGTCATAATTTGTGTATTGTAAACTTGTTTATTCAAATGTTAAAACCTGTTCGGAAATGATTTAAATAATCATGAAATATTCTAGAGGCTCCACCATTTATGACCATATTATTTGTGTAGTTTTTTAAGCAGTGACATATTTACAAAACCTACTGTGAGTTCATAAAATACAGAAAATTGTATAACTTTGACCATGAAAACCAATAATGTAGCAATAAGTATGTGAGTAGGGCACATGTTGATATTATATGAACAGTAAAAACCCAAGAAAAATGAAACCTATATTTATAATAGTGGTTAAATTTGGAAGATAGACAGGTGACAGGTAGTATCTATGTGGCCATGTAATGCTTAAAGTATGTGCTCTCTAAACTAGATCAATTTATCATTATGATGAAAATGACAAAAAGTATCTAAACAAGATAATATGTTACTGAGTGCCTGCATCAGCATGTGATAACTCACTTGCCATTGACAAGTATTTAGTGGCACAATTTGTTCTGTGCTGCACTCCTTTTGCAACATGGTGAGCCAATATTTTCAAAAAGGGAATAATTAAAACCAATTTGCTTTTATTTGCAATAAAAGAGTGTTAGCGAGACAATAAAGGCAAATTGCCAAGTAAATGTAGTTCTTTGTCACAATAATGTACTGTTTGGGAGGTGCAAATGCGAATCATTGTTTGAGAAGGTACTTGGACCTACAGTCCGAACTGGGTAAGCAATATTTAATTACATGGCATTTTTTTATGACCTTCACTGCGCTAATAAATTATTCCAACAATGGAAGTTTGTAATTAATACATTTAAAATGTTTATAGATGACAGCACATAAAACATTTCCAAAGTAGTAGTAATACCTACCTAAGCACAATAATAATTTATTATTTAAAAAAAACTAGCCACTTACCTTCTGGAGTTCTTTCTCAATTTCCGTAGCACGGATGACGAGAGGACCACGGACGGCATATTCTAACTTTACAAGATTGGGATTCAAGTTCTCGGGTGTGATGACTTTGGTAGCCATGGTGCGCTGCAGGCGAGTTATACCGTTGGAGATCCGCGACACTAACACGAGCTCGTCCGCAGCTGCTCGAACCGACCGCGCCGTACTGCCGCTCCACACACGACTGGCGCCCCTTATCATTTTCACCGGCGACATGCTCTTTGCTGCTGCAATCAATGTCGCTACTCTCAATACGTCACACTCGCCGCAGTACGCACTTCGACACACAACACTGCTTATAATTTACGACGAAATTTATGAAAGAGTTCGGTGTTGCCGGATTATTATTTGATGCATACCTTTGTAGCGACCGGTGGCCCTTGTAGGAACAACTTTCCGCACGGGAACGAATCTCACCGATCGATAGCTTTCGTTGTCAGTTTGTAAACACTACCGTGAAGCTAGATATCCAACTTAAATGTGTTTTGATAACTTATATGGGATCGTATCGTAAGATTCGACCCTCTTACGGGTTATCTTAGACGATTGCACAATTACACTGATATTATGGTGAC
>NW_020654520.1:199441-377081 GCF_003589595.1 Hyposmocoma kahamanoa
GTATATACAGTATAAATGTATTATATGCTATGAACCGTTATTACCGAGACCTATAGAGTGAGACAGCAACACTTGCGACACCGCGAACGGCCCCCCACCGCTCCCCTCCACCCCACTCCCAGCGGCACTAGTCGGGACGGAGGGGCGCGCAGCTCATCACCAAATACGGATTGTCTCGTCACATTGGCATCGACTTTCGTCGAACGAACCCCTTAAAATTAAACAGCGTTGTTGTTCGTTAAATTGAAAATAAAAAATATAAAATCGGTTAAGCCGTTTGCTTTGCAGAAGAGTTAGACATGGGTAATACCCCGGATCAAGGCGAGAGGCGTTCGGAGCAGTGCGTGGAGCCTGCTGCCGGCCCTAGTAAGCAGCGCACGGAGCCTGCAGCGGCCGAGACGCGCCAGCAGCGCAGAGCCTGCTGGCGCAACTGAGGCCTCGCCACGTGGCGACCGCGCCCGCGCACGGTCCCCTAGAGCACGTGCTCGGCGCGGCGCCTCGCCCAGCAGCTCTACGGAGGATTCCCGGCGGCAAAAGCGGCGTCGTCGTTCGTCGAGGCGAGTGAATTCCAGGGATAGCGATTTTCAGTGTTTGTCGCAACAGGTTCGTCAAATTTTAGAATACCTTAAAGAACCACAGTGTGCCAAAAACGATCAAGCTAGTGATACTGCTTCCGACATATCATTACAACCTTCCGAGAAATTAATGACATCGCTTTTTTAAAATGAACCGTTACTAAAAAACCGAAACGATCCAAAACGTTTCATTGCGATATTAACACGAATTTAAAAGATCCCACTGTCGAGAATTCATCGCTTTACTTTCCAAGTTGCATCATTTCGATAGAAACGAATGGGAGCGTGTACGATATGTCGAGACGGAGAAAAAATACCTGGCCAAACCCGGTTTTTACGACATGGATGTGAATACTGAACTTCGCTATTATGATCCCAATTCATCTTGGCTCAAACATCTAGATAGTTCTTTTGGTGCCATTACTCATGCTTTGTTTCAGCAGCATGAAACTTATAGAAGTAATTTGCAGCAATTAATTGAGTGAGCACATTCCCTTACCTGCGTTTTGAATGCTGAAACACTTTATGAAAAAGTTTCCGAACTTTTTACTAAAAATTCTAACTTCATGAAGGTTTCTGAAGATTTTCTTCAGCTTGTTTACGGGAGACGAGCTGATGTATACAAAAGAATCGTGACAGTATTTTGTCAGGTGTTAAAAACAAATTTATTCGTGAGGATTTACGTAAAATCCCTCCAACAAATGCTAACCTGTTTAATCCAGAATTATTAAGTAACTTCCTGCAGAAAGCTGGTGGGACTAACAAGGTATTTACTAACAGCAACAAGCGCTCAGCGGATGAGCCCATTATGTCTATGCGGAATAGACAGGATGTCTCACGTAACATATGACCGCGAAGGTCGGTTCGCGAGCAGATGTTCAAGAGCACAATGCCTACGGTCCTTAATCGAGGAAAGGTAACAAGGATCGCAGTTTTCCATTTGACAACTCTGGCACTAAACGTGACGTTAAGAAACAGAACAAGCCTAATCGCAAAAATAAATTCAACAATAGTCGCTTTCAATCACGTAATCAAGATCATTTTTGGTTATCGCATTCCCTTTTGCAAAGTACCCCAATTTGTCAATCACAATCAATTTCTTTGTTATCAAACACAAACGGGTGCTGCGATGGCCGAACAAATTTGAGAATTAAAAAAGCAAAAAATATTAGTACCCGCACCACAAACACTCAGTTTCATGTGCCCCATGTTTCTAGGGAAAAAATCTGATCAAAGCCCTATTTTCAATTTGAAGAAACTCAACCTTTATCTAGCTCAGTTCAAGTTCCAATTGATAAATATGCAACGAGTGCCAGAGTTTTTACAAAGGAAGACTGGGCTGTAAAAATAGATCTAACACAGGCCTATTTTCACATTCCCATGGCCCAGCCCCATTGACCTTTTTTTTAAATATATAATAGACACACGCTTGACCACAATCTCACCTGATGTTAAGCGACGATGTGACCGACGATGGGACGCGTTTGCCTAAAAAATGCCTATTCACTCTAGCCTTGAATAGTCCCAAATTGTACTTTTTGGGAAATACAGATGCCGCTAGAGCATTCCATTCCTTTGCCGTACGCATCAGAAAGGAGGAAGCAAAGCGCTCAGTGCGAATAGGTGGAATATCAACGACATAACAATAGAGTGCTCCGGACCTTCTAGTCGACCGAAAGAGGAACGATGAGGGCGGAGCCAAATTGAAAAGTTCCTGCGCACACTCTCCGAAATGTATCCGATAGAAAACCGACAAGCGGGCTACTTTTCTGCGATGGTCGAGATTTTGAAGCTTCGACTCCACAAGAGAATTATTGTTAATAAGTCTCTTTGCTTTTCGCTCCACCGAGTCCAAGGCAGCTAACTGGTATTAGGCAGAGCCATCCCAAAGGTGGCAGCAGTAATCCATACAGGATCGAACTTGTGCTTTATACAGATTTAAAAGCTGTTTAGGTGTGAAGTACCGCCTGACTAGTTTTCTGGCAGCCGCTTTTGCCAAGCACTCGATGTATCGCCCAAAGTTGAGGTTGGATGATAAGTCCAGACCAAGTAGCTCAAGGTGGTCCCTTATCGGCACGGATACACCTCGGAAAGTCGGAGTAAGGTGTAGGGGACTCCGTTTCGATGTGAAAAGACACGCCTGTGTGTTAGCCGCATTAAACCTGACCCTGTTAGCATCTCCTCAGTCGGAAGCTGCTTTCAGACTCGGGTTCAACCGGGTGACCATCGCCTCTCGCTTGCACCGGATCTCTTCGCTGTTGTCTCGGGCATCTGGCACATAACTCTCTACCGCTGTGCTGTCGTCTGCGTACCCAAAGATACCGGGCATCAGCAGCAGGTCGTTGATATGCAGCAAGATAGAGTGGCGGAGAGGACAGATCCCTGAGGTACACCGGCATTTATACCATGAGGAGCAGACGAGTAACCGTCTACAGCTACACAGATTGACCTATCCTTCAGAAAATCGCCTATCCATGTGCAAAAGCCAACAGGAATTCCGTAAGCTGGAAGCTTGTTTAACAGGCTATCATGCCAAACCCTATCGAAGGCTTTCATATGTCGAGAGACACGGCAAGCGATTCCCCGCGTTTCTCGACAGCCTCGCTCCATAAATGTGTGGCACACCATACTGTCGATCACTGAGGAGATCGAACCATTTCTCAGAGTCCTTTACAAATCGCACGAAATGAGAGACCCCCGAGCTCCTGCAAATCATGAGCTTGCCATTCGGACTGTCCTCAGCACCAACGGCGCAGCTGTTGCGCGGCAAAGGAATGAGAGTGCTCGTCTACTTAGACGACTTTCTCATTGTGAGTCAATGTCGACAGTTACTTATAGAACAAGCTGCAGAAGCTGTACGCGTTCTATTGACATTGGGATGGACTGTCAATCACAAGAAGTCCGTACTGATCCCGACACTTATAGTAGACTATCTAGGTATTACGTGGAATCTCGAACACAATTTCAAATGTCTACCTGCGGACAAACGACACAAAATAATGACAAAGTTAGTCCAAATACTAGGGCGGAATGTTTGGAGTCTGAAAGATGCACAAAGCATTCTTGGAATGCTAAACTTTGCATCATTCGCCATCCCAAGAGGTCGTCTTCATTGCCGCCCCTTACAAATGGCCTGTGCTCTATTTCCAAAAGACCACTCCATCTCGCAGCCGCGAAAGCATTGATTTGGTGGCAGGGAGCGCTCACGGCGAGCACACCCATTCACCCGAGACCTGTCGCTCACTTCTTTACGACAGACGCGTCCGGCGACGGTTGGGGCGCAGTTATCGACGGGACTCAAGTGAGCGGAGGCACTTGGCGCGCAGAACAAATAACCTGGCACAGCAACGTCAAGGAAATGTGGGCAATAATTCACTCCGTTCAAACACCTACACGTTGTATGGAACTCGACTGTTCTCGTTCAGTCCGACAACAAAAGCGTAGTGAGTTACATACGCTACGAAGGCGGTCTGCGCTCGATGAGCTTCTACAAAGTAACGTGCTCTTTTCTGTAATTGCTAGATCAGAACAACATCCAATAGTCCCTCCTTACATTCCCGAACATTTGAATATGGAGGCCGACAGACTGTCGCGTTATAAGTTAGAAGGAGAGTGGACGGTATCGGCGATAGCCTGTCACAAAATATTCCGACGATTCGGAAAGCCACAAATAGACTTATTCGCCTCGAGGAGTGCTCACGTAGTACTGCGCTACGCATCTCGAGTCACAAGTCGAATATCACGACGCGTTCAGCAGAGAATGGTCGTTTCAGATAGCGTGGGTGTTTCCTCCGCCACACCTCATACCCCGTGTCCTGGCTCATCTCAACACAGCCAGAGGGAAATTTGTGCTAATCGTGCC
Organism: Hyposmocoma kahamanoa; assembly: GCF_003589595.1. NCBI lineage: Eukaryota > Metazoa > Arthropoda > Insecta > Lepidoptera > Cosmopterigidae > Hyposmocoma > Hyposmocoma kahamanoa. The sequence goes on from NW_020654520.1 coordinate 203,879, forward strand.
TCCGTGGCACAAGTTGTTCCCCGTGTTGGGTAAAGTCTCTGTTGTACGCTGCCAGCGTGATCGCCAGCGCGGACAGCACGCGCAGCGCCGTCACCTCGTCCAACTGGCTCGACTCCTGTTCCATCGATGAGGTCATGGCCAAGGGTAACTGGCGACCACCCAACACCTTCGCCAGATTTTACTCCGCTAAGATACGTCCCACTTTGAATAATCTTTCCAGGACATTCGCAATAACTTAACTATCTTGAACAAGTAATTAATGATTTGTTGTGTTGATTTTTCCATTTACACTTACTTCAATACCGTCCTAATGTACTCTTAATATTTACTTGTTTAGTATACGTGTTGGACTATTTTGTGTTAATTTGAATTAAAAACATAAACGATTACCACAAATTTCATTTACATTATGTACTACCCATGTATATCTCAGTGATATACATAGTAGTATAATATCACACATTGGCATTTTTCATAAGTATATAGCTCACCACCAAGCGATAACAAACACCTTACTCTATAGGTCTCGAATAACGGTTCATAGCATATAATACAATGTTTTACCTGAAATTAAAACAGTTATTATATGCGGAAACCTTATTCAAGACCTATATTTCCAAGTCTATATAATAAATTCCACTTATAGTGACATTCAATGTGACGACACAATCCGTATCTGGGAGTCCCCCTGGTGATGAGCTGCGCACCCCTCCGTCCCGACTAGTGCCGCTGGGAGTGGGGTGGAGGGGAGCGTTGCGGGGCCGTTTGCGGTTACGTCAAGTGTTGCTGTCTCACTCTATAGGTCTCGAATTTCCGCATATAATAACTTTTAATTTCAGGTAAAACATTATATTAAGTTAATTCAAACGTCTACAACTAAAACTTTGGCATCCACTTCATTTATCGTCTGAGGAAATTCGATCATGTTTCCATTTACTGTAAGGAGCTGAACTGATTCCCAGCAGATTTTGCCGGAATACTCGTATTCTTAAACTTCTTTATGGCATCTTTATTCATTTCTCACACACCACCTTATCTTAATGAGCCATTTGAATTCGCCCATCAATCCAGCCCATGACTTCTGCGCTCATCTTCAACTCGAAATTAAGATGCCCTTGCATAGGTAAGGAAACGATTTGTCGTTGTACTGGGACCTCCCAACCTGGGACAAATCCTTTACTGTTCAGGCTATTCGTTTGTGGAGCGCTTTACCTTTGTCTATTCAATAAATGAAATCATTACATATTTTCAAAAATATGGTAAAAGAACGCTATCTAACTTTGGTGTGACTTGAACTGCTTAATTATTTTTATGTTTTAAAATTATGTTTAGGAAATTTTATATTAGTATGTCTAGGAATATCACAGTAGTTTACGAAATTCATATATGTTGATTTTATTATTTTTAATATACATGGTAACAGATTGAACTAGATAAATATTTAAAAAGGCAAACGATAAGCTGATAACTAACCCGAATACGTAAAAGGAAATGCCCCTAAATATAAGAAAACGAAAATCGTGCCATTTTACAAATACTAACACTCTTCATTTGGGCTACTCTATAAAACAGAACAGCTGAGCTGTAGGAAATTGAACTTCAGCGTTTCAAGCCTTTCTACTTAAAGAGTAGTATTCCTTCATACGTTGCTTAGGACAGACAAAATTAAATCCTAACATCAATGTATAGGATGGAGCACGCCGCTAAGGAATTTTTCTCAGGGCAGGACCTTATAGTATGTACTACTAATAATATCATTTGCACACATACTACCTAACACCGCATCATGCGCCAATACTAATAACGCATCGTTATGAACGTCACTGTACTCCACTGAACTACACAGGCTACAAAGTGAATACACCGATATACGCGCGAAGACGTGACGTCTCGTCTAACATGCACTAACGCACTCTTGTGTTAGTGCAAGCCACCTAACCGAGCGACTGCGGTGGCGGCGCTCCAACGAGGGGGTGCGAAACTCATGGGAAAGCGTGCGCAAAGGCAAGGGCACTCGCTGCGTGTTCAATCTTACGCTGAGTATTACAAAATGTTAGAGGAAGTGTTTTCCTTTGGCAAAAATATTTAAAAATAACGTAGTGCTTTTTTACATAATATTTGGTACGGGTATCAGCTACTCATTAGCCTTTTTAAATATTTACCTCGTTCCACCTGTCATCTGTACGCATTTGTATTTGTTTATCGATTTTCTATCCTATTGATTAGTAACTCCTCACACACCGCCTTCTTTTTCCTGTTTGTTATATAATTACTTCCATCCAAAGGTTGTCTGAATAAGACAAGAATAAGACCGCCCATTTAATTGTATTGTATTGTTTTCCTTTTCTAGTGTATACAATAAATAATATTGTACTGTTACATCAATATTAGAATCTACCTATCTAATATAATTATGCGCTCGTCTGAATGCGGTCAGCTTCAATCAGTCATAAGTAACTCATGTTTGTCCTTCATTTTCCCCTCTAAACGATCACTATAACACTCTTAGTTAATTATGTACATATTTGAGACAATACGCAGTGAGAATTGTTATTGAAAGACAAAAATATCCGTATTGTTGTCTAAATTATAATAAAACTATTATATAGGAGGAAGAGCAAGTAAATAATTTCCACAATGATTATTTCTTTCATTTATTTTACACAATATTTTCAACCTAACGTCAAAGGACATTCTATAACTATAATAATCCCAATACAAAAATATTTTTCTTTTCTCCTTATTCATAATATTGACAGATTTATACTTTTTACATTTATGCAATTCAACTCGAGTTTGCTTGTATTTAGGTAATATTTATACTATACATATCAGAAAATTCCTAGTGTGATGTTGATATATTCACAGAGACGTCGGCCCCTCGCAGGTAATTCGCTACAATATATACAATATATTTATTAGGTATATAAAATTTGGACTATCAACACGTACATCACATCTGAACGCACATAAGCAATATTTACATCATAGAGGTTCGCATTAAAACAACTGTTACATCAATAACTATTTAAAAATTAAACAACAGAAACATTATCTCACACATTTATGGCAATTTGACATTGAATCCCACGATGATGTAATATTTTTACCATTTAATAGACAATTATAAAACACAACATAGCTATATTTTACATAGTCTTAAACCGAAATAAATAAATAATTCTCTAAAGTAGTATATTGCTTATTGTCAAATCAATTTAAAACTCTACAAAGATCCGGGCCCCGCGGGCTCGCATAACAATTCCTAATTATTTATGTACTAAAATCATCGTTACTCAAACAAACGTCTGCAGGAATGTCGCGACGAGGCGCCTCGCGGCGTTAAGTCTCCGCGTGGCGGAACGAACACTCCAACGTCTACACTCATTTTTACAAGTCGCGTCGCACGGACGGGGCGCCGCCGTCGGTCCCGGAGCTTCTGCGGTCGGCGAAACGTCGTTACGCAAAGCTGCACGATGACGGACCGCGCTCGCCCCGGCGACGCGACGCCGACAGATTATATTTATACCGTTCTATGATAACGTTGATATGATTCGAGTCGATCGGAACAATAAATAACATCTCGTAAAATAGATTCAAACACTTACTTTAACAAAAAAGTAAACGGGAAGAAGCACTGACGCGGAAGGAAGGGCCGAAGCCGGCCGAAGCGGAAGCGACGCGTGACAGAATAACGAATACAAAATAAACGAAGCGTATAATTTACGTATTAAGAGTAATCCCGCTACGATTACGGAACGAGTAACGGGGAACAGCGGAGAGGAAGAGAGGGAGAGAGGGAGAGAGGGAGAGAGGGAGAGAGGGCGAAGGGGAAGTTCAGCAGACGCAGAAGGGGAGCGGCGGCGGGCGGGCCGGGCGCAGCGGGGCGCGCGGCCCGCGGCGGCGGCGCTAGCAGAGCTTGTCCTCCAGCACCAGCTGCGCCGTGTCGGCCGTGGAGTCGGCCGCGGGGTCCAGCGCGCGCCGCCGCCCGCCCGCGCCGCGCGTCTCGCTGGCCGACGGCGACAGCACGGCCGACGCCACCTTGTCGCGCAGCTCGTCGGGCACCTCGTACACGCCCGGCTCGGGCTCGGCCGCGCGCGTCACGGCCTCGTACATGGGGTTGGCGAAGTCGCGGCCCTTGCGGCCGCCCGTGTCCTCCAGCGTGTAGGCGGGCTCGCCGGGCGGCCCCGCGCCGCCCACGCCGCCGAACTCCACGTTGGAGCCCTGCCGGAACGACACGCTCTGCGACGACGCCAGGCTGCCCAGCGCGCCGCCCTTGCCGCTGCAACAGGCCGACGTCAGCGCCCCGCCGCGGCCGAGGCCGGCGGGGCGCGCGGTACTCACAAGGGCCGCTTCCGCACGACGAACCAGGCCGCGGCCGCGCCCAGGGCCAGCACGACGAGCAGCAGCACCGGCACGAGCACGGCGGCGCTGGTGGCCGTGCGGCCGGCGGCCGTGCCCGCGGCGCCGGCGCAGAAGGGCGGCTGCAGCGGCGGCCGGCACACGCACTCCAGCGAGCCGTCCTCGGCCTCGGCGCAGCGCCCGCCGTTCTCGCAGGGGCACACGCGCGGCGCCGCCCGCTCCGCCTCCACGGCTGCAACGGACACGGGGTCAGCCGGGGCCGGCCGGGGTCGGCCGGGGTCGGCCGGGGTCGGCCGGGGTCGGCCGGGGTCGGGCAACTGGCGCCGCGGCTCACCGGCGTCGCAGGCCAGCTCGTGCATGACGCGCTTGGGCGGCGGCTGCTGGTCGGGGCAGGCGCAGCGGTGCCCGGCCGGCACCAGCAGGCACAGGTGGCTGCAGGCGGCGCGCGAGCACGCGCCGCGGGTCCCCGCCAGCGACGCGTTGTACCGCAGCGGGTGGTACACTGCGCACAAGGTTAGGGTTTCACGGCCCGTCGGCGAATCGGAATCCGGCTCCGCCGACGTCCTCACCTTTCACGGCCGACGGATTGACTAGGTCCTTGGAGATAACGAACGGCACGCCTCTGCCGAACTTGTCCTGTCGCACCAGCTCGCCCGTGTCGCGGGTCACCCAGTACAGGGACGACTCGAACACGTCGAGCGAGATCGGGTGCTTCAGGAGGTCGCCTTTCAAGATCACTTTGCGATTGGAGCCGTCGTGTTTCATCGTTTCGATCGTGTTCAGTTTCGTATCCACCCAATAGATGGCGTGGTCCATTGCGCTGTCTATAGCGAGTCCTGTCGGATGCCGAATGGAATCCCTGACGACGGGCCGCCTCTTGGAACCGTCCATCCAGGCCATCTCGATCTTCGGCGCGGAACCGGCGTCGGCCCAGATCATCTTACCCATTTGGGGGTCGAGCACCAACGAAGTCGGGCTCTCGAGGCCGGCGCTGACCAGCGCTCGTCGATACCTACCGTCCGTTCTCGCTACCATCACGCGCCCTCTAGGTTTTGACCCCGCCCTGTCGACCTCGGTCCAATATAAATTGTCTCCAACGTAATCGACGGCTAAGGCTGTGGGTTTGGCGTTTCCTTTCATGTTGAGATCTTGTGCGAATCCACTTTTGACTTCACCCTGTTTGGCGTTAATCATATACGAACGTTTGATAGTTTTATCGTAGCTATCAGCCCAGAACACCATCTCATTCTTAGGATCGTAGTCAATGGCCTCGATTCTCTTCTCGGACGCGATGATATCGAGCTCCTCATTTTTATCCTGGACGAAAGCGCGAATCTCGGGACCGTTGGCGAACATTAAAATAACGTCGTCCTTCAGTACTTTACAGACTCCGGACAGACTGTCAGCCAATCTGAAATCCGAGACAACTTTGTCAAGTAAACGAATCTATTCGTTTAAAACTTTTAGATCTACCTAAAAAAAATACATACTGGAAACCATCACGGCAGTTGCAGCTGTAACTTCCGTTGAGGTTCGCGCAAATTTGCGAGCAATGATGCGTACCGGCTGCGCACTCGTCAACATCAACACACTTCTTTTTATCAGCTTGTGAAATAATCCATCCCTGGAAACACGTGCAGATATACCCACCGGAGCCAATCGCACCGCCCGCTAAAGTGAGGTTCGTACAGAAGTGTTCGCAACCGCCTGCAAAATAATTTATAAACAGTGAAACTTGCAAAAGAGAGGAAATCCAAAGTAAAAAGGAGTAACTATTCAGTTCACACACAAACCTTTGTCAACATTAGAGCAAGTATGCGTATGATGGCAACCCAGTTCATCAGAGCCGTCCCCGCAGTCATCGGCCAGGTCACAGAGTTGCGTGCGGTCGACGCAATGCCGGTTGGCGCACTGGAATTGCGTGTAAGGGTCGCACGGTTTGATGCGCGATGAGCACAGCGTCATGTTGTTCTCATCCGACCCGTCACCGCAATTGTCCACGCCATCACAAACTTGGTACCTTATAAACGTGTTTTAAATAGAGTATTCACTTCAAACCATTTTATTCACTTCAATTAATTTATATTATAGTTTAAACTCTGTTTCCACATTCTACCGTCATTTTATGTTTATTTTCAGATGCTAATTAATAAATAAAAATTAACAAATCTTCTATATTTACTCTATTCTAGTAAAACTTAAAAAAAAACAAGCGCGCTACAAATACTCGCCCTCGGATCCAACATTTTTATCAAAATTGAATTACATACATATTTGGGATTAGGAATTAAAGCCCAATGTATGTATAACTATATTTTTGTAGAAATACATCTCAATAATTGTTGGTATATTCAAGCAAGCTCAAAGGGCATAACTGAGTTCAATAATCAAGTTTTTCATTACGAAAAGTCATATTTGACGTTTATTACGAAAGGATTTTACTTCGTAATGTATGGAACTGTGCTTTTATTATGTAGTTTAATTAATTACAATATATTAATAACACAAAAAAGGTACAAATGAATGCTATTGTGCCCTTTAGTTCTATTCATGAGTCAAGTATTAAAAGTCACATTTAAATTAATTACCTATGCCTTGTATATTTTGCATGCAGTTACAAAACTACAAATTTTTTTTTAAACTGCTTTCTGTATAAAACTTGTGGTATGTTTAAACATAAATGAAATACTTAAATGTATATTTTAACTATTTTTTTTATCAGAAAACCCTAAAAAATATATTTAAACACATTTATCTACGAATTAGAATTTGCTGCTTGTGCCTTTCTTTCTTCCGATGGCAGAATACTTCTACATTTTTAAATAATTTTATACTCTTGAATTTCACCTCGAATGACTATGATATTTCGAGTTCTTAGGTTTTCACGATTGTTACACATAGGAAATAAAACTATTTTTCCGGATTTAAATCGCGTATATTTGTTTTTTCAAACAAACCGACGTTTCGGGCCCTTTACAGGTCCCATGGACACGGTTGACTGAGGTGGTACAGTCTTCAACCAGTTATGTCTAATATTGATGCAAACCACCCTATTTTTTCACTATAGTTATTAATTAAATACCTTATTTTTAATTTTACAAAGAACACATTCCAATTTACGCTATATTAAGTTTAACAAATTATTTTATTGAATGAATTTTTAAATTGAACTTTTAAAATTTTTAAATTGAAAAATTGAACTTAAATCCGGAAAAATAGTTTTATTTCCTATGACTATAATATTGTTAACCCACGCCAGTCACTTACCGAGGCACGCATCGGTGGTTATCACAGTGAAACCTGCGCAGAGTGTCGCAATTGAAATTAGTGCAGAGCGCCGGTGCTTCGTCAGACCCGTCACCGCAATCATCCGTTCCATCACACAAGTCCGATTGGGAAACGCATAAATTGTTGCCGCACTGGAATCTGTAATGGAAATGACCACAAGCATAATAATTCTTTTTGTTCACACTTGCGTTTAAAAACAACCTATTACTCACCTGCTCTCGGGACAGTATCTATTTCCTGGGTATCGTGGTGGACATCCAATCTCGTCTGACAAATCCCTGCAGTCTCGATCGCCATCGCAACGGAAGTAAGCAGCTATGCAGTGGCCTGATTTGCATTGGAACGTTCCATTTTTGCACTGAAAACCTCCGCAATCCATCTCATCGGAGTTATCTCCACAATCGTCCTCGTGATCACAACGCCATCTCGAGGAGATACACTTGCCGTTACCACACTTGAATTCTGATTCAGAACATTGTCTGTAGTTGTGCTGACAAATTGCTTCAGCCTCGTCGCTACCATCACCGCAATCGTCGGTGAAATCGCAAAGCCATTGCCTGGGTATGCAACGTTTATTCTCGCAAGTGAAGTCAGTATCAGTGTTGCAAGTTGGACAGTTTTCTGGAAGTTCGTCAGACCCATCGCGACAGTCATCCTTCCCATCACAGAAGAGCCATTTCGGTATACATCTGTAGTTAGCTTGACCGGGACATCTTCTCCAGCCTGTAGTGCAGTTTCTCTGTCGACACATGTAAGCAGGTTCATCGGAGTCATCTCCACAATCATTATCAAAGTCGCACATCCAAAGTTTCGGTATGCAACGACCGTTCTTGCAAGAGAATTCCGTGTCGGGGTTACAAGGTCGGTTGTGACACATTGCTGGATCTTCATCGCTATTATCCTTGCAGTCTGTGTCTCCGTCGCATTTCCAGCTGTCTAAAATGCATCTGCCACTAGATTTACACTTGAATTCAAGAAGTGGGCACTCATGTGCGCACTCTGCTTCATCACTGCCATCCCCACAGTCGTCTGTGCCGTCACAAATAGTTGCGGCTGGCGTGCAGTTCGTGTTCTTACACTGGAAGGATCCTGCTCTGCAGTGCCTCACAGGACAAGTTTCAGGTTCATCAGAGCCATCCATACAATCTTTTTCACCGTCACATTTCCAGAACCATGGTATACATTTCTCGTCACGACCGTTGCATCTATGTTGGCCATTAGTGCAATTTGCTATACACGTCTTCATATCTCTAGCTAAGTAAAACTGGTTGGGACAGGCACATTTGTACGTAGTCGCACCTTCCTCGCCGTAGCCTAATATCTCTATATTCAAGTAGCTCGATTCGGGCGGTGGAGCAATGAGACAGAGATGTGAGCATCCTCCATTGTTAGTTCCGCAAGGATTAGGATAAGACAGTTGCCTCAGTGGGTGAACTACATGGATATCATATGGACGGTGCGTCGTATTTCTGAGAATCGTCAAGTTTTCACCCGAATGTTTATTGGCTTTACTTATTGCCTTCAAGTTCCAATCGGTCCAGTAAATTTCATCATCGAATAAACTAATGGCAAACACGTGGGGAACCTTAGTGCCTGATAGTACAACGTGCCTATGCTTTCCATTGAGATCGGCTGATCCAATGTAGTCCAGATGAGCATCAGCCCAGTAAATTCTGTCGGTAAAGTAGTCAATAGTCAAGGCATTAGGCCAAGCAATGTCGTCTTCCCAATTCAGTATGGTGGAAAAGTTGGAACCATCCATTCCCATTTTACCGATGAATGCTTGCAAGTGCCAAGACGTGAAATATAAATACCCAATACCAGGGTGAACCACAATAGCTCTAGGGTCAGCAATGCCAGTTTTCAATGTCTTTCTTCTTGTACCATCTAATTCGGAAACATCTAAATTCTTGGAATGTCGGTCGAGCCAGTATAGCTTTCTTCCGACCCAATCTATGGCAATGCCTTCTAGACCATGTGAGTCGTGTCTAATAACTACTTCTTTCGTTGGATTGGGATCGGCGTAATCAGATCTATAAATTGTTTTAGCAGACACATCAGCGAAGTACATCTTTTGCTCTTTGATATCGAAATCAATTGCCACAACGTTCATAAGGTCCTGATGGACCAGGTTGTAAAGCGACGCATCAGTGGACATGTTTCTCACGTAGTACTTATTAGTAAATATTACCCAAGCTGTGGTATTATCTTTCCTCTTGCAAGTGTGTTCATCGGCTTCCCTTTCATAATACTGTTCATTACATTTACAGTAGTACGAGCCCGGTGTATTTGAGCAGTACTGTGAGCACACTCCCGGTGTTTCAATACATTCGTCTATGTCAGCGCATGCTTTGCCGTCCGCTAGCAGCTTGTAGCCTTGATTGCAATCACAATAATAACCTGTTAATGTGTCGATACATTTATGTCCACATTGGTTAATCTCTAACTTGGCGCACTCGTCGACGTTACAATGTGCAGGTTCGTCTGAGTCGTCAGTGCAATCGGAGACTTTATTACAAACTAGTCTGTTATCGATGCACTGGTCGTTATTACACTTGAATTGCCCAGCGGGACAAGTTTTGTTCTCCTTAACACAGCCAACTTCATCGGAGTGGTCGCCACAGTCATCCTCGCCATCGCATCTGAAGTGGTTCCTGATACATTTGAAGTTCTGACATTTGAACTCGTTCTCCGTGCAAGTTTTGTATTGCGTATTGCAGTGTTTGCCCTCGTCAGATCCATCGCCACAATCATTGTCATGATCGCAAACCCAACCCTGATTGATACAACGTCCATTATTGCACTGGAATTGCTCTTCGGAACAAGGTGTAGGTGTAGCACAATGATGTAACGTAGAATTTTCGTCAGCGCCATCGATACAGTCAGGGTCACCGTCACACAGCCACTTCCGCGGGATGCACTGCGCGCGACCCCAGAATTTATTCTCCTCGCACGTATATTCGGTCTCGGCGTCACATTTGCGCTCATTACACTGATGTCTATCATCCTCGTCACTGTTATCTAGGCAATCATTGTCGCCATCGCAAATGTATATTCTCGGAATGCAGTTGCCGTTGTCGCAAGTAAACAGGTCACCGAAGCAGGTTCGACCTTCCGATTTACAGTATTCTGGTGGTTCGTCAGCTCCGTCACCGCAGTCGTCATCACCGTCGCAGTACCAGGTAGCAGGAATGCAACGGTGATTAGGGCAGCGGAAGCTATTCTGCGGACATGTCCTCTGCGCGCAATGTAATGGATCCTCGTCGGAGTTGTCACCGCAATCATTGTCTCCGTCACACAGCCAGTATGGTTCGACACAAATATTTGTCTTCTCGCACTTGAGGTGATTTGTTGGGCACGTTGTGTTCCTTGGACATCGTTCATGAGTCTCATCGGATGTAACGTTATCTTTACAGTCGTTGATGCCGTTACACACTTGGGTCATAGGTATACAGCGTGAGTTGAGGCAAGTGAATTCACCTTCAGCGCAAGGTGGATACACACAACCTTCTTCGTCCGATCCGTCCTTACAGTCATTCTCGTGATCACACTTCCATGACTTAAAGATACAGCGTCCATTGTTGCAGCGAAACTCGTTAGGAGAGCAAGAGTGGTAAGCACAATAGTTTTTATCTTCATCGGAATTATCGCCGCAGTCATCATCTCCGTCGCATGACCACATTCTGCTGATGCACTTTCCGTTGGCGCAAGCAAATTTGCTCGGATCGCACGTAATATTTTTAGCTACACACATCCTACCCTCATTGACTAACTTAGTGTTATCATCGCATTTGCACTCCACTGTATTTTTTGGTGCCGGGTGACAACTCTGCGCACAACCACCATTGTTGATTTGGCAAGGGTTCACTTGACATTTCTGCCTGCTGCGACTGTATATGTGAATGTCTCGCGGTGAGTCTTCCAGACGTTTGACCATTTCTATCATATGAGCTCCTGTGTGCTTTTCAGCTCGGTATACCCCCCGTAGTTGCAGGTCCGTCCAGTAGATATAATTTCCATAGACAGTAATAGCGAAGGGATAAATCGTTGCAGATATCAGGACTTCGCGGTCTGATCCGTCAAGTTTGGATCTTTCAATTTTTTCTCGAACAGCATCCGTCCAGTAAAGCATGTTTTCATCAAAATCAATAGTCAGACCGCTGGGCTGAGACAAATCTTTGTCTATGATCGCTTTCTTCAGCGAGCCAGCCATCGTCGTTCTGTATATTTTGCCAGATGTACCAAATCTACCCCAATCGGTGTAGTATAAAGTACCGTTACAGGGGTCAACAACAATGGCGCGAGGTCGTTCCACTCGTGCAATCATCACTAATTCAGTTCCATCGAGGTTCATGGCGTATATAGAGTTATTAGAGCTGTCGGTCCAGTAAATCTTTTTCTGTGTCCAGTCGTAAGAAATTCCCTCGGGATTGATACCTTTACTGATGATGTTATTTATGTTGGCAAAACTGGGATTATTAGACGGCATCCAAGCGATTTTCGGCCAAGGACGGATTTGAGTGAAGAACAATCTGTTGTCCGCATGGTCAAATTCAACTCCTACTACATTGGTCAAATTGCCGATAGGTTTGAATGGCACTCCAGTAGACTTAGGATCTAGATTAATAGCACGGATTTCCGTTCTTGTTGTAAATACAAGATATTCGTCCACTAGAACATCACATTTCTTAGGATTGAAACTGGAAACTTGCCCAGTGGCACAGTCGCATCGGTACGTAACGCCTTTATTTGAGTCTGGCGGATAACTGAAGCAGAGCTGGTCACAGCCTCCATTACCCAGCTTTCTGCACGGATTGGTTTCGTCTGTCGGTTGGTTGTTGATGTCGAAAATTACGATGTCTCTGAGCTTGGGTAGATTTGTTCTTAATTTTTCTGGCATTGTCGTGTTTCCCGGTAATTTAGATGCTTTATATATGGTTTGCAAATTTCTATCAACCCAGTAGACGCTAGTGGTATGTATGGCAATTCCCATAGGATTAGGCAGGTTCGACCTAATAAGCTGCCTGTTGCCTCCATTATACGAGATCTTCTGAATCTGGTCCAATTTTGAGTCAACCCAGTAAACATCGTGAGTCAACATATCAATAGTTAAATCTCTGGGATTTGATATTCCAGATGTAACCAGTGTTTGCCATTCGCTTCCGTCTAAATAGGCTTTTCCAATACGCGGATACTGCCCATAATCGATCCAGTACAGCAATCGCTTCAAAGGATTGACCGCGAGCTCACGTGGAGCGTCCATAGTCGTTTTCACGAGCACTTTTCGGTGAGACCCATCCAGCCAGCACATTTCCACGTAGTTCTCGTGTGGGAATACATTTGTGAAATATAGATTACCCGCAACCCAATCGATAGCTAAACCTCTAATACCATTGCTGCCTACGCCGTCCTTGACAATGTGCTGCAGCTCCGTGCCGTTCGGTCTGATACGGAATATTCCGTTCCATTGACCCCTGTTAAACTCAACCCAATAGATGTAGTTATCCGCGAAGTGGACATCTACGTGGAGGATGTGATGACCCTGACCCGTGACAGGGACCATCGCCTCGGCGCTGTTGTCCAAACTGTAGCCCCGGATGAGGTCTAGTTGGGACACCACGGCGAATGTCTTATATGGCACACAGTTGATTTCGTTCTCCTTCCGGTAGCCAATAGAGCAAGCGCACACTCTGGAGCCACTGTCACCAGGAATACAAATCTGTTCACAACCACCGTTGTTGGTGAGGCACGTATGATGCATCATTTTCCTCTTTTGGAATATTGTCATTGACTTTAAATCACTTTCGTTGTCGATGATTACTTTGATGTTATCACCATTGGGCAAGTCAGCTTTTATAATCTTTTCATGTCTGGGGTCCAGAACGTATAGGCGTGAGTCCAGCACCGAAATGACTTTCGGGTAGGAGATGCCATTTACTTCAGAGAGGACGGTCTTGCGGTCGTTGCCATCTGCATTGACGCTGCTCACGCTGGCGGGAAATTGCGTACTGTAGTAGATGACCTTTTTTTCGACGTCTATCGTAATGCCTTCTGGTCGCTCAATGTTGTCCACCAAAATAATTGCATTGGAGCCATCCATGTTTGCTTTACCTATCTTAGCTGGGACTCCATAGCCACCTTCATCAGACCAGTAAATTTTTCTGAAATTGAAATAAAAAAGTTGTTAATTATGATGCAAACACTGTGAAATATATTTGTTTAAGCATCGCTTCTCTAGGTAATAATTAAATTAACAGCACTAACCCATCAGTGGGGTCCAGGCAGATGCCTCTCGGCTTCGCAACGGAAGTTTTCTTGCCGTCGTTGGCAAGGATGATGGTTCTGTAGTTAATTTTGCCGTCGACGCGGACTATCTCGATATTGCTGGCGACACGGTTGGCCATGTACAGGTTTCTACCAAGCCAATCAAAGGCCAGCGCGGAAGGTGCACCGACGATGCCGGTGTCTTGTCCAAGGAACTCCTTACGAATTCCATCGCCACCGTACATGCTGTACACTGTACAGTTTTCGTCATCGTCGTTGTCGCCCGAAATCGATTGTAGCCAGAATAATAAATGTCCCGTGCGGTCGTACTCGAGTTGTACTGCACCTGTAACATATAGCAAAACAGACAGATATAATTTATTGGTAATATATTCAGTGGTGTTTGTTTTAAATGGGACAGTATGGAGGAATCCGAAACCATAGAATGTACAAGGAAACTGTCTTAGGAATCATGAAGCCTTTTTTTATAACAACTATTTTGGCACTGTACATTTTTTGGTCAAGCGTGCGTTGTCCATAAAAATGAATAAAATTGATCAAATTTTTTTCACGAAGGGATCATTTCATTGCATGCGACGAAAAAAAAATTGGGACAGCAGAAGTTGGCGAAATTTCATAACCTACCTTGAATACCGACTATGGGGGAAAGTTGACCAGATCTTCCTGACCCATCCAGAGACAAGTCCACGATCTGTGTACCCTTCAGTACCATGAGATAGGCGGTTTCCTCTGTAACAAGCAATGTAAGAAATTAAAATGAATAGCTACGTTAATACTTAATATAATTAAAAGCAATTGACCAACCTTCAATACATTTGCCGTCGGGCATGAGCTTGAATCCGGGCTTGCAACGGCATGAGTACGGAATTGAAGCGTTGGGACTCAGCAAGCAGAGGTGCTGGCAGGCGCTAGGAGTGCACGGATTCGAGTATTGCGGCTGCAGCGACGGGTGGTGCACGTGGATGGATAGCGGCTGGGAGATAAGGTGCGACACCACGGTCTGGTTTATGCCGCGGAACTTGTGCGCCGACAGCACGCGGTTCAGTTGCCGGTCGGTCCAATACAGCGTGTCTTCGAACAGCGTTAGAGAATGCGGGTGCAACAGGTAGTGGCTTCCCGCCAGCACCTGCTGCCGTCCCGAGCCGTTGTAGTTGCAGAAGTCTATAAAGTCCAGCTTGGAGTCGGCAAAGTACACTCGCTGCGTGGCCGTGTCGAGCGTCAGACCGTTGGGCCAATAGATCTTGGTGGTGATGATGGCCAGCCGCTGCGTGCCGTCCATCCCGACGCGCTCGATTCTCGGGTTCTCTCCCCAGTCGGTCCAGAAGAGCCAGCGCGCGGAGGGCGCCGGGTCCAGGCACATGCCTCGCGGCTGCGTGATGTTCCCGCTCAGCAGCGTCGTGCGCGCCTTGCCGTCCTCTTTGGCGACCTCGATGGTGTTCAGCTTGCTGTCCAGCCAGTACACGTTTCCTCCCACCCAGTCGTAGGCGAGGCCCTCGACGAGGTCCAGGCCCGTGGACACGATCACGGTCGGCTCGGTGCCTCGGTCCAGCCTGGAGATCTTCTTCAGTTTCATGTCGGACCAGAAGATGGTTCCGGTGTGCATGTTGGAGGCGGTGGCGACGACGTTCTCCACGTTGATGGGCACTCGCTCGAGGCCCTGCTCGTTGAGGTCGGCGACGAGGATGGAGTGGCGGTTGGAGATGATGAGGAAGGCGCTGGAGTGGTTGTCGGCCTTGCAGGAGTGCTTGTCGGCGCCCAGGCGGTAGCCGTCGACGCAGCCGCAGTGGTAGGACTTCTTGACGTTGGTGCAGAGCTGCGAGCAGGCGCCGGGCGGGTCGCACTCGTCCACGTCGCGGCACGTCAGCCCGTCGGCCTGCAGCTGCTCGCCCGCGGGGCACAGGCACAGCGGCCCGCCGGGCGTCTGGCGGCACTCGTTGGAGCACAGCCCCGACTGGTGCGCGCACTCGGCCGACTCGCAGCCCGGACCTGCAACGACCGCAGCTCAGACGCGCCGGGCTCGGCGGCTCGGCCGGACGCCCGCTACGCACCCTCGTCCGCGCCGTTGGGGCAGTCGTAGTTGTTGTCGCACACCCGGGTGAGGTTGACGCAGCGGTCGGTCACTCCCGGGCACTGCCACTGGCCGGACGGGCACCTGCAATTTCGCCCAAAACGCTTTTACGCAGGCCCTGACGCCAAGAAGCCGTCGTGCGGGCGGGTGCCAAGCGTTTACCGGAACGGCGGAGGTTTGCAAGCGTGTTCGAGTCCTTCGTCGGAGCCGTCGCCGCAGTCGTCGTTGCCGTCGCACACGTACGCCTTGAACACGCAGCGGCCGTTGGTGCACCGGAAGAAGTTCTGCGCGCATTGAACCGCGCCGCACGTAGACGGCTCGTCTGACAAGTCTTCGCAGTCGGGGGTACCTGATTCATTCATACCATATTAGTAATCTTATTCTAAAACTTCTTACTTAAATTTTACACCTGAGAACGCTCACCGTCACAATACCAAGTTTTGGGAATACAGATGCCGGAAGATCGGCATTGGAATTGTTTATCGGGCTGACATTGATGTGGCGCCAAGGAAGGGCAGCCCGCTTCGTCACTGCCGTCGTTGCAGTCTGGGATACCGTCGCATTTGTACGCCTCCTGCAGAAAAATATACAAAATTGTAGAATCACAATAAACATCAATCGCTGAAGGGGTAGATAATTAGAAAAGTACGAGTGAGCTTACCTGGACACACTGCTTAAGGTCAGCGCACTTGAACTGAGAAGCGAGACATGAGACCGGTGGACAGTCGGCTTCATCTTGTTTGTCAAAGCAGTCGTCATCTCCGTCGCACACCCACGACGCCGGTATGCAATGTCCGGTTCGCGGACATGTAAACTAAAAAGACGAACACAATTAATACGAGTATGTGTATATAAGTCATACAACGCAGTTCAGGTGGTGTTTACAAACCTGGAAGTAAGCGCAGGTTTTTTCTGCACAATGAGTTCCCTCATCCGAACCATCACCGCAATCGTTCTCCGAGTCGCATCTCCACGTGTTAGGCACACATCGGCCATTATCGCACTGGAATTGTGTGGAGCTGCAGGTCACATTGACACAGCCGGTCTCGTCCGAGAAGTCACCGCAGTCATTTTCCGAGTCACACACGAATGTCGCGGGAATACAGCGGCCTGACTTACACATGAACTCTGCTGCACTGCAAGTTGTCTCTGGATAGAAAACGCGAAGATTGATTTACACATTAAAACACAAAACTGCATTTGGATCAAATACGAAATTAACTTAAGATTTTTGGTTAACTAACTTGTACAATTTTGTTCTTCGTCGCTGTTGTCCAAACAATCGTCGTCGCCGTCACAGACCCAGCTCTTCGGGATGCAGCGTTGGTTATTGCAGGTGAAGTCCCATGAGTTTGGGCACGCCTGTACCGGAGGCTCAGAACTTGGATCCGCTATACAACTCGTGCCGTCTGGTCCCAACTTTTCACCGTAAGGGCATCCGCATTTCACCGTCAACAACTCCGTGTTGTTCCTCGGTACAGCAAAACATAATTTTTGACAGTTTCCATTGTTTCTTGCACATGGCTGCATCGGGTCTATCTTCTGCACCTCGTTGCTATAGACTTTGACGCCATAAAGTCGGTTGGTCTGAGGTTCCCTCACCATGATGTCTTCTTGTTCTCCGGTCAACTTGTGCAGTCTCACTATGGCATCCAGTCTCCAGTCGGTGATATACATGAATTCCTTATGAATAACAATAGAGAACGGATGTCTTATTAACCTAGAGTTGACAGTCTTTACATCGGTACCGTCTAGTTTGGCGTGTTGCACGTGGTCCAGAAGTGCGTCACACCAATACACTCTGTCGGCCTCGAAGTCTATTGAAAGCCCGTTCGGCCAACCGAGAGTAACGTTTTCAAAAACAAGCAGTCCACTGCCATCAGTGTTTGCTCTGCTGATATTTGCAGGACGATCCCACTCCGAGAAGAAAATGTATCCCTTATTGGGATGAACGACGATAGCTCGGGGCCTCTTTAAATCTTTTAATAACGTTCTCTTATACGCTATATTCCTTGTTGATAACACGTTTAACGTTCCTTTCCTAGAATCGATATAATACAAGTTTTTCGAAGCCCAGTCGACGGCTAAGCCCTCGACTCCCTCATTTTGTGACGCTAACACTATTTCGCGCGTGGTGCCGTTTCTGTGCACCCTGTAGATAACGTCTTGAAGAACATCTGAGTAATATATATGTTCGTCCCGCGAGTCGAAATCCAAACCTACGAACCTAGCCCGCCTCGACACTACTGGTAATATGGCATCACTGAAACCTTCTATGACAGGGTTCAGAACTTTTCCTTTAATAAACCTCTGCTGGGAATACATAAGGAACTCCTTAATTAGATCACAGTTTCTGAGATCGGTCTCGAGGCGGTAGCCGATGTTGCATGCACAGCGATAGCCAAGCCCGCCGTTCTGCAGTGCGGTCACGATGCACATCTGCGAGCAGCCGCCGTTGTTGTTTCCGCACGGGTTGTTCACCGAAGTCTGCTTCAGCGAGTGTATCACAGTAATGGCTTTGGGATCTCTGATGTCCTTCATTTTGTAGATGGCTTGTATGCTAGTCGAACCCTCGTACTTGTTGACGGAGCTGATGCCTTGCTTGGTGCTGTCCGACCAGTACACCCGGTCCTCGAACAGGGCCAGTCTCGAAGGACTGGGGACCTGCTGTCCTCTCAACACCAAGAACCTGTGATTGCCATCGTAATCGACAGTTTCGATGTAGTCAAGCAGCGAATCGCACCAAAATACTCTTCGAGCGATAATGTCCACGGCTATGCCGGACGCCTTGTAGGCGGCTTCGGAGACGATGGATTTTGTATGAGTACCGTCCATGTTTGCCCTGATGATCTGAAAACGTTATATTGTAATTGTTAATATCGTGTCCTTTCCAAACGAACATTCGACACCGACGGAACTTTGGCTCACTTGGCTGCTGTCGGCGACGAACATGAGGCCGAGGGTGGGATCGAGCGCGAGGTCTGCAGGGTTGGTGAGGTTGGAGCCGAGCACGACGGCGTGCCAACGGCCGTCCAGCTCGAACACGTCGATCTTCTGCCCCACGGCGTCCGCCACGTACAGCTTGTCGCCCACCCAGTCCACGGCCAGCGCCACCGGCGCCCACGAGCCCGCGATCGAAATGTCGTTGCTCGTGTAGCTCGGCAGCCCGGCGGGCACGCTCAGCTGCTGGGAGTGAATCTGGAACACGAGGGCTCCGCGGTCAGCTGTCCGTCTAGTGCCGAGCGGTACGGAAGGCATGGAGACGAACAGGGCCACCGACCTTCCTGGTCTTGAGATCGGACCAGAAGAGCAGGTTCTTCTTGTAGTGGAAGTCGAGCCCCGCGGCCTGCGTGGCGTTGGCCAGCGGCGCGGGCGCGCGGCCGTGCAGGTCCATGCGCAGCACGGCGCGCTCGTGCGCCAGCAGCAGCTGCGGCGCCGCCTCCGCGCCCGCCGCGCAGCGCTTGCCGTCCACCAGCGCGTAGCCCGGCGCGCACGCGCACTTGTACGCTGCGGGACACAGCCGGTCAGACCGCGAGCCCCGGCCCGCTTCGGGGGGCGAAGCTAGCGAGCGAGTACTGACACCCGGGCGTGTTGACGCACAGCTGGTGGCAGTAGCCCCAGTCCTTGCACTCGTCGCGGTCGGTGCAGGAGCGGTTGTCCGCGGCCAGCGCCAGCCCCGCGGCGCAGGCGCACGCGCCGCCGCTGGGCGACGCCACGCACTTGTACTCGCACTCCAGCGCCGGACACGACGCCGTCGCTGCAAGTGTTGCAACAGTAGTCATAGTTATTGCTTCTCTAAAAGTGCATTGTGGACGCGTTTGCGTGCTGGCTGACTAGGCCGCCGTCGCGCAAAGTTTATTGTACGCGAACGTTATCTCTACATTTACCTACTATTACAGGTCTTTCTTAAAGCAATGGAAACAACTGAATGAAAATCAAATTACTCAAGACCTAATAATTGTGTAACAAAAACAAAATACAATTACACTCACAGTTTCTCATAAATTTATCTGAAATTGGGTAAAAATAATCTAATTACCTAATTCGAAGTACCATGTCACTTATTTTCACTTTATCGTTATAAAAAGATACATAGTAATTCAAGCACATGAAATAGATATTTGCATAAGAATTTACAAAATTGGTTAACCATCAACATTTTAAAGGACTTACAGCAAGCTGCCTCCTCGTCAGCATTATCCTCACAGTCTTTTTTGCCGTCGCAGAGCTGCGACCTGGCTATGCACTTGTGGGTTCCTCCGGGGCCGCCTTTAGGGCACAGGTACTTGTTGTCGGGACAGGCGATGGCCGTGCAGTTAGCCTCGTCCGACCCGTCTGTGCAATCTTTATACCCGTCGCAGTGGTACGTAGCCGGGATGCACAGGTAGTTGCTGCACGTGAACTGACCGATGTGGCACGGAGGGAAATCTAACATACAAGTAAAAAGTTATGACGATCTTAGCCATTGGTCTATCATCGCCGGAAGACGCCTGTCTTGCCTTAATGTACTCGTATGTAATAATTTGATACATAACAAAATTAGAAAACCTAACACACAGCTACTTTTAGAAACGCGTCTGCAGCAATGCAGTAGCGATTCAGTCGCGATGCAAAGTTTTGAAATATGTGCTCAGTCAGTCACACACAGCGCGATGAGATCGATTGAAGTTGAAACTTTCAAAAACGAATACGGCAAGTTTGTCATTTATGGACCGAGCGACTTCTTCCCGACCAAGGCCTGCAAAGTAAGTAGGAAGGCATGAAAAAATTACTGTTCGCAATTTCGTTCGAAATCTATTTACTAACAATAAATTTTGCAAACAGACAAAAGAAAATCTCATGCAGCCAACTGCCCAATGCTCGTAATTGCGAGAATCAAAATACCTATCTATACCGCTTACTTTTTTTTTTAAAAGAAAAAGGCGGTAAATAACTTTTTCTTCTAACAATAGCCCTAACATGTCAAATATTACTTTTAATATTATAATAATAATTTTTACTTTTTCTATTACATATGTTCCTTTCTTTTGTCTATTATTATTTCCTCGCATTGTTTGAGAAAAGCTCTATACAGTCCTCGGCGGAACGGGGATTGCTTGACTCGTATTAACGTAAAGCAAGCCTAAGAGCTTCCCGGCCTCTGCAATAATGTACTAATTCATATTCAACATTTCAAGAACTTCTTATTACTCTCATTTGTAAAAAAATTCTTAACTTCATAGAAATTTTTAGTTATTTTGTGATTCTATACTTACTATTTCCGCAATGCCTTTGAAATTAAATTAACTTTCAATTGGAAAAGTAATGGTATGTGGCGTTGGGACATAAAGAATTGTTTAGCACAGTTTATGGTTTATATACTTTTTATATCTAAAACATGAAACATTTAAGTACCTGCGCCGCTCGCAACAGTAGACAAGAAGAAGAAGAAGAAATGTAGTGTCGAGTTCTTAGGTTTTCGCGATTGTTACACATAGGAAATAAAACTATTTTTCCGGATTTAAATCGCGTATATTTGTTTTTTCAAACAAACCGACGTTTCGGGCCCTTTACAGGTCCCATGGTCACGGTTGACTCGGTTTTCACGGTTTCACGGTTTGTTTGAAAAAACAAATATACGCGATTTAAATCCGGAAAAATAGTTTCATTTCCTAAGAAATGTAGTGGTAAAATTTAATTTTCAAATCCTAACATAAACCTATAACAAGCGTACATTTATTATGGCATTGGAGTCTCCCGTCTGCGCCATTTTGTTGCGATGCACACGCGTATCTGCATCGATTCAACGACTCGTTTGCATCGATATAGACGCATGTTTTTAATAATTCGACGTAAGGGACTGACGCGTTTGCATCGATGCAACCACCTTTAAATAGCTCGCATTTGTATCGCTTTTAAAAGTCTCCGTGTCTAGGGCTATTTTACACATTGTTAAGCACCTACGAAAACCTAACCAGGCTCGGAACTACTTAGATACTTCGACAAGTAGATAGTGGTTAAAGCTTAATTTTACAATTACCACCTGGTTCGAATACTCGGTATAAAAGATTTTCTTGAATGTAAAGCTCCACTATCTTATTACAATGCGAGCAGCAAATACTGACTGCAATTTGCTTCGTCAGAGTTGTCACCACAGTCGTCGCGGTGGTCGCACTTGGCGGAGGTGTCGACGCACTTGTCGCCCGACGCGCAGCGGAACTGGTCCAGCCGGCACGCCAACGACTCGCCCGGGCAGTTCTGCTCGTCCTTGCCCGTCCTACAGTCTAGATACCTAAACACACATTTTTTTCTGTAATATGAACACTACATAATGTATTATTATTATTATTATTATACTATTTCGAAAAAGATCCACGATAAACCACGAGAAATGAAAAATACTAATTATGAAGGGCGGTTTGAAATACTTGTCAGTATCGAGTGATACGTGAAATTAAGATTTCCATATTCAAATTAAATTTACATAAGAAAACATCGGCAACTTACCCGTCACATCTTTTTTCCTTTGGTATACACGGTCCCTGTGAGGAGACCTTGCCGGGTCCCGCGCCCTCTACGCCGCACTTGAAGTCATCTGGCTGGCATTTGCGGTACGCTAAAACAAAATATCCCTATTACACTAACGCAGATACATTGTACCTGTAGCTTTATAAGAAAATCATCGCCATGAGTCTATTGGGGAATAGGCAGGCTTGTTTATAAGTAAGAAGCCCATAATCAGCAAATAACTACAGCTTCATATACAGGGTATCAGGTTGAACGTGATAAATATTTAAAGAGGCAAACGAGTAGCTGATAACTAATCCGAATACGTAAAAGGAAACGCCCCTAAATATAAGAAATACAAAAATATCGTGCCATTTTACAAATGCTAACACCATCGAGTATATAACCAGAAATGACACAATGTCATTTAATTTGCTTGAAAACTGTTCTGCCATATCATTACTGTGACAACTGCGCTCCGATTGGCTAGCCCGAGTTCGAAATAATTGACGGGTGTCGACAATTGTGTCTTCAACTGTTTTACTTCAAATCGACCAGTTAACTTGAGTTTAGCTATAATGGACGAAAATTGCAAAATTACATATTTAATATTTAATTACCGAAACAGAACAGCTAAGCGGTAGGAAATTGAACTTCCGCGTGTCAAGCAATCCTACTTAACTAGTACTATCCCTTCATACCTTGCTTAGAACAGACAAAATTCAATCCTTACATCAATGTATATATAGTGAAGCACGCCGACTAAGGAACGTTTCTCAGTACAGGACCTTACCACGATTAATAACTTCATTTGCACAACATACCATAACGTAACATCGCATCATGTGCCAATACTAATAAGGCGTCGTTTTGAACGTCGCTGCACTCCACTGAACTACACAGGCTACACTAGTGACACAATACACGCAAACCAAATACGCGACGTCCCGTTTGACATAAGAACACAAACGATAGCGAACTAACCGGACTAACGTGGATATGTCTACACTATATAAAACATAATATTTTGTGAGAAACAGACAGCAAAAAAAAACATTATAAATCAGAATTATTCTACTCATAATAGATTAACAGTGATTAGCGCAGATTAGACGAGATAGTTCATGGAACCGACGCGCCCTATCCGCAGAAGAACACTGGCAACTCGGGAAGTCGTGATTGAACTCCATACGTCCCTTCCTTCCATGAACCATGGATTCTCATTGGAAGCTATGGCTTTTGTCGTTGTGATCTACTGACAACCGTCATAGATCATTAGTGCATATCTTAGTTCGATTTTAATTGACTATCCCATGTTAATCTTCACATAAGCACGCAAGCAGGAAATACCTCGAATACTGACCATATCAATTAAATTTAAACTGAATAGAAGTTAATACAAAGAAATAATTATGTTTCATCATAGACCCTATGATGTTGTGCCTAGACGCGAGACAACACAAGCAGTTTTATGAAAACTTATTCGTTGCAGAAGATAAAGCACAAAGGAATTATGCGGTTTGCAAACACTCATAACAGGACGCTTGTGAACGCCGGAGGGTGATGTTTTTCTACACAATGTGGGCGGCAGAGGCGCGAGGCGCGGTGCAGGCCCGTGCGCCGAAGATAATGCGATTTGCACAACGGCGGCCACGGACGGAGCCTTTGAACCTCAAGGACGCTTCATACGAAAGCCGGAAGTTAACCTACCACCGCTTTGTACTGCACTTCGAGTATGTTAAGAAAAGGTCTTTTTTAAATTTCCCAGCGTAACACGAACTTGATCAAAGAAAAATGAACTGCCACGACGTTTTGCTAACCCCCGGCGGGGTCGGATACTGCCTGAGCTCGTGGCCCCGTTAGGCTAGCGCTCGTTCCAGGTTTTAAGTTCCGCTGCCTTGTGACTACAGATAATATATGAAAAATCTGGTAACTTTATTTTCGGAAAAAGAAATAAAATATTTGCACCGCAGCTATGTTGACAAACTGATGACGAGAACTAAATAGAATAACAACTAGCTGCAACGAAAATGTTGTCCATAAAGCGTTTCTGGGAAATAACCCAAATTAACAGATTCATCACGACTTGGTAACGAATAAACATGCTATTGTTCGTAAGGGTCTAACGAAGGGACAGTTATCAATGAATAACTCTAGTAGGGCAGTCGTCTGAGGTCCGCTGACCCGGAAACACCCGCTGGCGCCGACTCGGCTGATTTGCAAACTAACCTTTATTAATACATTAATACGGCGTGCCACAATGCTTGCTCGCTTTATATACCTAATAGTTAAGTAGGTACAATCAAAATAAGAACTTGCTCTGTCGACTATTTCTTTAATTTTGATGTCCTCCAAGTAGTACAAAAATCAAAGAGTAATTTGCATGCGTAGCACAGGTGCATATTTTAGGTATTACATATTCCGTTTTAAGAGCCAGGTTTAATGCATGCTTTTTTCTAGCACCTTTTCGGAGAAGATTAAAAACAAATTTAATTTAAAAATATCTAAAGATGTAAGTACTAATAAGTCAGTTTTTCTTCTCACTCATAGAAACTTTAGATGAAATGGGAATGCCCTCATTCACTATTTAGTACGGGAGGTTTAGGTTTCATTTCACAGACTTAGAGATCTGAATAGAGTGGTTGTTGTGAAAGATCAGTGGCCGCAAAATTGAGTCAATTCGGCGGAATCGTCCGCCTCACCTCCGATATAGTGCCAGGCATGCTTTGTGTAGTTTTGTGTCAAAGGATTAGGTTGCGGTGAACGATCCGTCTATGTACGTGCTCAAGTAACGAGCAATATTGCGACCGATTCAGTAACCTACAGTGATAATTTGTATGCGACGAAATATACACCATCAATTTGCTTGGTTTTATCTGTATTGAGCATTGTATTGAAATGCTTACGATATCGTGTTTCTAAATGAACAAAGACGTCGGAGTTAATTGGAGCAATAACCATATTTTAACAAGCGCTTGTGAAATGCTCTGAAAATTTCAACAAGCTCATCTAAGGAGCGTATCTCGGCCCACCTCGTTTAGTTCGTTGGTTAATATGGTTGATTCGGTGCTCGCTAAATTATGGCGCGTCAGGGCGAAGGAGTATAATACAAATTATATGACTTGTTGTTTGTTACCTGATTACATAAATAAAAATTAAGAAGTAATGTCTAATTGTCACGAAAGTGACGTCTATGTGTTTCTTTCGTGACGTCATGACATATAATGTATTTCCTCTGCTAATACCGCAAACTTGAGTAAGAATACAATAATTGCGGTCTATTAAAAGTTTTCACGTGCGGGAAGTTTGAGTGCCCAAGTTGGACGGTTATTCTTGGCGACGGCGGTTTCCCAGGAAAATGCAGATGTAAGAAGGTTTTATCGGCGAAAGTTCGCGTCGCGCCACAGGTGAAATAAGTCAACCGAGAAGGAAATAAACGTAACATTCGGATGAATTGTTGCGCGTCCATGTCTTCGTTCTGTCTTGTTTCCAGCGGAAATGATTTGGCTTATATTTCGATTCCCATGAGTAATGAGTTTATTCCGGTTATGTTTACAGGAGTTTTCATTTACCACAATTCCCGCATGTATAGGTAATTGAACTTAGTTTACATTCTGATACGATAAACCCACTGTTAGATAAATATCATCAAAAAGTCATATATGTAGGGCTAGCACGACAGGGCGCGACTAGCGCGAGAGCGACATAAAGCGCGACATACTCCGTGCGAGAATAGCAGTATCTCGCGCTTTATGTCGCTCTCGCGCAAGTCGCGCCCTGTCGTGCTAGCCCTACTGAAGCTATTATAAGCTCTCGTGAACTTTCATACACATAGATTACGAAAATAAACAAAACAGAGAAACTTTTTCACATCAATAGAACATATTCTTTAAAAGTTAGAGCAAAAATAAAAGTGCAATCTCTACCGCGTCCGCGCCGCGTCTACAACGGATTTACGTGGAAACAGCACATCGCCGCGCCGATACGAGCGACAAACAAAAACGCAATTTCCACACCATTAAAACTTGCCCACTTGTTAGAACTTTCCACATTACCCACCAATTTATTTAGAGCTCCATTTTCAAGGGGCTCACCGGCTTCTCGGCCGCGCAGCGGCATCGTCGAGAGGCATGGGAGGTCGAATGGAGCTGGTGAGTTGCAGCGAGTCCTCTTTTAAAAGAAATAGGCAGTATTTTGGTGGAGAGACTTTAAAAGCGGTAATGAGTACAACGGAAAGTAGACGCAAAGAGTATGCCATCGGCAGGTGTTCGGTGTGTTTTATGTCATCTATTGTCAACGGCGAAAGCCCGATTTCAAAGGTAGATAGATAACTAGTAGTAACTTTCCTACAGCAGCATGATTTTATTGCTCCTTGCCTTATTTTATATCGATTTCATTCTCTCATTTGATTAAAACCACTGATCCGTCGGCAGAAGCCCTCGAATCTTATAATGCCAGTCGGAGGATTCCCTTAAGCGGCCATCACATGCATCTGCTACAAACGAGGGTTTGACTCGAGAACGATCCCTGAGGCGACATCAATAACTTTAGTGATTTCATTTAGAATGGCTCTGATTTGCGATTTTACATGGATTTATTGTTAAAGTACTTTCTCCTATTTGTAAATTTAGTTTGTAGTGCTCTATCTATTGTAGGGCTCGACTTACGAAACCCAAAATGGTTTATGCAATTACTACCCGCTACAATATACACCACATTATACCACTCATCGTCAATACACACAAGTTGATATAAGAAGGTCGGGGATATGGGTTAGCATATTGACGAGAACCAGTCAAAACTTTTAATGCGCTCTGCTTCGGCGGTGGCGGTGTTCAATGGTTCAACGCGCTTACGGCTTACCGTCTATCACTCCTTACTATACTTTAACTTACTGATAGATAAATAAATACATTTGCTGATCTGTACTCACTGAACTTATTGCGATATTTCTACAAAATCGTTATCTTCATTATTAAATACAATTAATTTATCCATTTCATAACTTAACAAATTACATGTGAAATAGTCAATTTACAACCTAAGGTTCAGCACTAGGCTTCGTCAACATATATACTAAAATTTTACAAGAGATTAGGTCAAATATTTCTAATCTAAAAGTAGTTATTTGTTATGCAAGATTGCAAAGTTGTTGTTTGACGCGTGTGCACAAGCACATTATAACCTGAGTAAGCGAAAGAAGCTAAGATTGAAAAAAATAGATTCCTGAGCGTGGCGAGGGTTTCAAGGCACGAGACGCAAAACAACTTTTCTGCCGAGCGAAACACACAACTTTTCACTTCACTATAACGAGGAAAATGGTAAACATTTGAATAAAACATCAATTTATTTAATTAAAAGAAAAATTTTATCTTCGAATGCGTTCTGAATTTACACCTCATCAATTTTTATTCTTACTTGCAGGTACTTTCATTTTGTGTGATTAAATGAAAATTGAAATTATTTTGGTTCTTCGACGAATTAAAATAATTTAATAAACACAATTAGTTATCATTGTTTTGTCAAATTTAATGTCAACAATAATAAGATTAAATAAACTATTATATTACATAAATAAGTAATTACGATAAATCGCGTATTGACCGTGTCATTATCTTTTTCTTATCGAAAGACAAGATTCGCGCAGATTTCTAATGAGAAAGAAAGCCTTTCCTAGCTAGTGAGGTGACAACAAAATTGTATTGTTTTGTCTTTAAAGTTGTACCTACATGAATGTGTGCTGTTGCGATACACTTATAACCACAGTGTTTAATCCTTCTAATTACGAAGTTGTGAACATCATATCACCTTAATAAACTGAAGAAATTCGAAAAGTAATTTTAAGGAAACTGATAAAATTAGTACAAAATATGTAGGTACGCGACCGTATCGTATAGGCATGTGCATGGGTTGATACCCAAATATGACAAAAATTCTATTTGATATAAAAAACGATATATTTTATTTCGTCCAACTTTTTTTGTTTATAGTGTCGTTTCCCAAAAATGTTACTTTTCGAATTTCGTCACTTTATTATCGAGGGTGCGGCATGTATTTATGATAGATGTGAAGTTTCCGTACAAGTATTCTCATTTAATTGTCCCGAGTGTAACCGAAAAACGTTTGATAAAGCGGAGTTTATGCGTGAACCTGAGCGTCCGTCAGTCCGATTGAACGGAACACACTGAAAGGGTTCAGAAAAATCAATGCGATGCATTTCCGTCAAACTAGACATCTGGTCCTCGCAATGAACAACATTAACTGCATGCGGAGGTTTTAAGTTAAGCCGGGTGTACACTTACTGCACTCCGCTTCGTCGGTGCCGTCGACGCAGTCCACGTGCATGTCGCAGCGGTAGTGCGGCGGGATACAATACGTTTTGTTCCACACGTACTGGCCGCACGTCAACTGTCCAGCCTCGCACTCCGGTGGCGCTGAAAACACACATTTAACAGGTTATTAATAAAAGATGGACTGGGTTACAAAAGGAGATGCAATGATACGTCATTGTTACGACAAATACAGACAAAAATAATATCGTGATATACGACCCGAAAAACACAGTGGTACCTTATTAATCTACGTGGTTTATAAAAAAGCATTAACAAAAGATTAGATAGCAAAAGTCAAACATTGAGTGGGACAACAGTATGAACCTTTTGCTAAATCACGCTCGCTAGAGTTTTCGAAAACTTTTCGGACAGGAGTAAACACTTTCAATAGCGAGCAAAGGTCGATCTGAAATCCCTTGTAAACACTTGAAGCACAAATAAACGCGGGTTGGAATCAATCTGGTGGTCATTAACGCAAAGAAACGGGTGCAATCAGCGGCTATCAATCAACGCGGTGGCGAGGGCTCTCGAGGGAAGTCGACGGCGGCCGTGCAAAATGGACCACGACAAGTGTGTGTCCATCTCGAGCTAACTTCGTTTTACAAGACACACCACTGAACAACGAATACTTAAATCTTCGGTAATCTAACAGTTTCACTAAAATTAACTAATGATTCGTAATAATCCCTCTGCACATAAATCGAACTGTTACTCTCAATCATCGAGTATATAAACAGAAATAGAAATAAGGGCCATCCATCCCTGGCAACTCATTAGGCCTACGGACGTTATATCACTTTTAAATATCAACTCTCGTTTGCACTGAAATCACAAATTAGAAAGCTGAAATAGTACAGCGCCAACAACTGACCTGTGTGTACGTCTCCGTATAATCCAAAAATATTCTGTATTTATTGTAATAAAAATAATATCTTTAACTGTGGGGGGGCTGTTCCGTTCAGTGGTGTGGGCAAAACCAGCAAAACATCTAATTACAAAACAAACGGAGTCACATTTCTTCGGTAATTAAATATGAAATAGTGATGTAATTTTTTAAGTTTCATCCATTATAGCAAAGCTCAAGTCAAAGCGGTCGATTTGAAGTGAAGCAATTGACGAGACCCGTCAATTGTTTCGAATTCGGGTTGGCCAATCGGAGCGCAGTTATTATCGTATTGATTTAGCAGAATAGTTTACAAACAAATTAAATGACATGTCGTCTCTATTTCTGGTTATATATTCGATGCTCTCAACACAATGTTCTTGTTTCATGACACATATATATACTATATATATATATATATATATAGAGCGGTCTTGGTTCTTTGCGCACGTGTTTAAAATGAGCGTATTATTAACTTTATCATTATTTATACACCAATTGAGGGAGATAAGCTTTGATACATGTGGATTATGATTTCCGATGATGTTATAAGTAATTCAAAAATTCAAATTCAAATATATTTATTTCAGATAAAAATCCATATAGTGTTATAAACAGAATAACTGAAGATCTAGTGTTAGTATTAATTAATTTGATATAATTTAAATAATTTAAATTTAATATTGCAGCATTGGCTGAACTTGGCCTATGGATGATGAGGACAATGATAATTTCGGAAACAAGTTTTAAAATTTTGGAGCTTTACCGAATGTAAAGCATAATATTTTATTTTTAACCGACTTGAAAAAAGGAAGAGGTTCTGAATTCGACTGTATGTATCTTTTTTTATGTACTTATGTTACGTGATAACTCCGGCTTTTGATGATTATTTTTTGTTGGAAAAAGGGTACCTCAGCAGTGGTCCCATTTATTTTATTTTATTTATTTGAAGAAAATATTCCACCTCTAAGGGTGGCAAACTAGGGGATGAATCCGGTTTCGCGCACTTTCCGGTAACCGATTTTAATAAAACTTGGCAAATATATGTAATTCCACAAACTTTTGGGTCGGTTTTTAGTACTCTGTAATGAGATTATAATTTTTAATTTCTTATCTTGTAATAGTGCAATTTTGCGTAAAATTAAAATTTATTCATGTCTATGGTCCTTGTCTGTTTGTTTAAGGGCTTACTAATAACTTGGCCTAAAATGAAACCCTTCCGTTTTTGCAACCCCTAGATGCTGCCCACCATGAATGTGTTTCCTTTCAGACCCTTTCCAACTTTTACATTTTATTTACCCTACTGAAATGTCCTAAAAGAGGACCGCTATCTACAATTAAGGACATAACTGGAACAATCCTCAGATGATGCAAGTGCAAATATGTAATAACAGGGTTTTCGTGCGGTTGCCTCGCGAAACTAGTTTACATGTGAAGAGATCACCTCGCATCTTCTGTTGGCGTCTCATTTCAGAGTCGTTTATGCTGTGTTGAGTTTTACATTTACGATTCTAAACTTGCTTCACGTGACCGTGTGCTCCTCTAGTTGCTGGAACTTACTTCTCAAGCGCCGAAAGTACTTTTAGATTTAAAGGCTTTTTGTATTTATTTACGATCGGAGGTAAATTTAACAACCAGTTTGGTTGTGTACTTTCTTACTTTTATTATTTGTGAATGCGATGTTTCGTATGTATTTCAAGTTTTGAAATTGATGACAAATTATAAGTTTAAAGTACAAATAATGGCAGAATAAT
Source organism: Hyposmocoma kahamanoa (assembly GCF_003589595.1). Classification (NCBI taxonomy): domain Eukaryota; kingdom Metazoa; phylum Arthropoda; class Insecta; order Lepidoptera; family Cosmopterigidae; genus Hyposmocoma; species Hyposmocoma kahamanoa. The sequence goes on from NW_020654520.1 coordinate 235,337, forward strand.
AAAAAGTGTAGCATAAATTCTCATTATCTGTTAGCTGGTAGCATAGAAGTATGCAGAAGAAATGCATAGTGACAAATGTCAAGGCGATTTTTCGCACCTAGTCGCGAGAGTCCTCGACCGCGGCGGAGGATCTGCATTTACAGTAGAAAAGTTAGATACGGATCTGAATTTTAAATTTGATCCAGCTGTGTGACACTTTAAAAATTAAGCGATCGCACATACCTACTAGTGTATACTGATAAGTATAAAGTTTATCTTCTATAAAGCATAATATGCGACCTTAGTTGGCAATTCCTTGGCTCCCATAAATAATTACATGGTGTTCTTTGTATAATTTTCAAATTGTGCTCCAGCATCCCAAATAACGCATGGAGAAAAATTGGCTCAGTGTTGTCACATGTCGAGTGTTTCCCCATCCAGCTTGATCCACGGCTAATAGAATCAGGTAAGCAGTCAGGAGAGTGTGGAGGTGCACTCAACGCTGACAGCTGCCTCTTGTCACTTTATACTCGATTACAGCAAACTCAGTAAAGGTAATTTGAGCAATATATATACGCATGCCCTAAATGGAGCCTAAGCCTTCATTGATTTCGATATGTGTGGCATTATACAAAAGATTACATAGAACTATTTTTGAAACATCACAATTTCTAAGTCAAAGGCTTCGTAAACACTTTCGGTAAATTTTTCGTTGTAATCGGGTTTAGTTTTAGCGTTTATTTTGAAGTACAGAGACATGAGAACGTAAGCTTAATACTTAAGATTTTAATTCAACTTAATGCCGCTTACAATAAGAACGGTCCGGAGTCCAAAGTGTCAAACTTGACGTGAAGTTGACTGTACAGTGTTTATAGTATGTATGTAGGAGACAATTATCACTTCAGACATAGTGTAATGGAAATCGGTTCAATTGTTTATGTAATGTGGTTTACGAAAGGTTATCCTACGTTGCTATATGAAAATAAGGAGTAAAAGATGGTCATCGCTTCATAAAACGAGCGCCCAATTGACTAGACGGGCTTCTCGTGTGAGTTACTCGGAAAGCGAACAAGTGCTGCCACTTTCTGCAAACTTGCCGCCTGACATTTAAAATCCGTTCTAACCTCATAATTAATCTTTTGCATTCGAAATAATTGCTGTGAATGTGTGTGGGGATAAGCGAATTAATTGTAATGTCAGTACATTATTTACGTTATTATTTCATCGCCGGCTTAACGAATTGACAATGAAAAGTGAACAGGCCAATTATCAAGTAATTCCTGACAAAATCAGTGGTTAAGGGTGTTTCACCCAACGTCGCGCTTTCGGTCATATTCCGACATGCATAATGTTACAACGTGTCTTGTTATATTTTGAAATTTCCTTTTCTCTTTTCTTTTTCATAGTTCTGCACATTTGCGTGCGCAAAACTTTACAATTGAATATTTTTCCCATACCTAAACTTAACCACCATGTTTTTGTTGTGAATTTTGACCTCAATTATCTTAGGTCCCAGATTGAAATTCACAATTTGGGCTTCGTCGCGACTTGCAGAATTGTATTTTTATGCTAGTTTCAAATTCCATGCATATCGATTGAAGACCAGTCGAGTAATTTCGTTCGTAGATTGTACGATTTGAGTGGATGCCAAGAAAGCTTAATAATTTATTTTTTTATTTTCTATTGAAGAACCTACTTCACTTTCAAGCAACAACAAAATGTATTCTGGTGATTCAGCAGCCATTCCTTATATTCATGTATAATGTTACAACTGCAGCAAACCTAAAAAATACATGCGGCAAGTCAAAAGCTGCCTCTAAACGAGGAGTCGATGAACTTTACACTGGGACAAGGTATCGTACGAGTGCAGCCCTCCACTTTATCATTCCAAACCAGTGTATTTCTTAAATAGGCGGGCGAAACCTTCCCTTAAAGAAAACACAAGTAACAATTCGTTTTAACATTAGCATGTTCCCCATATTCAAAATATTATAGGTATTAAGAAATAAGTGAATGTGCAAGATCGGCGCGACCATAGATTTAGTATCTATGGGCGCGACAGTCGAGTGAAAACCTAATACAACAGTAATGACTTACTAAAACAATACCATATGTATAGAATCAAGTAGTTGATAAATACAAATTTCTGTGCGTTATGAACTAATAAGCTGTAGCTGCGAAAAGGCACTGGCTTAGCATAAATAGCGCGGTTGCCACGACGCTGATATTCTGTCAGGACCCTTGTCGTCGTCTCAGACAGTTTACTGGCTCATTCATTCATTCATTCATTCATTCACAGATCTTTAAATTAGAGTTAACGTGGATAAGTTAATAAACGACGAATGAAATTGTGCCAAAAGCAACACTTTAGGCGTTAAATAGAGCATGTTTATGTTTACAACTCTTAATACGCTTAATAACGCTTTGTTAAATGTCGTAGATGCACGCGTTTTAATATATTTAAATTCCGGATGAAATGATTTACACGCTCAGATATCGTCGCTAATGCTTGAATAAATATTCCAATAGGATAGCTTCACATCGATACATCTACGAGCTTTGCGGAGTAGCACCGCCACTCGAGCGATAATTCAGCGGAGGGGCCACCGGGCTTAGCGGCAATGACGGGGTTACATTCGCCGCAGCAAAAATTGCCTAGTGAAACACTGCAGGGAGATATATGCTGTTGCCGGCTATTGTCGCAGCGGCGCTTAACTGTCGTTGCGGGATATCGGTCAGCTATAGCAGCAGCATTCATGCGCATTCTGCGCCATTCATGCACATTCGTTTAATGGTTTTAAGTGACATTTATGTGGGTGAAACGCAAAAATAAAGTCTAAGTAATGTCATAATCGCTCATTAGTAGGTGTACCATATCTTACTTACTCTTAACATTGTCGAGTCAACAACTCTGCGTTTCATCTCAAAATCGGCCAGAGTATATCTGTAAATTATTTCACCTCGGCTGGTGTCTTCCTATCGTGCTTAGGTGTACCTCACACTACGTGTCTGGTTGACATAGTAGCGCGGACCTTCCACTAACCCTTATTTGAGTGTTATGTAGTCAGGCGAATAAGCTAACATGTACACGAGGGTAGTTCCTTTGTAAGTATTCAACTTTATATAACAAGTGTACATAATATAATTCAATTTGCGTGATTGAAACAGTCGCGCACAAGGGCTTAGTGCGTACGCGTGAATAGTGACGGCGGCGGCGTACAAGCGACGACACGGGAATAACCTCTTGTTGAATAACAGAATTGACCTCTGAACTCTTGACCTCTTGGCTTACCTATTTATATTATTCGAGAAATCTTATGGCAAAGTTTCCTCAATAAACCTTCGTGATTGTTGAAGTATCGGTGGAAAAATATTTAAAAAATCATCGTGGTAAGAGACATGCGACTAGTCACGACTGCAATACCACTGCCCGTACATTTAAAAAAAGAGCTATTTGTGGGAAATACTGAAAACTTATGTTTGTGCTAGTGTGAACAAGAGTGCCTCAAATTCAGAATTGTTCAGCATATTTTATAATCATACTCCACAATCAAGATACTAATCCGCGGTGCTGGTATAACAATACGTAAGTGCCTACAGCGTCTAGCAAAGATATCAATATAGCACTGTTGAACCTGATGAGCTTCAATTTTTTCAAATTAGTTTAGGTAAGAGCGCCCCCGCGCTCCAAGGGAAGCGTATCTATTTACCTATTTATCCGCACTTGCTCTTATTATACAATCAGGTGAGGCAATTGCAAACAAGGTTGCTATTAGTATTAATACAAATAGTTCAAAAATTGTAAAATAAGTGGGTACATCGCGATCGCTTCGCTTACTTATTGTTAGCTACATATAATCTTATTTCGAGTCCCTGGCAGTCCCTCGTGGCGGGAAGTCTGCGTTAATGTTGACAAACGCCGAAAGTTTCCGTTTGATTCCCGCCGCCACCCCTCAGTCGCCTCAGACCCGCCTAGTTACACGCACATATTTCCGCTGCCGGTTTTCGGCGAATCAACAAAATCTTGTGCAAATCACAAGTTTGCTTTCGCCTCGTCAAGTTATACAGAGATGTTCTCGTCACATTCAAGTTACTCAAACGAGGAAGTAACATGACGCTAGAAACATACTTCGTCTGCTGTGTCATTTGAGATTCAATAACTTCTACTACCTCTTGTAATATCATTTTGTAAGGGTTATTACTGACTACTTTGCCCCATGCAACTCTGTTTATTAACTTTTTAGCTCGATTATAGCATCGGTCACGTGTACACCTGCCGCCACCGCACGTAGTGCGGAATCGCCGCCTGTGAAATGTCCGGGCACTGGCCGAGGCCGTGATAGCAGCCCGTACGTCTCACGTTCTCGCACGGTCCCTCGTTGCCCGTTGCCCGTCGCCGTCCGTCCGACACGCTCGCGGAACGCATCACGCCGGAGCGTGACCTACCCGGTGTTTCCAGCAATCTCATCGATCAAACTAAGCGTTTTTATTTTCACTTAACCAATAGAAACCAGATAACGATATTGACGAACCACACGGGCTCCCCTATGACATACACACATCAAAAAAAGTTTGCGATCACTTCGAAAAACTGAAATCTTTTTTGTTACTGTAGATTATATTATGATTTTTTCTTCTTTTTAGATTTTTTATTTAAAAATAAATTAGAACATAAAACAATGACCCCGTTTAATTGTTTTTTCATATAAAAAGGCTTTCAGTCCTAGCTTACGCTCATTCAGAAATCTGATTTAGTCAATTATAAGCGATTCAAGATATTTTTCGCGGAAAGTTGTGATTGAAAAAATGCCAAGAGGATTATCAGAGGTTTTACGAGCTAGAATAGTAACTTTGAGGGAAGAAGGATACACCACGAGAGTAATAGCACGCAGACTTGCTATATCCCAATCCTGTGTCGTGGCTACGTTGCAGAGGTATCACGGAATGGGGAATTTAGCTGACCGACCCCGCAGCGGTCGCCCAACTGTTTTGACAGCTGCCCAAAAGCGCTATATTAGATTGCTGGCAGCCCGTGATCCAACAATCAACGCCACTAAAATAAAAGCAGAAGTCAGGGCCGCCTCTGGGCTTGAAGTTAGCACGCAGACCGTTCGCAATTGCTTGCACCAGGCTGGATTACGAGCACGGAGGTCTTGGCGAGCTCCGCTCAATTCCCGGCACCGTCAACAACGAAGATTGCAGTGGGCTAGACTTCGGCAAAATGAAGAAGGTGAGGACGAAAACATTTGGCAAAACTGTCTCTTCGTTGACGAATCCCGAATCAGCACTCATCCAGATAACCGACGTGTCCGTGTCTGGAGAAGACCAGGCGACCGTGAAAGACAAAGAACTGCCACTGGAACAGTTCAGCAAGGCGGAAAATCGGTGTCCTTTTGGGGTGGCATTATGATTGGAGCTAGAACGCCTTTGATCCCGTATCGGGGCTTCATGACAGCAGACATGTACAAAGTAGTTGCTATTGATGATATCGTCAGACCATTCCGAGTAAACCATGGGCACCAATTTGTACTGGTCGATGATAATGCGCCCGCACATCGAGCTCAACGAGTCAATGCTGCTCTTCAAAAATACGATATCACACGATTAGACTGGCCTGCCGGCTCGCCCGACTTAAACCCAATAGAGCACGCGTGGGATGCTCTTAAACGAGCAGTATGGAACCGTGAGTCACGTCCCCACACAGTTCCAGAGCTCAGGGAAGCCGCTATTGAAGAATGGGATAGGTTACCCCAGGAAATGCTGGATAACTTGATCCTCAGCATGCCCAGGAGGATCTTCGCATGTATTCGAGCCAGGGGAGGAGTTGTTTTATATTGAATTCACACCTTTTAATAATAAATTGTTGTTTAAGTTTAATTAAACAGTCTTTTTCTTTCTATGAAATTTCTATCACTATTACATTATGATTAATGGCTCAATTTTTTAAAATAAATAATAAAAAATAGTTTTATATTTTAATTTCAAACAGGGTATTCCTATTTAAAGAAAGCATACAACATAGATTTTTTCTTGATAAAGTTAAATTTAAAGAATTATAGGAGCTTATGCTATTGATCGCAAACTTTTTTTGATGTGTGTAGAAAACTCGTACAAAATGTGTGTGTTTAACGGGCCGTTGATTATCAAGAAAGTAACGATGGCAGCAAACTAGCGCAAGAGTGTGCACACTTACGGCATGACTGGAACTCGTCCTCGCCCTTCTCGCAGTCGCGCTGGTAGTTGCAGACCCAGAGCGCGGGTATGCACCGGCCCTCGGGACACCGGAACATGCCGCTCGGGCATACTGTGTCCCCTGCAAATGGAACACAAAGCATTACAATCAAAATTACACAATAATAATAGCAATAACGCACACACTCATATCCCCGCACTAGGGAAACCCTGAATCGCGGGTGCCATGGAGACACACATAAACAACCACAAATTACATCCAAACTCACGAGAGAAATAAAATGTAAACCATACAAATATTTCTCTTGTCTAGAATCGAACCCGGGACCTCTGCGTGTCAGTCTAGCATGGTAACCGTTCGGCCACGAAGGCAGTTGCATCCCATAGAAATATGTTAGATACATACAATTACGATAGTTAAAGACTAACTACTTCGAAGCAAAATAACGGAAAAACTACGGTTACGTACGGGTACGGTTACTGCGGAACCTATACATATATAGGGCTCCGCAGTAAAAGACATTAGTTTCAATATCTATGAACATCTCATCAAAATCTTATATAGTCGTCTCTTATAAGCTCGTCCTTGGTTTAACGCTGACTGTAGCCGTGCTGAAGCACAAAAACAGTCGGCGAACCAAGTTTGGGAAGATGCTCGACTGCGCAAAGCTCCGAGTACTCGGAATCTGAAGAAAGCTTTTAATAAGAAGAAGTAGAGAAGTACAAAAGAGTGTTACGCAGGGCAAAGTTAGACCATGTGCGCCGCATAGGTACAAACTTGCCTCTTTTCTAGCAGGCAGTAAGTCTTTTTGGTCCCTTGCCAAAGCGGTCGAATCAAACTTTAGCCTCCCTTCTTTACCACCTCTTCTGAGGCCGGATGGCTCGTGGCTCAGCGAGTTTTTTTGCCTCACTCTTTTAATGCTACCAAAACGCAGGCGTGTCTATTCTCCACAAAACGGAATCCCTTTGAGCTGACTCTGACTTTTCGTGATATATCCATACCGATAGCCGACCGTCTCCAGTTACTTGCAATGGACCTTTCGTCCAATCTGAACTTCGGCAGATACATTGAATCGATGGCCAAAAATGCAGCCAGGAAGGCGTTATTTCACACCGGGACAATTGCTTCAGCTGTACCAAGCACAAGTGCGGTCGTGTATGGAGTACTGCTCCCACCTAGGATGGCTCTGCTAAACTGCCACTGCCCTCTTGGATTTAATCGACAAGCGTGCCAAGAGATAAAGTTGCCTGCTTGTCGGTATACTACAGGATATATCACGGAGAGAGTGCGATGGATTGCGTAATTTGATTCCGCGTTCCCCTTTTCCTCATCGGGGGACGAGACGTGGGCTGGTATTCCACCCCTATGTTGTGGATATTCCCAGGATTCGCACGAAGCATTTCGCTTCCACATTTATATGATGAGCGGCTAGAGAGTGGAATTCCCCACCTGCTCACTTGTTCCCCGAACGCTATAACTTGGACCTTTTCGAGGTGAGAGTGAATAGGCATTATTTAGGTGTGCATGCTACATCGTAGACCTCATCATCACTTTCCATCAGACGAGATGGAGGTCAAATGCGCTCTTATTTTTTGTTTTAAATATTAAAAAAAGAGTTTATTGAACTGTAAAAGTAATTCAAAGTTAGGTAGAAGAAACATTGAAGTGCATACCCAATCTGAAAAATAAATAGATATGTATAAAAATAGAGAAAACTGTTCGAAAATGAAATTGAAAAGCGGTTCCTTCTTTTCATTATTATTATCGTGTCTGTAGCATTATCAAATAATTATGTAAAACGGAATTCACAATGTAATGAACAATAGAATGGAATTTCAATATTGATTAATGTTCTTGGCTCAAAAAATGCAGAATTCATTAAGTCATCAATTAGAACACGTAAATTATTTACGACGCAAATATTTTTTTAACATGTTCCTGAATCGAAAATCCCAAAAAATTATTACTATTGAATAATGTATTGCGTTCGACGTTAGCAACAGCGAGATGCAATCAGTGCAAATGAGTAGGTAAGCACTCGACGTGCGCCCAACAAACAAATAACTTTTAATTGAATATTAAATCGGCATTCCCTTTGAGGCGAGAAGAATCCTCGGCGGGTAATGATAATGACATCAATTGAAACAAATGGAAAAAAATATCTTTTCAATTCAGTCCATAACGTCATCACGATTTAAAATCCAATTATTTTGAAGCATTTTGTAATGTTTGAGGTGGCACTTCATTAAAAATCCATTATCTTGAATACTTTTCGCTGTTTGCTATAGGAATTATAAAAATTCTATTTGCTACCAAATTCACAATTTCTCAAGAGATCGTAAAGAAATAATTGCTTTAATATTTTTACAAACAACAAAGTGTCCTTAAGCGCGTTTCTTTGAGGCTGCGTACACTCCTCCACAAAGGTATAGAGTATCGCAAACCTCTCCAATTTCACAAAGAGACGACAAATTGCTTTCGCCGCAGAGATAAACTGTTGACCACTTTATTTTTTTGCTATCTATAAATAAGAGGAAATGGATATTTTTGCTGGAAACAAGTTGACGGTATCGAGTTACCGGAACGCGTCAAAAGATTTCCTGAGTTTATTTACACCTCCGGAAAAAGGATAGACGTAAAAACAAACGACCGGTATCTAATCGAGTGGAAGAACGGACGCTTCTCCTTTGCCTGTTGCGATGAAAGAAGTCACGTCCATTGCAACCAACAAGCAACGAAGAGCGTACGTGGCGTGAAAAGGCGAAGCGCGCGCTGACGCGGTATGACGACCAACGTGAAACGCAGCAACAATCTTGCGCTGTCGTTCCGCACACCCGCCAATTTCAATTTGGAACAGAACGCGGATTGATTTATATTGCAATTGCAACCTGCCAGTCACCGACAGCCGCTTTCGGCTTTTCCAATTCTCCGCTGAGATGGTATATTTTAAAAGCCCATAAATTGTACTCGCGCACTTAGCAATGCGATGTTTGGTTCTACGTAAGAGAAACAGTAAAGTTGTCAAATACGTAACGTCACGTTATACGTGTAACATTATAGCGTCCCTTCGGACGCCCTAATAAGAACTATACATGACACCATGCATATGCATGTTATTAATTTCAGATAGCAGTAAAACCTAATCTTTTACGCTCTATTTAATTACAATTATATAAATTTAGTTTCAGTAAAAACATACAGGCGGAGACCGAGCGTTGGGAAACGCGGGAAAACTATAATCCGTTCCCACTGCACTGTACCGAACTCACAACATCAAGCCCGCTCGTAATAGGTCCCAGATTCTACGAACATCAAATAACGAAGTTGAATGCGTTATAGAATAAAAAAATAATTAAAAAATAGTTCTACTTTGTTTCAGCCTGAAGCTATAAATAACGAATTTCAGGTTATGGATCAATTTACACAAAAACTCTCAAATGTAACAAGTGCCTTGAAAAAATAGTAAGTCGTTACAATATTATTGCCTCAGAAGTTAGGATCCAGATTTATTCGCATCATAAAATAAATGTCTCGGAAAATCGCGTAGCTCCCTGAGACAGTACAACGTCAACAGGGTCGTTGAGACTAGATCGGGATGAAACCATCTACTCGCCGTGAACGGCTGGATGTGAATCAATCGCCAGCATTTGTTGCAAGAGGGTTTTAGTATAATGTAAAGAAAATGAGGGTTGTACAAGATACTTCGGTACTATTAAAACTCGATTCAAATCATAGTAAGTAAACAAGTAAACCAATAAATTAGTACAACGACAGCTACCGTGACTGCCAATTTTCCACGAAAATGGCAGATCTGTATTAGTTTACAATGGACAACAGTAATTTTAGATCTGTCATTAGACAGAAAATTTTTACACACAAAATCAACACCATTTATATATACTAAATAAATAAATAATAATAATAATAACGCACACACTCAACATAGCCCCGCACTAGGGAAACCCTGTGTCGCGGGTGCCATGGACACACACATAGACAACCACAAATTACACCCAAACTCACGAGAGAAATAAATGTAGGCCATACAAATATTTCTCCCGGCCCGGGAATCGAACCCGGGGACCTCTGCGTGGCAGTCCGGTATGGTAACCGTTCGGCCACGGAGGCAGTTCAAACATAATATGGTGTCGATTTTGTCGTTAATTGACTTTGTCGCCATAATGAATTAGAAATAATTAATAATTGACAATACGAATCGATTCGAGTTTTAATAGTACAGGAGCTCATAGCTCACGCAGGATTGAAGCTCGTCAATCTGAGGCAGTTCATTCGTTCGCATTCATTCATCGGTCTGCTGAATAAAAGATGGCGCTTCGGGCGAAGGGGCGCGGGCAGGGGCGCGGTCGGGGGCGCGGGCGCGGCGCGCGGATGGCGAGACTAACGAGCCGAGGAACGGCACCGTGTTAACGTAAATACCGACCATCTCAGGGATACTCCTTCAGTGAACCTTATTGAATTAAGGAGTGGTCTCTCGAGGGATTTTGTTTCATTGTTCTTGATAACACGACATTTGCAGAATACGAGATCATGTGTTCGTGTACGTTATGAGCTACGGTAATGCAATCATTACAAAAGAACTCGGTATTATGAGGAAACACGAGTCCCACATTGGTAGCCAAACGTCTTAAGTCCCAATAATAGCTCTTACTGACGATAAAGGTACGTATGTACAGTTCAGATGATGCCACGCTTTATTACGCTTAAACAATATGCTCATTACAATTTCAGATTTCTTTTGACTTAGCAAACTGCCCGTATTTATAAACATAGGTACTTACCGAAAAAGCATTGTATTTAATAGAGGTATAATAAAATTTGTAATCATTTTGCACCACTTTCTATCCTCTTTGATCAAAATTCAAATTCGGCACTTGTGATCGACTTTTTAATATAAATTTGAGAGTTCGGTGAACTAATGATAACGAGAAGCGTGCTCAATCCAAACAAAGGTGTCCACCTGCAGCGCAAGTAATGTGTTCGGAAATCAATTGGCCTGAGTTTCGCTAGCACGCTCAAAAGTTTCATTGTTCATTTGTAGCGCATGATTGACACACATATTGATTAAAATGCTCTCGTGCTACTAAGTAACACTGTTTAAACGTAATATAAATTAACGTACAACGGGGGAAGGTAAACACAAACGTTCCCAAAACGAAAGGGAAATAGTAAAAAGCAGTTTTTTACTAATTCCCATTATATTAGCCGCGCAGTTTGTCTTTACAGTCGGACGTCAAATTTTATTGGCGTTTCCCGTTGTTCGTTGACATAATGTACCGTCCCTGCGAGAGGAGCACAGAGAGTGACTGACCGCCCCTCCCCGTCACCCACTCATCCTATAAAGCCAGTTTTTATGAGCAATAACAGTGGCGCTCTAACGGGGAAACGTATTACCTATAGTTTTGCTCCGTGACTTGAAAACATTATCCAAATACATTCTTACTCTGTTTCCTTAAATGAAACACATACAGTTCATTACACATGATATTTATTGTACGTAGAAGTCTTCGCCCATTTCCCATAATTTTAACTGTGTATTTTAGACATCTATAACAAAAATACGAGGACCACGCTAGTAGATCGCATTTCCTTTTAATGGATAATGAATTGTGCAAACATGAATTTCTTTTAAAGAAATTGTAATTTTCTTTTTACTGGACGTAACCACGTATGACACTTTGTAAAGTTTTTTTATTTGTCTACTGTTATAGTAATATAATTTATATGAATTATTTATTATGTTAATGATATGTATAGTATAATATAAAATCATTTTTATATACATATAATAATATATTGGTGACGATCATAAATTATTGTCCTTTGGCGTCGTCCGATACCCTACCGCGCGGCAAGGGACTGAAACTAGGTAATTTTCTGCACCAAAAGTGTGAAAGATATTCTGTTCGTTTTACATTCTACAGTATTGAATAGCAGTGCTTGTTGCGTTGCATCAACCGCGTTGTGAGGAGGTGTTGGGTGGCGGCAGCCGGCAGCCGGCAACTGACCCGCGCTTAAGTGCGCCTAATGGCCTGTAAACTGCCGGCTTCTTCCCGCTAACAAGCTGCGAACTAACGTTGTCCTTTATTTGCTGCAGTTTCCTTTAAAAACAAAGACTTCAGAATTGTAACTTTGGAGTAGATGGGCATGTTGTAGGAGCTATACGTGGGTAATTTCATCTGCCTTTATTTTATTTTTAATTTTATTTATTTATCAGAAAAACACAAACAGTTAACTGCCTCCGTGGCCGAACGGTTACCGTACCGGACTGCCACGCAGAGGTCCCAGGTTCGATTCCCGGGCCGGGAGAAATATTTGTATGGCCTACAATTATTTCTCTCGTGAGTTTGGGTGTAATTTGTGGTTGTCTATGTGTGTGTCCATGGCACCCGCGACACAGGGTTTCCCTAGTGCGGGGCTATGTTGAGTGTGTGCGTTATTATTATTATTATTAAAAGTTACATACTAAATAAATAACAAACATTGAACAAGCAAGATCAAATAAATATGAACCAACAACGTGTTCCACAAATGTGTAACAATTAAGATACTATGACTCGCGTGACACATGCGCGTCGTCTTATGGAATTATATTTGAAAATTTCGTTTATATAGGGAGAAATTAAATAAAATAAGTAATAAATAAAAATTATATGTTAATTCTTGATACATATCATTAGTCCCGTCAGCATATACTTAATTATTGATGTCGTAATAAATGTTTTTATTTCACGAATTATCAACCAACTTACGTTGCGTGTGCCCTAGTAAAAAATCGTCTTTACTTATTTATATCATAAACTATTACATCAAATAACACAATAATAGAATAACACAATAAAAATTAAAAACAGCAATTGTCACAACAAAGAAACAAATTAAATAAGGCACGTCAAAATGGTCTATGACACGGCGTCTGAGGGCCTATCGCTGTTGTACTGCCAATTGGCATGGCCCGTCACGGAGCGGAACACAAGAAACAAAATTAATGCGAAACGTTCAAACTTTGCGTTATGGTTTAATATATTTACCGGTTTCTTTGATAATTTTCAATGAAATGGTATTAACAGGTAATACCTCTTTACTAAACCCAAGCTAACCTCGTGTGGATAAGTTATTCGTTGTAGTTTAAAGTTTAAACCTCGCCGCCCCGTTAGAGGTAGTTAGAAACATAGTTGAGGGTAGTTGTAAACGTATTAGATTCTTAAAGTCACCGCACTGTGTGTCGTAAACAACGGGCGTAAAAACCGCAATATTATGACTTTAGGAGCGCAACAACATTATCAGAGCTTAGTTAGCAACATTGGAGAGTGAGATTGAAAATCAAACTTTCACATGCAACGGCTACAAAGTTTGCATTCTGCAAACTTTCCCGCGTTCGATACCCAGCAGGACCAATTTGGGACTAGGGAAACCCTGTGTCGCGGGTGCCATGGACACACACATAGACAACCACAAATTACACCCAAACTCGCAAGAGAAATAAATGTCGAATCGAATATTTTCTTTTCAAAATTGGTTCTGTTTTGAGCGCTGAGGGAAGAGCTTCGCAGTTAATTCCGTTGCTCTAATACTCGCGACACAGAGAATTCCCTAGTTTGATACCAGGTAATTGGTATGGTTGTCACCCCCACATTATTGTTATCACACTTACAAAAGTTAAAATACACAGTTAACTCTATTGCTTATTTTAGACCTTGGCATTTTGTTACGCTAGAACCACTTTAGTCAACGGCCATAGAATCGAAGTGTATTTTTGAAGTTGGATTCAGAGGTTGTCTTTGATTGCAGAGCATCTCTTTGTGTACATGAATAGATTGAGTCAATTCCATAGATACAGGAAAAAAGGTCAATACGCAGTTTAACAATTACTTTCCTCAATTAGTGAGAATCAGAAGTGATGGAAGCGTTGAACGGTGATAACCTACATCATTGAAGGCAACAAAAGAATGGTCGCCAGAATATTCTAGTAGAGTACTACTCATGATACAAATGTGTGGAAGCATGTCTTGGGAGACGAACGATATTTACCGCGTATTTCCCGCGGGAGCGCTTTACGCGCGTCGACGCGCCGCCGGATGCCATCCGCCTACACCTTATAGGCAGTGTTTGCAATATTAGGGCAAACACTTTCGCAAACTCACTTCGAGAACAAAAATACTATGTTATGAAACTACTTTGCGATGCGAACTTAATCCTTATCAAAACTTGAAGACACATAAATGTTCAATTACTTTTTTAAGATGTCAAGTGGTGAGACGATAACGACACGCCTATCCGTGATAATTGCAGCTACATGAAGCTTTAAATCGCAAAGATGTGAAGAGCATCGCGGCTGCGCCCGCCACCCGAGACATAAAGTTGACGAATCCCATGTTCTCTAGTTTCACCAGTACATCGGAAATAGTTAAAGTGGTAGTACTTTCGCAATACTGCTGCTACCTTATTTAGAATATCTATCAATTAATCGCCAAAAGGGAAAATATTAAATTTCGATAAGCAATATTTTGTTTCTTTTATATGTCAAAAAGACTACAAATGTACAGTACAATAATCAGGAAAAAGCAAAATATAACACAACATTTACTTACAATAAGCACTAAAATGCTAATAATAATAAGACAAAGAAACAAATTAATGAATACAAAAACATTTACAGCATACGCCAAGAGGGACTGGGGGACAGATAACTAAGTGCCTGAACATGCACCAACAAAATGAAACCCGGCATCACGGGATCGTTTAGCAAATAGCCACTATAAGCATTGCTTCAAACGTAGGAAGACACTGACACTCTGCCTCTCCAACAGGCAAAGGCAGGTCATCCAAATTTATGAAGCAGTGCATATCGATTGTACAGAAGGGAAATGAAACAGCCGCGGTTGGCAGGTAATAACGAAATATTATTGCTCCTACCGCATACTCCAATATCACGTTCATGTACACGCATTGTCTTATACATTGACCACTTCTTCTTTAACAAATCATGAACAAAATAAGCGTACTTTAAGAATTGCTTGAATTAGCGTGTTGCGCATAGGAGAGTTTTATTTTTGTGAATATGGGATCACTTAAGTAAGTACTGCGTAACAAAATATGGGGCAGCTTTATTGGATTTCTTGTAAAATTAAGGGCCACATATACTACCTACACAATAGTAACAATTTATTCAGAAAAAAATGTATGTCCTTACAATTTTCAACTAAATAATTTAAGTAGAATAGGCTGTGGTATGTATACTTCAAATATAAATGAAGCCATTAGAGTCGAACTAGAAAGTCCTGTACATCGACATGTAGCGCCTTTCCCGTGGTAAAGGAAAGTGATCAATATTTAAATGAGTTGTTCATTCTCTATTTTAGGAGATTAAATTATTAATTAGGAGAACAAAAATTAAATTTGCTGCAATGGTTAAGATGGGGAAAAGAATTGTACAATAGAGTCGTAGTTGCGCTATGAATATAAAAAGTCGAATTTTTTACAGTGTTTAAAGAAACTGCTACTCTCAGCGTGCTTCTCAAAAGGAAACCCAATTTATAAACGGAATAAGAGTATCACCAAACTTTATGGTGAGTTGTGTAATAGAAACACTTAAATAATAGCAACAGTCATACAATCATTTAAAACTAGGTTATAAGCTGCGCACCAAAGCGCGCCCAAGCCGTCGGTTAAAGCGGTAGCAGCAAGGGTAAACTCTCCGCTAAGTACTACTAGACTGATTATAAGGGATGATTCAATTTCCATTACTTGCGGTGATAGTATCGCGTCCGATGGGGATTCTAATTACGGAGAGTCATTACGCGGCGGTTTGCGCGCTATCACTATTGAAATCTTCTTTATGGTCTTTTAAAACAATTAACGGCGAATTTTATTGCTTTTCAGCTTGTATTTAGCTGATAATAATTATTAGCTGGACTGTAGCCAGAGTGTCGCTCCCCATACAACGATACCTACCCCAAAGGTTAAGACGAATTATGTCACGTTTTTTACTGGTTCTATCTTAGATTGTCTTTAACTCGGCAATTTTGGTAACTACGATGCATTTTATTAAGGTAATTAAAAACAACTGAATCTTTTATGTTCATTTTTTAAAGAACACGCCTGACGAATGTTACACGCAACGACGACAATCACGGTGTTTGCGTAATCAAGATAATGCACGTGCTGGTGGCTGGCTCTCCAATTTGCCTAATCGATTGAGACAGTACACTCGTACGTTTTTCACTTAATTACATGTCAAACAGGAAATTAGTTACCAACTCTGCGGAATGTTGCTGAAAAATTCGAACCTATTGAAATTGCCGACAAAAAAATATATCGATGTATGCCGCACTTAACGTAATTATTAAAATTAAAAATTATTGTTCTGTATGATCAAGACTTGGACGTTCCTTACAACGTCTGGATAGACGTTAAAAACAAAAAAAACAATATTATATAGTCATAGCTAAACAATATTTTATTTTTAAACCAAACCAAACCAAAATAAATTTTACGGCTCACCGGTTAAAGATTAAGTTTGTTTAATAATTTTCTCCACATTTTTGTGCTCAGTACCAAAAGGTCGAGAAAGTCTTCTATATCTAAATCTTGTATATTTGACTGTACTTGTAAACTAGCGCAGTTTATGTTAAGTAACAAGAGTGAGGTGTCATGACACGTTGTATTTAGTTACATACAGAATTAACAACGGCACTAAGAGCAATACTCTAACTGGTCAGTGGGAAATCCACGAGAGTCGGTTAAAATGTGAACATTCACTTGTCGACCTGAATCAATGCAGGAATTATTTAAGTTTTAAGCTGATATCAACCAAAGCACGTCTCGTGAATTACGTGTGAACCCATGAAACGTTGTCTTTTGTGTAAACGTGTGCATATCGCGTGGTACACGTTTACCAAGCTACCCGAGTTAAACTAGGGAATAGTACCTAACTGAAACAGAAACATCACAATGCATCCAGGCAGAAAATACTTGTTTATATTGTGGCCTTTCCAACCCTGTGCGCAATAAATAAGTCTAGCAAGTTTCCTCATTTCAACCATAACACGTCCGCCCGCTGCGGCGTCTCTTGGCTGAATGCGCCCCTCCACCGCATCTCCCCCCCGCCCGCCATGTTGCGGAAACACGGGAAACGCGGAAGCGTTACCGGCTTCCGTTCGACGCACTTCCTGTGCACTCGTTGTGTGCTAGTGCACGTAGTGTGAACTGCGGAAACTACATTTTAATGGGGCGAAGAAATATTTCGCATTCTCACTGCCTGCTCCGCTGTGCCTGCGCGTTTATAGCATCTTTAAACGTTTTTTACCAACTAGCAGCTGCTGTTGGGTAGTGCAGCAAATTGCGAGTCCGCAGGGATTGATAAATTATATGTACATACGAATGTATGCTACACATATTTTAGGACGTATTCGAAATTTATGACCAATTTTCGAACTAGCTACTTTAGCAACAACAAATAAACGTTTGATAACACGATAATACCAATAAAATTTCCAATTCTTAAATTTCTATCCTAAGGTTGCCTAAATGAAATTGCTACTTAGCAATAAGGCCACCCGTTGTACATTGCATTGCTTACTCTGTGATACTTGCATTACTGTTTTGTGTTGTCGCTGTAATTTTTAATGTGTAATTATGAGTATATCATTCATTCATTCATTCAAATAAATTGTAATATTAGGGGTTAAAGTATGAAATTGCCGTTTCGCCGTTGAAAAATTAAAACAATTTTTTTTAAGATTAAATATATTTGTTTAATCAAAGTTTTTTCCCTTGTTGTCTATACATTTCTGCCATGTAATCGGAAGGTCATTTAAACCTTTGCGATAGAAGTCTGGAGACCTGGACTCCGCAGCTGTGTGAAGGGATTTTTGTACTGCTTCCTGGGAATTTTATTTCCATACAAAAAAAAATTAAATTGCGGGAAAAAATGGTAGTCGGTCGGGGCGAGGTCCGACGAATATGTAGGATGATGGATAATTTATATCTGCAGGTCTTGTAGTAGTAAAACTGTTTCTCAAGCAGTGTGAGGTGTTGCGTTATCATAGAGCAATAACGGTGAAGCTGTTTTGCTGCGAGTTCCGTCGTCATTATTCAAACGCCATATGTCATATTGTGGGTATGCTAACATTAAACCATGACGTTTCGTGGTAGTTTGATACGGATCGGCTTCCATCATTACCTTCAATTCAACGTTAGTTACATTTGTGACTGGTCTTCCTCGTGGTTCTTTCTTCAAGTCGTAATTTGCCGTATTGCCGGCGTTTGCCGTACTTGCGTATGCCGTATCCTCTCCAAATACAGCATTGACAGTTTCTGCTACGTTAACTCCATGTGGAAATTCGTATTCGAAAATTAGGTACTCAGATTTTCGCTGATCTGTCTTCACGTTAAAAGCTGAATGTAAAAACAATTGAAAGTCGAACAATCAAATATCATGTTTTTTAAGTTAAGCATGTTTTACTTTTCGTGTGAAAAACGTTTCACTCTGAAATCGGACACCATACAGGTTTAATTTTAATTTAAAGTGGCCAGTAAAATAAATCGGCAATTTCATATTTAAACCCCTATTATTAAAGTAGGCAAATGTTTTAAATTAAAGAGGTAATAAAATCTTGATATTCAAATAAAGTTAACTATTACGCTCGTGTTACAGTATTATTTATATGCTCCACGGCCACGAACGAGCAAAGGTTCATAACATATTAAAAACAACCGTCCGGGAAATATCAAATCTTACGTCAAGAAAAATCGCCGCTTCAGAAAGATTGTCTCCGATGTTTCGTTTGCAAAGGACAACATAACTCAATCGTCCTGGTTTGGACCCGTAGTTAAAAAGCATTTCAAAGTCCCCCATTCTGATTTCTACTAAATAAATGTCCGAAGTCAACACAAACGTTTGCAGCGGGGCCATCCACATCCTGGGAGACCGTTAAACCCTGGCAAAGATAAACAGCTCAGTAAATACTGCACCTAATTTCCGACCCGCTCCAGCTTTACGCTGCAAATCCTGGAACACACAATGGCCTTGAGGTGCTTCTTAGAAATGCACGCCTTTGTGCATGTGTGAGAGAGAAGTTCATTATGCGCCGTCGTTACGTACAACAGAACAGAATATTATATTTATGAAATTTACTTTAGAAGGATGTACTTGGAGAGGAAAATCTGCCAAATACACTGTGTGCTAAAATCTAGTCTCGTAAATGTAACACGAACTCCCCTTAAGTTAAAACACACTTTAGCTACCATTTAGTGCCACCGTCCATTATACCTTATTTGGTAATGAAATAATATCAGACGGCCTGCAATGACTCTCCCTCAATGACGATTTTCGAGTGGCGCGCAGCACGGGGACGCAAATTTAACAAGCATTTTATTTATACATTATAATTTCACTTTTATTCATAGAATGTGATTTGTTTCGACATACATTCATTTTGACTACGCTGTACGCTGTACTGTTTGGTACTGAGCATAGGCCCTCTTATTATTTATTGTAACATCGAAAGAATACAAGAGATCCTTGAGACTAGGCTTCAACAGCTGGAGCTCCGTCGCAGACAACAGTTAGTAAATTCTTCCCTCGATTCGATTACACTAATGTCAAAACTGTGCAAAGATTCTCCATTCCTACCGAACTTTCTCTCTACATGTGTGCAAATATAAATACATCGTTATACAATTCCAAATCTAGAATGCGTTTGTTGAATGATTTGGCAACTCAGAATGGAAAAAGTTGAAGTTACTGAACGAAAATTATGGAGCCAACAACAAATGCTGGTGGTGTGGGTGTTGGAGGTTTTTTCGCTGTCGTCAAATAATTTTAATCTCGTTTTTCTATGATGTGGCTTTTAGATAAACAAGTTTATTTTATAATTCACGCTAAATAAAACTTGAAATGATATTTTTAAACGTTGAACATAATATGAGCCTTCCAAATAATATTTTTTCAATTATTCGGGAACTTTTCCGGATAAATGACCACTATTTGAAATTTTTCGAAAAATTACCCAACAGTAGTGTAGACAGAGGAAATACAAGATCCGTCCTCGTTTATTATAACTCAGGCATGGTCAGTATGTATTAACTTACTTATTCGTCAATAAATATTATAACTTTATGTTTTAGAAATGTTTTATACAAAATCACTCATTTAAATAAATATTGTAAACGGACTTGTCGTGTGCACGTAATAATATTGGATTATGATTTTGAATTTTATATATATCTCAAACTGTTTTAAGTACCTGTATAAGAATAATAAATAATATAAATAAATAAAAAATAGCACTAGTGGACAGTGGTGATTAAAATTTATTATTATTATTATTATATCTATTTTAGACTGTCGCCTCTCCCAAGGCCTAAAAGATTAATTTTGATTTTTTTATATGCGAGAGTCGGTATTTCCCGGTACTGGCACAGTTTGCAGAAAGACCTAGTTAAAGTATCAGATCAGTTTTCTATTATTTACTATTATTATTATTTAGTTGAGTCTGTTTGTTTTTAATATTTAAATAATAAATTTCATTTTTGTTTAATGTAATTTATTTTATTAACCGACTTCAAAAAAAGGAGGAGGTGCTCAATTCGACAGTATGTTCTTTTTTTCTTTTTTTTTTTGTATGTATGTTACGCGATAACTCCGGTATTTATGAACAGATTTAAATGATTATTTTTTTGATGGAAAGAGGGTACCTCCATAGTGATCAAATGTTGAAGAAAATCATCCACCTCTAAGGGTAGCTGTTAAGGCATGAAGATTCATTTTTACATATAGCGCCTAAATTTTATTATAAGGGGCAATTATTTTAATGGTTGATTTTGCTATTTTCCAATTCACAATTCTCGCTTTTCTCTCTTAATGTACTTTGAGTAGTAAGAACCGATTTTTATCATCATCTGGATCAACTGTTGAGAAGAAAAACGGGAATGGGTTTACAACACTCTGTATACACTCAACATAAATGCTGTTAACGGATTGCGAGGCAGCTCTGTCGTCGCAGGCTCCGGCTCGGAACAATCTCGTCGCGAGATAAATTGCCGCTGGGTTCGCTCCACCCCACTCCGCCCTCGCTGGGGATTGTTTTTAAATTTCGTTACTACAACTTGCCCCGTTGCGAGACGACACCGGAGACATTTCTTGTAGAGATACGCGCCTCTCTCTGCTGGCAACTGGAGAAAACATTATGCGGTTAGCCAAAATTGGCAATCCAGCGCGACTGTACTGCGCGAAATCATACATTTTAACAATTTGTCATCCTTGTGTGCAAACTTGAAGTTACTCATTACGTTGTACAGGCGTTGCTTTGCGGAAAACTATGTTAATAAAAACGAAAGTAAATGACTTTGCTACCCCGCGAGCCCTTTACGAACGAACGTGGGTTCACGGAGTAGCAAAGTAACTTATAGTCGTTGCTTTTGAATTACGTTATAAAAAGAAGAGTTCAGAATAAAATATTGACAATAAATCCACGTGCTCAAATGTATAAAGAATCTCGGTAAGTTTAGCTAGCAATTATGGTTAAACCAATGAAGCACTTGTTGAATATGTAGTTCCATCAGTTCGCACTCCAGTACTGCCGTTCGCGACAGTTTATTGAGTATATAGCAAAGATCAATGTTTGCTATATACTCAATACCCGGCCCGTGTTTGCCTCAGGGGCACGACAAAGTCAAAGAGCCTGAGCATAAGTCTAGTTAAAAACGATGAAGAAGTAGGTATGCAAATTGTGGACATTTTTCAAACATACGTACAAAATGAAAAAGAATGTACTAAAAGATGTGTTTCTTCGATTCGCATCGCAAATGATCTCAATGACAACAATCATTGCTGCAGTACCGATTGCGACTCAGTCCTGGCAGGCGCACGAGCAGATTCCGCTAATTTTCCCTACCGCCCTCTTAGCCTACCCGCGCCCGTTACGGACAGTACGGAACCCTCAGGAATAGCCTTCTAAGACCACCGAACTCGAACGTTCACTCAAGAAATCCGAAATCCAGTTGCAAAAGTCAGTGGGAAGCCCATAAGAGGGAAACTTGCTTAAAAGGCTTGCGCGCCAGACCCCGTCCAAGGCTTTAAAAATGTCTAAAGACACTGCAAGGTCTTCGCCATGTCTTTCTCTAGCCTCGCTCCATAGATGAGAGACGTACACAAAAAGATCCCCAATAGATCGCCCTGGTCGGAATCCGTACTGGCGGTCACTGAGGAGGTCGTTGTCTTCAAAGTACGACAGGAAACGGTTATTAAGTACACGTTCCATAGTCTTGCAGAGTATGGAAGTC
Source organism: Hyposmocoma kahamanoa (assembly GCF_003589595.1). NCBI lineage: Eukaryota > Metazoa > Arthropoda > Insecta > Lepidoptera > Cosmopterigidae > Hyposmocoma > Hyposmocoma kahamanoa. The sequence continues at coordinate 257,814 of NW_020654520.1, forward strand.
CCTCAGATAGGTCGATAGTTGACAGGGTCAGCTCTGCTTACTTTTTTGGGCACAGGTTGCACATTTGCAAGCTTCCACGACCTGGGAACTCACCAGTCTCAAGTGAGAGGCGACCTCTCCTTATCTATGATGAACCGGTGCTAACATTCACTGATTGCGTATTGATGATTGTTGATAAAATAACGCTTGATTGATTAAGTGTTTGAAAATTAATTATAGTTACTTACTAAAAATGAATTCCTATGTTAGTGGCAAAATTATTGCTACGTGTTATACAGTTTGAGCGGACAATTATAAGTTGTTCACTGTCGTACTTGTACTTATTGAATGTCATAACCGTCGTCTTAATGGTTGCGAAGTCAAACAACAATAAAACGAGAGAAATAAAAATAAAGTTTTGGTGTCGTGGGTGGGACTAAACATTCGTCAATATCAATTGACAACAGCATTAGCAAAATCAAACATCATTTCAAAGCCTTAAAAAAGCAAGAAATGTATACATCATAAGATTTACAGGCTGCTCTAAGCCTGTAATGGGACGGGGTCGTCGGCGGCGAAACTGAAACCAAATACAAAAACCCTTTCACAGAAATACTACCTATCTGCGTGCCAATTTAAACTGACTTGACGTCGAGAATTGAATCCACTTCGTTGCCCAAAGAACGCGCTCAGCCAGACATTGGACTATCGAAACTGTAACTTTTCTATTCTTAGATATTACAAAATAAACCAATATGTCTTAACGACATGTGGTTCCGTTTTTACCCGACTTAAAAAAAGAATAGGTTCTCAATTATACTGTATGTCTTTTTTTAGTATGTATGTTACGCGATAACTCCGGTTTTCCGATTTTTAAACCGATTTTGATGAGGGTACGTCGGTAGTGGTCCCATTTAAAATTAATGAAAATATTCCACCTCTTAGGGTGGCAAACTAGGGATGAATGACTGTTGAGGTCGATTTTTTTTAGTACTTTGTAATTATTATTAATGGGGAATTTTGACGGTTTGTTAACATTGGATGTTGATGCACGTAAATTGATTGAGAATTTTAATAACGCATTCAGAAGAAGAGAAACTCACGAAGTTTGCGTTCTGTTTCAAACAAGGTTTCGAGGTGTGTCTCAAAGTATGAGAACAAACTTTTTTACCAGATTTCCGTGCGCATTTTGTCATCACCACAGATCAAATATACAAATTAAATAAAGCCTATTTGTTAGTTGTTACTAAAAAAAAAACAAAGTTTTTGCACAGCAAATGGATGTTAGGGAGTTGTTTGACAACAACTCCAACAACCATTGGGTTATAAATTTTATTCTTGCTCATCATTGCGCGCAGCAATTAACAATTTCGACGCTATTTTATTATAGCCCCGTGAGTCCTGCTCGTATGAGATATTTATTTACATGGAACACCAACAGATAATGCATAAACACTTAAAAACAAAAACAAAATATTTGGTAAGAACACTTCTTATGTATTTTTATTATTTTTTTTTTTTTACACTACTTACTTTTTTTACACAATTAAAGATGATTAAAAGGTGTTCACATCACTCAATACGTGTAGGTACAAGATATAGAGTACCTACAACAGTTTAATAATGATAAATTAATAGTTGATTGTCGTAAATATTTTATAGATTCTGAGATTACTTTGTGGAAATCCATATTAATAAAAATGGAAGTACCTACATTATTTTGCAACTTCACCAACTTAGTGAAATAGTTGAAGAATGATCATTTTTAGGCTGAGTGTAGAAGAGTCAAACATCTCCTGATGATGCCTTGTAGATAATATGAAAAGCAAAACACGTGTCGAGTGTGTTTTTGGCGGTCGTGTTCGTAATGGTTACGATTGTTTAATTGCGTTTGTGTTATATATTTTATTGATTTTATGTGGAGGGACCGTGGGAACATAAATTGCATGAAAAAATATTCAACGCAAGCCCAGCCATTTTTTTATAATTTAAGGTTCGCGGGGTAGCAAGGTATTTCACTTCCATTTTCATTTACATAAATATGACAAACAGTTAACTAATTAAATACTTTAAAAGATAAAAATAACAATAAAATTAATGAGTTAACAAGTAAAACTTATTTAAAACGTCAAAACCAATCCTATTGCATTTATAAATCGTGTTATAAGGACGACACAAGGCCGAGCTGAGAACGAGATTTGTACGATAAGGCAATATATATAAAAGTTAGATCATTCTATATCCGGGATACTTAGATACATGATACATTGAACATTAAATAAAAACCGAATTTTTGCTCGATGTGTTTCGAACCAATTCGTGGTCCTTAATCATGAGATTCCGCGGCGGTGACACGAAAAAATTCGACTTAAATACGTGAGTTGTCCGTTATTTTTAGTTAATATGTCTGAGTCTTACAGTACGTAACTTTTGATTATAAAGAAATGAACGCTGGTTTCGATGAAACTTATTCTTTTTACTTTTTAACATTTGGAATCCAAATTTATAGTCATCGGCGAATAGATCGCCATAAAAAGATTTACACCTCATCCTCGGGCCGTTATTCGAACATATGGCCCCTAATAGACATAGCACCTCGGCGAAGGCGATGTAAAATTGAAAAGGGCGCATCAATAAAAATGACAATTTCCATCCATTTGAGAGCCGCTCGCACATTACTCGACTCAGCTATTCCGCGAACGGAGCTGGGACGGACTTGACGCATTATCAAACAAAAACTACATTTATTTTTAAATAAATCTCACAAACATAGATGCCATGCAAAATCCTGGATTTAATGTTATTATGTTATTTTCAGAGAGTATATTATATTACAGGCCTACCGCTTACCGTTTCCTGAGGTAGCTGCGCGGTGCGGGAGGAATAACAGTTGTACAAAAAAGTGCCAAATCGCTTGTTTATTCATTTCATTTATCAATTAGATAGTTTTTTATCATCAATTCACATAACAATAATTGACTGATTTGGTAGACACTTTTTTCAATCAACTTGTTATTTTGAATATCGTCAGAAAAAACTTGTTGAAATTATCCCGTGTGCAGCGCGACATAACTGAGACGTAAACCATCATTCCTCCCGCACCGCGCAGCTAGCTCAGAAACCGTCTTAGTTAAACGGTAGGCCTGTACAATCTCAGGCAGCCGTGGGCAACGTACAACCTGTAAAGTACCTGTAAAGAGCCCAAAACGTTGGTTTGTTGCTTACATTGAAAAGGAAAAAAATAAGGTGAGTTTAGATTCAGGAAAATAGTTTCATTTCCAAGAGTATATTAACCTAAACGAAGTAATACACTTAAGTAGATAAAACTTTCTTATACATAATATAAAGATATACCAGAATTAAGGCCATAAAGTCCGTGCGATATCAAAGTATAAATAAAAAACATTTGAAAATCATTCACTACTACAATATTTTCTATCTTTCTGGTAATTTTAGAATTTCTCTTTCACAAAAATTTGCGTCTTTACTTATAAAATAGAGCGTTAGATGTTGTTTGATGGTCTCTTCGTTACCAAAGTCATGTCCATTCAAAAAATTTTATAAAGACCGAAACTAGTAACTCTACAGGGCTTTGTGAGATGGTATATTGCAACAATTATTAACGCTTTGCAAAAATGTGTATAAATTGGGTTTATCATGATGGAATACAACACCGTTTTTCGTAAATTATAAACTTAAAGCTTTTTCGCCTATGATAATAAATGTGATATTTTTAAGGTCTATTAACAATATCACATTAAAATATATATATTTTTTGTTTACAGCTAGCTAGCTAGTGGCAAAAACTGCACGGTCTTTTTGGCCAACCCATTATCCTGTTTTATTTTTTCGATGTATAATTAGCAATTGAGGGGATTTGTTTAATTAAAGTATGAACGTTTTGTTAGTATGGACATACCCATTTCGTCATCAAGGCGTATTTACTGCTTATTTTCTAAACATTCCAAGTACATTTTTAAATAGCTAAAGTATTGAAATATGTAAGTACTTTTAGAAACACAACTACGACCTCCGTGTTCGAGTGGCCTGCAGATCGGTTTTCATGGTGTCGCCATCTCTGAGGTCCCGGGTTCAATTCTTGGTCAGGTCAATGTAGAAAACTAACTTTTCTTATTCTTTCGGGTCTGGGTGTTTGTGGTGCCGTCGTTGTTTCCGATTTCCGTAACACAATTGCTTTAGTTACTTACTTTGCGATCAAGGCAACGTATGTGATGTTGTCTAATATTGGGGTTAAAGTATGAAATTGCCGTTTTATTGCAATAGGTTCTTTGAATTTTCATAGAATCTTCATGGTTTGAGGTTTTCGAATGAAACTTTTTTCAAATGGTTTCTGTGATTTTTTTTTTAAATTTGAAACATTTGAATATCGACTTTCAATCGTTTTTGTTATTCAATTTAGACAAGAAAGATGGATACTGCGAAAATTCGAGTGATTTTTGAATACGAGTTCCGACGCGGAACTAACGCGGCAGAAACAGCCCGCAATATCAATGCTGCGTTTGGAGAGGGGTCTACTAATGAACGCACCGTGCGATTTTGGTTTAAACGCTTTCGTGATGGAAATTTCGACTTAAAGAACGAGCCACGAGGAAGACCGCCCACACAGGTGAATAACGATGAATTAAGAGAGATAGTGGAAGCCGATCCTAGTCAAACTACCCAGGAATTAGCGGCATGGTTTAATGGTTCGTTACCTTACCCACAATATTGACTCACTTGCGTCAAATCAATAAAATAAAAAAATACGAAAAATGGGTGCCTCATGATTTGACTGATCTGCAGAAAGAAACGCGTGTTGAAACTTGTGTTGCCTTGTTGAACCGGTACAGAAATGAAGGAATATTGGATCGAATTGTAACATGTGATGAAAAGTGGATTCTTTATGGTAACCGGAAAAGAAAAATGCAATGGCTGACCCCAGGTCAAATGCCACAACAGTGTCCTAAAGCAAAACTTACCAATAAAAAGGTAATGGTAACTGTTTGGTGGTCTCAGCATGGTGTTATTCACTATAGTTTTCTCCGATCTGGTCAAGCAATAACGGCAGATGTCTATTGTGCCGAACTCCGAACCATGTTGACAAAACTAGCAGTAAAACAGCCCCGACTCATGAATCGATCTTCACCATTATTGCTCCACGACAACGCGAGACCTCACACAGCACGAGAAACCATTTTGACCCTTCAGGAACTGCAGTTAGAAACCATTCGTCATCCTCCGTATTCACCAGACCTTGCTCCAACGGACTACCATTTTTTTCGTGATTTGGACAATTATCTACGTGACAAGAAGTTTTCTTCCCAGGAGGCAGTACAAAATGCTTTCACACAGTTTGTGCAGTCTAGATCGTCGGAGTTCTATCGCAAAGGCATTAATAACCTTCCCATTAGATGGCAGCAATGTATAGATAATAATGGCAACTATTTTGATTAAATAAATTTGTTAAAAATTTAAAAAATAAACAATTTAGATTTTCAGTACAAATCGGCAATTTCATACTTTAACCCCTATTATTTATATTTATTTTTGAGACAATAATTTGTAGCAATTACATAAGAAGGAATAACAATTTGTCGAATTATCGACTCAAATTTCAATAAATAATACGCGTATTCAAATGTAATCAATTCCTAGGAAGTCCTAGGATTTGTAGAAGGGAATGTCCACATTATTCTTTAGTTTAGCTACACTTACTCTCCTCCTCCTCATTTCCGATCACTGGTAATTAGCAAATAAATACTTTACTACGGTACCCGTAAATGGCGTACTTTGGTGTCGAAGGCCAAGATTCACTCCGGGTCGCTGAGTCGGCAGCGAAGTGAAGAGAAGTTGCTACGGTAGGTACTGTACTAAAATAATAAGTTACTGTATCAAAAATAATACTTTTGCAATTGTAAGTAAAAATATAAATAAAAATATTATTATTATTTAATATTAATAAATATTATTAAATATAAATATTATTTTATTTGGATAGTTTGCTTTTTATTTTTAACTATTCCGGGATTTCCGATGCTGGTATTATCCACTCTATGTTTATTACTTAAAATTTAGATAAATATACTTTGCTCATTTCAATCTCTGGTTATTACCCAAGTGTTGCAACACAGTTACAATCACAAGAAGAATCAAGCGAAAAAAAATTCGACTAGATGGTAATGCAAACAATTGAATTGTCCGGAAAAACAGGATCAATGTACGTGTACGTATTAATTTGTAGTAACATTATTATTGCAATCCCACGTCATAAGTCCAGCCCTGCTTAATCGCTGGGAAGGTACATAAAAAGTATTTAGATGCGCTATACATCAGGGCCGAACTAGCACGATGGGGTATGAAATATTCTCTCCGACTAAACCGGCCCTTCCGATGCATGACGAGGGTCCCCCCACTGCAGTCCGTTCTGTTAAATTATGAGGGTGCGTAAAAACATTTAATATTTTATAAGTTTTAATATAGTAACGTATTTACATACTTTCTCAGGAAGCTTCTAGATAAAGATACAAATAAGAAAATCCGTTGAACGAATCCCACATACCAAACGCGGTTCGTGTGACGTCTTGTAAACGCAATATAAAAGGAACAACTGTCAGCAGCGTGCACGATAATTGAAATTAAAGTATGAGAGTCAATAAGTAAATGCAATGTAGGAGAACAAATAAATAAGAAAAGTAACTCATAACGTAAACCGCATTCGGTGCGTCCGGCCTGCGTAATTAATTATTATGTACGCTCTATTGACTCCTGCGTATTACAGACAGATCTCTGTGTAACCACTTGTGATATATTCACTCATTTTATACTTTCTACTCACTCGGATTTACACTCACTCGGTGCTGACTCAAATATTATCGCTACAGACGTTTAACTGTGAGCTACGATGCTACGCTCCGTAGCGTTTTACAGCTACGAATTTATTAGCTACGCGCGTAGCTATGTCGATCGGACGGCGTAGTTTAGTCGAATTTATATCTTTATCTAAAAAAAATGGAGTTATGTCACTATGGAAAACTCATTAACGCTTCAAAGATTTATATAAAGTTTAAAGAAATATTTTATTACATTCATGCAAGAGACTTTTATACAAGAGACATTCAACAAAACATTAACAGTTTTCCTGGAAAGGTGTCAACATCAGGGGTGGTAACAAATTTAATAACGTTGCGTGCACTGCCAGCGCTTCTTTTGCCCTTTCGAGTGAAATTCCTAATGTCAGAAACAGCCATCAATGCCCATTAACGTTCTTGCTTTACTTTATGGAAATACACAGCGATTGTTTTTAGTTATCAAATGAGTTAGTCGTAACGCCATTATGGGGTACAGGAACTCAAAAATGTTTTATGGCTGAATTAAAAACACAATTGAGAGAATGCAGGGGTTCGATTTTAGCCGGGACGACTGCACGACTGAGTTTTTTGAATACTCTATATATCAATCCTTGCTTAAACCTTGATGAACCCTGCATGTCGAAGAAGGCTAAAGTCTTTGAAAACATGTGAAGTCACAATGAAGCCAAGGGTACAAATTATATTGGTCGATAACAGTAAAGGTTGACTCAATGAAGACGATCATTTTAAACATTGTATTGTCGCTGGCATTACGAATTCTCGCCAAACTTTAAGAATAGACACGGCATAGTTTATCCCAAAGTAAAAAATCTTGAAGACGACCAACTTCGGAATAGTGCCGGTGGTGGCTAGAGCGCAAGAGCGCAGCGCGATACGTGCGAAGTTAGCCGCAAACTCTCTCTTAACTTGCGAAGACGCTGAATTATTCAGTGGCTCGCCGATAGCTTCATTGCATTGAGCTTACTTTGAATTTCAAAACTACGAATCTTTGATGAAATTATCCATTTAGAAACGATGTTGCAATAACGAATAAATGTACATTTCCAATATTTAATAAAACACTTAAATTCAAAATAAGAAAATGTGTACATGTTAGTTCAATTCAATTCCTTCAAAATAGTGACTTAAAAAAGTTACAGTATGTTGAATCGAAAGAAAGCTATTGCCGGTGAAAATTGACGTAAAATTAATAGGAAAAGAACATGAAGAGTAAGAATATACCCCTGTTTTACAGCATAAATGAAAATAGAAGAACCTCATTGAATCGTAAAATCAAGGCAAATCAGTTATTATAAAATAAACTACTAGAATAAAAACAGAAAGACACAAAAGAAAATCACACAACACACAACAAAACCTACAACATAAAAAAATTCAACACTGCTGTCTAGCGAAGCACCCACTACGACGTACCTTTGTAGCGCAACTTTTTTAGAAACGACTTGGCTTGCAGCAGGCGCGCCTTCATGCGCCCCGTGCGCCCTGAAATACATCACAACCGTTGAATATTGTACCGGCAATTCAATTGGGTCATGTCGTTTCAATAAGGCTCTCAAAAACCATTACCCTAAATAATTATTATTGTTACACCAACATAATATTTGTCTAGTTTCCTGTTCTGTGCTTTAATTTACTTTTCTTTAATTTAATTTCCTTATAAGTTGTTTACTGCCAAATACATCGTGGCCACAGAATTTAGTTCTTCGCGTGAATTGGTCCAATAATCTTCGCTAAATAGCTAAACTGGTAAGTGAGGTACTTTCCCAGAAACCTGTAGAGGCGGCCATTTGTAACACAAGCGCTAAGTGGCTCGCGCGACCTTGCGATGCGCAGCGATCATCCCCTTTAATATTTAAAATCTCTCCCCTGAAGTCCTTAGCAGCTTCACTTTGTGTAAAATTCACCATGGATTATGGAGATCGCAATAGTTGGCATAAGGTAAAATACTGTATAACCATAAGTTTTGATTCTTTATTCATTTCATAGTCAAATGAATCTCAGTCTATCTTCGTTGTACTAACAAAAACTGCACATTATTTCTCTTAAATTTTATACGCGTGATGGTAACGCATTTAACTAAAAGGGAAAAGAGCAAAATAAGTATATTGCTTTCTTAATCTTTTAGTAAGTGAATGTTGTTAAAATCTCTCGGCATTAAGGCATTGAGTGACTATAATTAATAAACAGGCGGCACGGCTCCTCCGCCGCGTCGACGGCCATTTTAAGCGCCTTCTTGTGCTCGCGCCGCTGTGTGCCGTGGGTCCGTTGTTTGTTCGTACTTCAGTTCGTAACGAACGGGCAAGTAAATAAAAGGATTCTGTGCTCTAGTTATATTTTAATAGGTTTATATATATATATATATATATATATATATATATAGACAACTCCCACGGGACTCGATTTCAGCTAACGTCTAATGGTCTTTATAAGAATTCACAGAAATGGAATCAAAAGAGAACAGTAACTCATTAAAACGATTATTTTGTATCTTTACCTTTGAAAGAAGCTTTCGTTTTATGTCAAAAACAGTAACATGAAATGGGCCCCTCTAATAATATAACAGCCATTATTATGATGCCTAAACTAATATCAGTCTGTCGGAGATATACGATGTTTGTCACAAAACTTGGTCAAGACGTAATAACTTTGCAATTTCTATTACAGCTTCTTTGGAATATCATAGTTCGTTGTAGCCTAACATCGTGTATGTACGTAAAAAACGCCATAAAGTCGTTCCAATGATGAACTTTGACGATGTCTGCAAAATACGTGTTTGTCATTCTCAAAACATTAAGCCTGGGACGATTCTACCTCTTACTTGTCGAGATGCACTCAAATGTATTAATGGAATGAATATTTTAGCAGATGGTATGTTAATGAGAATGACCGTCGGTCCTGATGGGCCTGGGCCTACTCGAATATATAATTAAGCAGATAAAGGAAAGTCTTCACGTCTCGATGTGAGAAAAGAGTTCATTGCAGCGTTGAGTACCTGAAATTAAAAAAAATCTCCATTTAATTTTGTATGAAAGGAACATCACTCTGTACATACAGGCTTGTCTAGTGTACAGTGTGTATCTTTATAAAAACTCATGTCTAGTTGTCAAATTTATATGAAACTAAATTCTATACATGAAAATGTATGCCAGTATGAATGCTGCATATTTCCCATATTAAATACAAAACTAAGGCAGGCCTTACATAGACTGCCAATACATAATGACGCCCATTATATAATAAGACGTAGAAATAATCCCACCTGAATCGGATCCGTTGATTCCCGATTGTAATTCAGTCGGGGATCACCATTTAAATAAGCCAGGATTATCTGAGCATTATCTTAGACCTCAGTCGGTGACTTCCGTTTGGCGACGGATTGTTAAGCATTCATTCAAGTTAAACCTACAAGGGCGCAATTTCATTGTTCCCATTAATTTAGAGCCGTAATTGACTAAAATTATAAATTCATTTAGCTCAGATTCACTACGATATAACGTATAAAACGAAAATCAAATTGATCGTCAATCTTCAATTTATTTTGTGTATACTGACCAAGCTTCAAAAGAGGGATTTCTTTACAAGTATATCGATGTTTAAAGACTAATTTTGATATTCATAGCTTACAAATAGCTCGTGCATTTGCATAAGTCTCGTAAATAATGAGAGACTTCGTCGGGCGACCGCTGGGCCCGTCTGTCGCAGCGGTAGTCGCGCGGCCGCGGCGTTTGTCGCTCGACAATTTATCGTCACCGCTCGTCCGAGACAAGCAACGTGTCGGCACCAGTACAGGGCTTCGTTATTTATTGGGGTTACGCCTTGCGACGATCTTTTGGAAAAAATGGTTTATTAGTCTAAAAATTGGTAGTATCAAATTTACCTTTTTGTGCAGTACACATTAGTTGGTAGTTGCGGGTTAAATCCCCAGCACGGGCCAACATAGTGGCACAACTTTAACAGCCGGTCTTGTAAACAGGAGATAAGACTTTACGCTTTGAATTTGGACCATTCTTATCACGTGTGACGTCTAGATGATTCTGAGGTGTAATGAATGCTGTGTGCCGTTGACAGTAAAACAACGAGAGAAGTGTGTTGCTTGGAATAAAATACCACAGTAACTGATATTATATAGTAAGTAGTACACCGTGAGGCGAACGGTATGTATTGGGATAGCCAGTAGCATGCTGTCGTGTTTGTAAAAAGGGCGTGAAATATAGGTACATATTTGCGTTGCAAAACAACGTACTACTCACTACTCTTAAACATCCAGCCTATCACAATATTTCAATACAAGCGCTGTTACTCTACAACAATGTCAAGTTCAGTGGACGACTGTCGCTGTTCATGACGCTCTGTGATATGAATGTAGAATGTTCTCTTGGATTGGCTCTCAATCATCGCTCGTCGCCGGCGGCGCACGCCCCCCGCACCCTTGTTTGTCATACGATTTATTGGCCAGTTTATCGTGGGTTGAGTAACTGGCCTGTGTGCTTGAAGTGCATGAGCTGTAGCTACATAATACACGCACACACGCGAAACACGTTTCAGAAATAACGAAAGGCACATTTAGTGTGAAGAACTTTATTCAGTTGTATTCACTGTTGATGTTTTGCAAAATAAAAGGATCCTCAAAATAGCGTAACTTTTTGAAGACTAGCAAAACACAAACGCTATTCATTTGGCTTTGTGCAATTTGCTGGTATGTGCAACGCTTTTTCCCGCACTATTATTGGACGCCAATATCGAAACACCGTATTAGTACTGTCGCTCGCATTGTCCTTGGTAATATATTAAATTCAATAATCTCAGTACAGAGTACTAAAAAAACCGACCTCAAAAGTACGTGGAATTACGTCTATTTGCTAAGTTTCATTGAAATATCCCCTAGTTCGCCACTATACAGGACTTGATACTGGAGATAATAAAAATAGGTTCTCACTACGACACTACTCAAAGTATATCGAGAGAAAAACGCCTTGAATTGGAGAAATAGCAAAATCAACTAAATAATTGCTAAAAGTGATTGCTCCTAAATTAAAGTTAGGCGCTATTTATAAAAATGAATCTTCATACGTAAACAGCCACCCTTTGAGGTGGATAATTTTCTTCAAAATGAAATGGGATCACTGTGGAAGTACCGCCTTTCCAACGAAAAAAGAATCATGAAAATCGGTTCACAAATACCGGAGTTATCGCGTAACATACATACAAAAAAAAAAGAAGAACATACAGTCGAATTGAGAACCTCCTCCTTTTTTGAAGTCGGTTAAAAATGATTGGCATCTGTTTCCAACATGTAAGTCAAATGTGGTCGATCGGTTATTAAATCTTACGACCACAATAATCTGAAGTCCTCTCAATCTACATATTGTTGACTTGAGAAATAAAACAAAGAAGAAGAAAAGTATAGAAGCTGGAACATTGGTTTGTTTGAAAATATTTTTATATATACGCGATTAAGTTCCGAAAAAATTTTCCAAGATCTCCTTGCACAGTAAAGTCAAAACAATTTCTTCCAGTGACGCAACAATTCAAATATGAGTTTTAAATTGAAAAATGTGAATATTCTCTATTCGTAGACAAGGAGTATTTGCGTGCACCGTGCACAGCAGCGGAAGATGAAATTGTGTTCCCGAAATTGCAGCTGAAACGTTCATACTGTTGCATATTTCACTTCTTACCAACTCGTGTTATACGTTTTGTTATTTTCGTCGACATATCATGAGCATCCAGCTGTACGGGCTGGCAGGTCACTTTTCGCCCTAGACAGAGCAGGAAGTTTCGAATTTTCAAATTACTATTCGTATTGTAAGTAGAGATTAATTCTTGAAAAATTCAACAACATCTCCCTTGTAAGTTTTTTCCGATTTTGGACGAAAGTTAACAACATTTGTTTGAAAATCGCGTATATTTGTTTTTTCAAACAAACCGACGTTTCGGGCCCTTTACATGTCCCATGGTCACGGTTGACAGAGGTGGTACAGTCCTCAACCAGTTAAAAATTTAATATAGCGTTAATTGGAATGTTTTCTTTGTAAAAATAAAAATGAGGTATTCAATTAGTAACTATTGTAACTATAGCGAAAAATAGGGTGGTTTGCATTAATATTAGAAATAACTGGTTGAAGACTGTACCACCTCAGTCAACCGTGACTATAGGACCTGTTACGGGCCCGAAACGTCGGTTTATTTCAAAAAACTAATATACGCGATCTAAATCCGGAAAAATAGTTTCATTTCCTATGTGTAACAATCGTGAAAACCTAAGAACTCGAAACATTTATTTGACTTTTTACGTTGTAACATCAAGCTAATCAAAATTGAATTACAGGGAAATTACAGGCACATGAGAGTTATCAACTTATGTCTCAGGATGGCTGACGCAGTGGTAGTCTCTCAGATCTTGGCGGTTTAAAGCTTGGAGTGGTACTGCGTCGACTATGGACAGGCGCATTGCTTAAAACCGGCGTACGATTTATCCGTCCCGTCACGTCGAATGTGTACCATAAAAAAATAGAACAACAGGCTCAGCAGAGGTTTTCAGTAGGTAAGTGGAGTTCTCTATTCCACTGACTACACTGAAGACGGTTCAATTTTAAACGTCTTCTAAGCGGCAGGACGAAACCTTTCAAAGGCGTTTCTTGGAGGGCAAGTAGAGCCAAAGAATTAGTAGGTAGTTGTAATGTGCTACAAAACAACATTATCGCCAAATTACTTACTTCAAATTTTTTATAATACGAAGTGACGGAACGAACGAGGTGCGCGACTTATCAAGCGACACGCCTGTCCATAATAGTTGCAGTACCATTCAGAGCTTTAAATCACAAAGAGGGGTGAGGGGTGAGCCTGGCGTACTGCCACTGCGCCCGACACCCTGAGACATAAGTTCACAAGTACCATGTTCCTGAAATTTCACCAGCACCGTCAGGTACCCTTCGAAACCGGAATTCAGTAATGATCACATTGCTGCTTGACGGAAGAAATAGGTAAGGTGGCGGCAGAAATATAAGTAAATACGATTAAAAGAGTGTCTCATATTTTATCCTCGTAATGAATAGTCGAAGCCAAAGAGTAAATCAAAGTGTAGTCCCACTCCCAATAGTGGGTCGTAATTGGGTTATACAGATTTGTACGCGTCGCGATTTGTCGGGACGGACCATGGACTGGTCCCAGTTGCAAATTAGCCTCGCTTCGTGGAAACACCTTTCCAGCAATTACATTTGAGATTCATAATAATGCGTCTAATAGTGGGTTACTAACAGTAGGTGGGGTATTATTATTCAGAATTGAAGATTTGTTATATTTTGTTTCAACCATCGTTATCATTATCAATCCGCTATATGGCCCACGGGTTTCCTCTAAGGAGAGTCCACCGTGCTGGTCTACTACAAATACAAATCCCGACATATTTGCCTAGAATTGTGTGAACCTTCATCGCGATGTTTTCCTTGACCATCAACAAAATATAATTTAAAGTGCCTAAAGCTATAGGTACATGTCGCTACAGGTATAGAACCATCGACCTTTCAATTGAGTAGCAATATTTCTCCAACTTGGCAATCAGCGCACTCACTATTATCTATTTCAATATTTCTAGAATGTTACTTTGCTTTACTGAATTGTGGAGCTGTAACATAATTAGTTTCATTTTCATTCTCTTTCAGTTTCTAAAAGCAAAAGCAACAAAAGCTTTGTATTCATAAAAACATAATCAGCAAAACGCTTAATAAAAGGGCTCCATCTTTTAATAGCCCTAATTTTGTGCTAAACAATCCCTATCTTCGGCTGCGTCCACTTCATTAACTTATTCAAATGCCGGCCGAGACTCGCATTCTAACGCTCATTGTCTTCGCAGAAGCAGCCGGGCCAGAGCGGCCATGAAACATTATTCGAAGGCATCGAGTATGTAATATAATCGATAATGGCAAGAAGTGTGGCAATTCGAGAAAACCCGGTATGTTCTACCTGATACGCTCCTTCCAGAACAAGGGCAGATCATAATAAATATCGTACATAACAAACAAAATCTCGATTAAAGTAAATTTCCATTATGAATTAGCTTTCCGCTACCGCTTCCCGCTCACTTCCTGACTGACAAAGCTAAAGCAAGACTAATGGCGTGATCCTCTCGTGAATCAAATTAGCGCGCGTCAATCGTCCAAAGAGGTTTGACTCAACACACCGACTGTACATTTTAAATTTCATTGATCATCAACAGTCGGACTTTTGTTAAATAGAAAAATTAAGTATTTTATATTTACATTAAAAGAAGTACTATCGTGTATATCGTGTGCACAACATTAATTATTATCGTGTAGCACATGCTACGCCAGTGAACTTTTAGAATTTATGTAAAATATATGCTATCTAAGCTATCATTGAATTCAGGGACTTAGAAGCGTGAAACAATTGTATAACGTTTTGTCATAAATCTACTTATGGATAACAACAAAGAAAACAAAAAATCGACATGTCACTAGAGAAGCATAAAAGTAAACGTTACGGTAAGGAATGAGTCCCTGAAGGCATGGGGCGCGCGCCAAACATCTTTATTACATGCACACACTGCCGAGCCGACACGCTCTTGATCATTGGAAAAACTGGGAAGGAGCGGAAAATTTTACTACCAAATAACTTGTACATTCTCATTTGAAAAATTAACAAAACGGGTGTTCCAATGTAGGAACGGTGTAATGGAATGAAGATATGAATACAGAAACAAGCCTCATTAGAGAAAAAACCTGTATCCAATGTAAACCTGTAACCAAACCGCTCCACTTTAAATCGTTTTAGTTGAAATTAATTCAGAATGAAGACATACATTTCAGTAGTGACTTGCCAACAGCAGCTAATCAGATCCCACAGTCAAAGTAAAGATCTTTTAAACAATATTCTGTTTTCTAACTAAACATACAAGTCGTCATTGTTGATCCCATTACTAGCAAATTTAAAATTTTGATGAAAGTGCAACGGCAAAATAAACTTCCAAATGAGTGAACCAAAATAACTGAAAAAAAAGTACTGATTTTATATGCGCAAAGGCGCTCCAGCTCTATAAAGCTGCAAATTTCAGGCTAAACAAAGTTTTACTCTTTTCCAGCACATTTGGGAGAAAAACAAACAGAATCACTGATGTACCCCGTTTTGTATGTAACTTTTTTAACAAAAGTGTTGAATATGAATTGTATGTTTCAGGACTGAGTATTGAAATCGTGGCTGGAGATTGTAAGGCGATTGTAAGGATTACGAACTACCCATCAGTCACTTCATAATGCGTTACACTTTATATTAATTTGGGATGCTGGTTACTACAATTTTACAAAACCTCTTCTGTAGTGCTTAGTAATTTTAATACAAGTTATATAAGTTATATTACGTACATATTTGATAAATAAATTCCAGTGATTGTGTAAGCTAATAACCAGACATTATATTTGTCAGACAGATAAAACTGTCTAATCTCAATCGAGCTACTTTGTAAGTGAACCGAACTGGTCTGAAGTTGTATAGCTTGCAGGCGCTGCTGAAGACTGACGCAAACTTAGTTGCAGTTGGGAACTTACGCCTGCAACTAACTTCGGACACTTCTTGCAGAGAATCGGTGCAGATAGATCCAGATCTAAATATATTTAAATTGATAGCAGTTAGTCTTTCATTTCCATTTGCACGGGCTTTAGACTCCAGTTCAAATTCTGTAAACGTCACGCCTCCCACGATAAAGAGCGCATTTATTCGACACGAATTTCAACGCGCTTACCCCGCGCGGTCGCCGAGCGGAGTCCGCGCTGCCGCCGCGCAGTGACCGCGTGCGTCTGTCATGGCAAAATATGCTCTTATTGTTTAGTTTTTACGTTTTAACTTAAATGAGCGTCCCAGACACGCGCGCGAGTCTGGCTTGAGTTTCGTCCACGTGGCGGCCGCGCGGTTATATTATTCAGAGGAATTTAAATGTTCTTGCCTAGTAAATAGAATTCAGATTCGCCATTAATGTACATGAAGGCGTGGTAACTGGGCGGTCGGCGCGAGGCGGCCACACGAAAACTGTCGCCTCGTGTAACTGGGCGCTAAGACGGTACGAAGTTCAAACTGTCCTCAGATAAAAGCATGTCGCTGCCGTATCTGATTCTTATCACAAAAAGGCTTTAAAAGAAAATAATATTCATGTTAGTTAAATTCGTAATAAGATCTAATGTGTGGTACACATTTTCACTTCTCTAATCTTAATTAAGTTTATTGAATGTCAAAATATTTCACCACCATGATATTCAATTATTTTTTGTGAAATTACTCCACTAGTTTGTTATAATTATAATACAAAGATCGAACACTTAGAAAAAATTCCTTCGATCTGGCCGGATTCGAACCGACGTCTTCTAGTAAACCGTGTCAGACGCTGTGCCAACTACGGAACCAACCAGCAGACCTCACGAATTTTTCTAAATGCTTATTGCAGATCTTTGTTTCTCTAGTCTTAGCTTCCCACTCTTTCTAAGGCTGTACGTTTGTTTGACGTTCTATTTTTAATTCTCTCTGTGAAACACCCTAAAAGTGTAACAATCTCGTGAAGTTAATAAAAAGGCGTTTACATTGTAGACCCTCAAAGAGTTTTTTTCTGGTTGCCATAAATCTGCAACGAAAGAGATGTACTGGCGTCGTGCGGCTCGCAAATTCTCATAAAGGTGCCGAAACGCGGAGCTTTTATTAAACTTTCCATTGGTACTTGATATTCATAATTGGACAAAATTTTGCGGTTTCAAAAACGCACATGTGCCCACGATATCCGAGTATATCTACGTGCGTTCGTTTCGTGTGAATATTAATTTGATGTGAAAAAGTTACGTACGTGCTGCAAACAAAGTGGTGAAGATTTGGCATATTATGAGTTCTCAACATTATTTTACCAAAGGATCAAGAGTCTTAATAATATTTACTAGTCCTTCGGTAAATTGATCAAAGAGGGTTTCACTTGCGGGAAAGTTCATTTTCGGGGAAACCTTTTTGTCGGCAAATGTTTCATTAACAAGACTCGTTTTCACCTTTACTTTATACCTACATGAGAAGGCGCGGTAAAGTAAACTCTCGTAGTTGTCCAAGGTGGGTTGAATCACACACGTAACGTGTGTCCTAATCAATTTTACTTATGCCATGCCTATATCCACAATAAAGAAAATCTTCAATTAAAAAGTATTGTTTCTTCACTCATATTGGGAGCGACTGGACGTTTCTTTTTCTGTTTTGTTGATGACAAGAACGCACTTCTACATAATGCTTTTGAAAAGAAATCCAAATAGACAGAATCAAGTCACAGCACTGTCTTTCCCCCTTCCTCCTCACACTCACGGGCAACACACAAGGGAAATGCCACGAAAGGAGATTGTATTATCTACGTAATGAAGCTGCAGTAAATTACGCTTGCGAGCACCGAGAGCGGAACAAGTTACGACTAGTGCTCACATCGTTCGGCCCTTGCGGGTGTCTCAATTACACTTAAGACGACAGGCTGATCGTTGCGTGAGTGTCGCGGGCGACAATTCCGGAGATAGTTGTGATAGTTTCATTTCATTTGAGCCCCCGACGCCCGCACAGAATGTAATGAGAGGATTGGCGAACTTACACAGAAAAAAAGGATTTCTACTAATAAGAAAGAGCAATTTCTCAAAATATTTGCTAATTCTGAAAAAATATTTATTAAAAGTAATAAAATATTGTCACTACAAAAATACTGCTTATCTTTTTCTAATACAATTTTACTCTTAACTTTATTCTAACTTTGAGACAAATACGTTCACTTCAAGATTTTATTTCATTTCTAATCAATTAATTGGACATTACTTATATCAAGAAATTTTTACCTCTTACATCAAATTTAAATAATCTTAAATGAATTCAAAATTTCTTGGGTGTATTTTAAGAAAATATATTCTTAAACAAAAAAAGAAGTAGTTTTCTATTCAGATTAATATTCTAAATTCTAGAGTATATTCTTAAAGCAACATTTCGTTGCGTTTTCATAGTCAATCTTGTCGTGACATGTCGCCGAAGGCGCACGCGGTATCGATTACTTTTACTTGTGCTTGTAATCATAAAAATCATAAACAGTCATTTATCCAAAGAAACAATACGTAGTATCTCTAGTTTGTTAGTGTGTTCTTTATAGTCATAATTTAAGAAATTTGGTTACAGCATGAAATCAAACTACACTTGTAACAAGTATAACATGCAATTAGTTCCATCACGCCACTGCTAGATGGCATTAGATGTACTCTGAAACGCGCTATCGTTTTGTTAACTTCAATAGTATAAAGTCATCTCATATATTTGGGTTTGTTAGTGCTTTCTGCCGCTGTAGCGTTTATACGGCACTGGATGGTCCTCAAGTATTTGAGAAGATTCCATATTTCCATCCTATTTCTGCTACTTTAAGGTTTGGCACTGTTGGGTCCATAACCCTGTAAATTTATCCTTTTTGATATTAGAAAACATAAATCTTCAGTCAAATAATTAAGTACCTCTCAATTTTTCATTCTTTTTTTTTTTCAAATCAAAATCGGACATTTCTAATAACAAATAAATATTTTGTTGAATCTAAGTGGCTTTGTGACTTGAAGTAAATTAATTTGCTCTTGGATTAAATATTTCTGTCTTGTAACGAAAATACACTTTTGAGACGTTTTTTTACTATTATCAAGTAATTATTCTCTAGCGTCTATAGGGAGAAGATCGTTTTGTTGGATTTAATAAATTTGTCTTCATAAAAAGAATTTTGTCTTTTTCTAAGTAATCTGTTTTTACCGTGTACGAGCTTGTCTTGTTAGACCAAGTTGTAGACATTCATTTAATGTAAAACATAGGCAATTTTGCATTGTGAAGTCATTTAAAGAAAATGAACCCATTCGTGCTTACATTTGTGGACTGACAAAATGTCGTAGCAAAAATGGAATATGCACAAAAAGCTTACAACGAATATCAACGTAGCTTTTTAGTCTTTGATATTACCTGTTGCCATCACTGCATCCCAAAATAAACCAAAAACGCCTGTAACTGACTAACTAACGTAGCAAAATTTTTAAATTAAAACTGCTAACATCTCAAACAGCAATATCTCAGCCAGACAACGTTATTATTAGTGCAGCTAATATCGCGCAGGAAACTCTACGGTGGACTTTAATGACTTGGCAGAAGTATGATGTCGTAATGCGATTTGCGACGTGCGAGAAATCACGATTTGTTCGATGTTTTCTAACCACGCCTTACTGGCTATGACGCTTGCACATTGTTGTCTACACGGTAGATATAATATACGACAATACGTGACGATCATCTTTTATGAAAACTATACAAAAATCTGTTAAAAACGTAGTTGCCACGAGTCGAAATTCATCAAAGTATATCAAATGCATGGCGATAGTGGAAAGCAATGTTTTCGAAGTGGATATGTGGACTCAGGCACTGTAATGACATAACGATTTTTACACTAACTTTATTTTCTAATTGGCATACAAAAACGGTCCATTTTTTTACAAAAACTTAGAAAACAATATTTCTCGTAGAAAAATAAGTATCACATTTTAAAATGTATAGAAAACTTTACTACTCAAAAATGTACAAAACAGAATAAACCTCTTAGTCTTAGAGAGTCGAGGTACATTCGCAAAAAGCGGAGTAATTGATTGATAGGTCCTACCTAACGGCACCCCGGGGGATCAGAAGGCCGTTAATCGATCCCCTCCCTCCCAGGTAACAGATACACGTTTGCATACGCACAACGTTGTAGGGGAAAAAGAGACAAGATTTACATGTTTGTAAAAGCAATCAAAGTTGTTTTGAATCTGTGCTTAATTAACTCATCCTCCACTTGCGAAGTATACTTTTCACTCTGTCCTCGTAATACACGGTGAAGAGCATGTCAAGTTTGACAAGATTGAATCTCAACAACGCTAAAAAAAAAGTGCATCAGTACATCAAGGAATTAAATTCAAACACTCCAAATTGCTCGCCAGTCTGTCAATTACAAATAATTATAAGCAGTCACTAAGTCGGTTTGGACTGTATAAATGTTGATCGAGTAATGACGACTAATGACCGCGGCTCAAGACAAGGTACTCACAAAATTGATTTAACAAGTGTGTAACTTATACTACTAATGTAAATATAAATATGGCCAGACATAAAATAACAAGTGAATAACAAAATATGTCATAAAAAGATGACTAACAACAAGCACCATAAAATTTAAATGAAAGATTCAAAGATTGCAAATACAAAAAGATTTGTAGTGACTGGTTTCTTTTCAAGTGAATTCATAAAACAACTCGCAACTAAGACGCCCTTTAATATTATTATTATTATTAAACATTAATATTATATTCAG
Source organism: Hyposmocoma kahamanoa (assembly GCF_003589595.1). NCBI lineage: Eukaryota > Metazoa > Arthropoda > Insecta > Lepidoptera > Cosmopterigidae > Hyposmocoma > Hyposmocoma kahamanoa. The sequence continues at coordinate 279,030 of NW_020654520.1, forward strand.
GAAAAATCTTTTCAAAATCCACCTTCGCCTTAGTTAATACAAGTATCTTGAATGAGGTCATGCTTTGCGCTACTCACGAAAACGCCCTACAAAAACTTCTCTCGATGAATACATAAAGTCGATTTGGAGCACTTGATACCAGCTCCTGAAAGCAAAGACGCAGCTTCTTTGATCCCTAGAACTCTCAAGTGCCCCCGACCCCCTCCATCGTCCTGCAAATTGCTCAAAGTGCTATTGCAGACAATCAACGGTCGCACTCCCATTGACGAGGCTGGGGCCTCGTCGATGCCGATTTATACCAATTTATTTCAATTTTGCAGATTTTCAATGAACTGTGCAAGTTGGACCATGGGGATCATTGGGAATTTGCGGGAAAAGTTTTCACTTTGGCACTTTACGCGAATTACTTAGAAAAATATTCAGATGCACCAGGTCGACGACGGTTCGACGGATGACAGCTGACGAAATGGCCTTTTAATGAAGATCCATGCCCAGAAGTGAGTCGCGTGTGAGAAAGATATGGAATATTATACCACCTATAAGCACGAAAAATTATTTTCGTAAAAGCTTCTCTGACACAGAGAGACAATGTACGGTGCATCTTTTCAACCCGCCATCAATCATTCCCTTTCGTGATGTGAAAGCAGAAGCCAACTTTTCTGTTTTTGAAAAGGACTTTTGCAGAAGTCGTTATTTACCATAGCACTTGGTGGCGAAAATATTGTGCATTGGTAAGCTTAAAAATCCACTACTTGACGTCTGTCGGTTATGAACGAACACAGAGTTTTGTTTTTATAAAATATAAGTGCGCATTTGACCTCCATCTCACCTAATGGAAAGTGACGATGAGGTCGACGATGGTTATAAACAATAAATCTGCTTCTTCTTTAGGTAAATAAGATTCTTAACTAGAACTCGGATAGCCGGCGTATTGTTACTTGAACTTCAAGTAATGTGTATAGAGGGGACAACACCTCCCTCTGAAATCCCGGAATGATTAAACACAAAAGGATAAAAATTACAATAAAACTATGCTATATTTTCATGATACGTAACAATTAAACTGCACTCTGCAACGTGAGCTAATTATTACGTTCGCAGATTTGCATAAGCAGCGAGCTAACTTAAATCTAACTTAACCCTTTCCATACACTCGTCTTACAGAGCTTAATTGATCTAAACTCTGGTTCAACCAGTGTTTGACGCTCACTGTTAACTTCTTTGTTAACTCTACACATCGCGCGGTTCGCCGGTTAACTTTAAACTGAGTAATCAAATACTTAATCAAATGTTTGTTTAGATCGTTTAGTTCCCCGTAATGGAGAATTTTTAAACGAAAGATTAAGAATTACTTCAAACATTACGATTACAATCTGATAATAGAATACATTATTCGAAAAGATTTGCAAGCAATCTTACAAAACAAAACAATTTAATCATCTATGTACATATGACGTCATAGTACAATACGAACCTAAAACAGGCAAGAACTCAACAGATCGAACGAAATATGTATTATTTCATCATCATCATCATCCCGTCAACATCCCACTGCTGGGTACGGGTCTCCTTTCAGTCGCACATAAATGTCGCACATAAAATCCGAGAAACTTAGAGGTGCGAGGCCGGATCCGATCCCACGACTCTCTGCTTGAGAGGCAGTAGGTCAAACCATCAGGCTACCACGGCTTTTTTATGTATTATTTATTGTACTTTAAAAATTGCCATTATAACATAGAATAGTAAAATAAATACATTCGAGTAAGGTAATGCACGGTAGGCAGCCTGGTTCTTAAGTTGCAACTCATTTCAGGCAATCATAGGGTCGTATTCTAGAACTATACTCAATGCTCAAATCAGGAATGGGACTTGTCAAATTTATGTCTCAAATTCTCGTCTCAAAGTGTCGCGCTGTGACAGTCATGGATAAACATGTCACTCGATAAACGTGTGCAAGATTTTTCATCCCATCATGATATTATGAAAAGAATAATAAAAGCGCACACACTCACAGCCCCGCATTGGAGAAACCTATATAAGTTTGCCCATGGCACCCGCGGTACAGGATAAACAATCCCAAATTACACCAAATTAAACCGCGATAATCAATCACAAATTACACCCGAACTCACGACAGAAATAAATGTAGGTCATACAAATATTTCTCTCGGCCTGGGAATCAAACCCGGGACCTCTGCGTGTCATTGCAGCATGGCAACCGTTTGGCCACAGAGGCAGTTAATTAATTATCTGTTTCTTAAGCATCGTGCTTCTACATATCTTGTTAATATTAGTCTTTAAAAACAAGGCATTTATCGACACAGGTAAAATTATGGCCAAGATCACCTGAATGATACACTGTTTTGCGTTAACTGCACGTCCTGACGGGGTCTACGTTTCCCCGAACGGCGCTTGGGCTGATTTATCAGCTCACACGACGCCAACACATATCGCCGACGTTAGAATCAACGCCGCCGCTGGCGAAACGTCGATAATGCCCAATGTATGTAGGTAATGGGTGATGACTCGTAATTGAGTATATAGGATGCCACACAATCGTGTTGCGATTTTTACATCAGCGATAGTGCTATTAAGAAAATTTCTATTACTACGATATAGACATTACCCCCAGCAAAAAGCCGCCGATATCGGTTTTAAATCGACGAACAAAAGAAAGTATTATTACCCAATTGCAGTAATATCCTTTTTGACAAATAACTCAAGTGACAACAAACTATCATAGTACAGTCGCAACAGTAATTGCGAGTGTCCACGCGTGTAATTGTGCTGTTGATGAGTATACGCCGTTTGAGGCGACACTACCGCCGAGCGGCTCGATTGGTAATGAAGTCACTTGTTAATTGAACCAATGTTTCACTCATTCGCACGCTATTGTGTGCTTGTTTCGGGAAAATCGTAATCGACACACACATAACGTACTAACTGTTCCTTAAACAAATGTGTCAAAAAAGGACTGCGATAATCTACCATCACTTTTTGCTCGCCTTTGAGTTTCAAATGTTTAAAATTATTAACATAACATTAATCCACTCGAGGAAACCGATGAAGCACTGGGGATCTTCTTGTGTATGCCTGTCACATATGGAGCGAGGCTATAGAAAAGCAAGGCGAAGCACTAGCAGTGTCTTTGGACATTTCTAAAGCCTTTGACAGGGTCTGGCACGCAAGCCTTTTAAGTAAGCTTCCCTCTTATGGGCTTCTCACTGACGTTTGCAATTGGATCTCGGATATCTTGAGCGAACGTTCGATTCGAGTGGTCTTAGAAGGGTACTCTTCCGTACATATGGTCCGCACTGTCTGCAACTCTCTTTCTGCTGCATATCAATGATATGTTAATTCCAGGTACCTTTGCGTATGCTGATGACAGCACAGTTGTAGATAGGTACTTGACCAATGCAAGGGCCAGTGTAGAGGAAATCCAGTCTTGTCGAGAGTCCATGGTTAGCCGTTTAGATTTGACACTCCAGGCAGTCTCCGATTGGGGCAATGCCAATCTTGTTAAATTTAACGCTACCAAAACGCAGGCGTGTCTATTCTCCACAAAACGGAGTCCCTTTGAGCTGACTCCGACTTTTCGTAATGTATCCGTACTGATAGCCGATTGTCTCCAGCTACTTGTAATGGACCTGTCGTCCAATTTGAACTTCGGCAGATTCATTGAATCCATGGCCAAAAATGCAGCAAGGAAGCTTGGGATCCTTTCCAGGGTAAGGCGTTACTTTACACCGGGACAGTTGCTCCAGCTGTACCAAGCCGATCATGCGTCCGATCGTCCATGGAGTACTGCTGCCACCTTTGGGATGGCTCTGCGACATATCAACTGGCCACTTTGGATTCAATTGACAACCGTGCCAAGAGGCTTGTAGGTGACTAGGAATTCGTAGAGGCGAAGCTGCAGAGCCTTGAACACCGCCGTAAAGTTGCCTGCTTATCGGTATTTTACAGGATATATCGTGTGAGGAGAGTGTGCGATGGAATTACACGATTTAATTCCGCCTTCCCCTTTCCATCACCGGGGGACTAGGCGTAGGCTTGGCTTCCACCCCTATGTTGTGGATATTCTAAAGATTCGCACGAAGCGTTACGCTTCCACATTTATATGACGAACGGCTATGGGGTGGAATTCCCTGCCTGCAGACTTGTTCCCTGAACGTTATAACTTGGACCTTTTCAAGGCGAGAGTGAATAGGCATTATTTAGGTGTGCATGCTCCATCGTCGACCTCATCGTCACTTTCCATCAGATGAGATGGAGGTCAAATGCGCACCTATATATATTATAAAAAAAAAAACAAATTCACTATTGTTGTACAAATCCATGTAGCAAGTTGAAAACAATTTTAGTAAATAAACAAAGAATACAATTCAAAAACACCCAGTATTCACAGCAAAAAGCTCTCCCGTGCCCACAAATCATACTTCTATCTTAGTAATAATGTAAATAAATGTACATAAGTCCCATGCTCACGTGCATTTCCATAATGTACCTATCCGAATCCGCCCAAACCATTTCTTTTATATGTACGAAGGCTATATATTTACATAATGTATTGTAATGACCGATCGCACTTGATGAACGGCCCTCAACGCGTTGGTGTATCGAAAGAAAAAAGGAGTCGTTAACCCACTACAATTTTAATACCTTTACATCACTCAGTACTCTTTAATATTTTCGTTAAATAGACAAATTTGTAATACACATTCGGAATCCCAGTGGGAAAATGCACGTATATAGGTCTGCACAAAAACAAAACATTAATTGAAGCATAATTATGCCCTCAGTCAAGAAATAACTATTTATTTTAAGTATGGAAGTTTCGAGAAAACGAGGCTACTGGGTCTAATACGTTGTTCGTTTATACAAATTTTGGTTGAAGAAATATGTTTATATTGAAATCACGTTTCCAATGTGAACATATCTATGTTCAAATTTCGTAGTAAAAAATCCCGCATCTCTCCCCAACCGTCTCATGATCACGGTACAAGCAACAGCCAACACAAAAGGCCCGCACTAAAATGCCGTCAAAATCATTGTTAAATCAATAATTGTTATGTGTGCGTGGGAGGTCGACGCTTCGACCTCATCCTTGTAAATAGTATGTATCTAGTACTAGAATTATTTTGTGAGTATTTAGTGGCTTTACCTCTCGTGAACAACAAGGGAAACATCGTTCACAACCCTTGAAAAACGTGTGAATTCCTAACCTGTGTCGGAGCAGCACGGCGGACTGTGACCGAAACCTTTAAGAGACCATTTCGTTCGTCGTCGATAATTATGATCTACGTTACAACCCGAATGGCGAACTTTAGCCAACTCAATTGAATGTTGCTCAACAAGACGTGGTATTCTACCACTTCCTGTGTCCGCGGTACTTCTCGTCAGGGGATGTGATTTTTTTAATACTCCGAGTGAGTTTAAACAACAACTCTATTTGGACTTAGTTCTGCGTCGGGCGAGCTTAGCCGCCTTAGAGCTGCTTAGGTTTTAGTTGGTCTTGTTTTGTGCGCAGCACGGAAACCTGCGGCTGTTATATTGAAACACTGTGAGATGATACCGCACGCCAAAAAAAGTGGTAGCAAATTATAGAAAATGACTGGAAAATTGAGAGTATTTCGTATCTGCGACAAGAGGAAGATTTTTTAGAATTTCTCTTTATTGTCATACTCCACAAATTCGTGGCGCAAATTACCTAAGTTTGCCTGCGACGTGACAAATTGTGTAAATTACAAAAATTTGTTATCATTTGTGATGAAAATAAAACCCACAATACGTAATGTTTTGCGTCTCGTTCGATTTAACCGCCGGCTCCCTGACTGCAGGTGCAAGTCGGGTTCCCTAACAAAGGCTAACTAAACTAAGCTGTAACAATAAATTAATTTACTCTCCATTGTTTTGCCATTCATTTTACTTCCCTCCTTCGGAATTAGCCTGTGATTTCCTTCGCCGGTATTTAACTGTTTACTTACGAGTTGTTTTTCGGTTTGTTTGTTCTTTAAACAGACTCAGTGAACCCAAAAATGTTTGCAGCAATTTTCATTGAATATACAGATTTCTTACAAATAATTTTTAGAATGTTTTTTTTATCAAGTTCATATACAACAACAAAACTAACTGTTTTATTCTAGAAAAAATCTTTTAATGGTATAAATCGACTACTTTAAACATATGAAAATATGTTAGAAAATATTCCTAAAAGAAACCTTTTACCAGTACAGAAACTACCTTTGTACGGTGCAATAGATCTTCTACAGGTACAGGAGATCGGCCGCCCGTAAATGCGCCTAGACGGGCAAGCATTGGGTACAGTGGGCACCGCGCGTTATAATCGCTAATCGCACGTATTTCTCGCCGATAGGACGAATAAATCTTGCTAACTGCCGCCGAGTCCAGACAAACCGAACCTCGTTTAGTTCAGGACAGTAGCGTCCGCAAAATTGTCGATATTAACGTTTTTCTACGGTTCAGTTATAAATTTATTATGAACTTTCTGATCAATGTGAGCTTTATACTACAGTTACAACATTGGAGTGCACGGAAAGAGCCTCCCCGCACGACGTACGCACATTCCTTTCCTGTACGTCTGGGTGCTCCAGTTTGGACAACAACCGGCGAGGACATTACGCCGATTGGCAAATCCTTTCACCGCGATGGCAAGCATTATTGTATGCGTGCCAACGATACAATAAGAAGGAGAAGTTACAATATTTCTAAAACCATAGTAGTGGTGAGTTAAACGGATCTTTGTGGTGTGCCTTGTAGCCGAGAGAATACACACAGCTTCGAGCGCCCGTTGTCCTTTCTACGTGGTACGTTCTCAAGATAGGACATTTGATTGATATTGACTTTGAGTATGCACTTAGCTTCGAAATTTTTGTTACTATGTTACTGTTCTCATTCATGTAAACGCAGCCAAACGAATATCAATAAAATCCCTCAGTGGTGTGGGCCGGCGGCCACGACGGCCCGGCCGGTGGGCCACATCGTGTACGGAGAATCCTAATGAATCTGGCTTTGTTGTTTATGGGCGGCTGCGGCCTGGCTAGCCCAGAAGGAGGCAAAAACCACGAACCGCAAGAAAAAGAGCAACGTTCCTGCCGAATGATAAAATATTCGAGGTTGCAAAAAAAATGGCGGGTACGAAAAACCTTGGCTTGTCGTACTTTACACTCACATATTTTTGTTCTTCTGACATTAATATAAAACTCTTTACCTGTAAAACAAAGAAAACAGAACATTAGTACGCCTAACACAATAAAACTAAAGAAAACAATGCATAGATTTGAAACTTTTGTTTTAAAGATTACCAAAAACCAGAAATTATTACTCGAGCGCTGGAATTGAATGATGCTAAATACATCTACTGGATGAATTTAAACTATTATCTTTAACTTTATAACTAGGAGGTGATCCCCCCAACACCGATAAATTAACACCAGTAGGTGCGCAAGAGCTGTCGATAAGCTTCTGCCAGACCGGCAGACCATTGTTGGTGCACAATTAGATGTTATCAATACAACGCAGCTCCGGTTTGCAGCGCGCGGTGCGAATTATGTGCTCAGAAAACGTTGAGAGTTGTTAAATTTTGTTAGGAATTAAATTTAAATCAGAATTTTGCAAGTTTGTTTCGAATTTTAAAACAAGACAAAAAATATCCACGATTCCAAATTGTCCCCGTAGAATAATAGAAAGTTACAACCACCCATAGTAATTTAAATAATATATGACTGAAATGACTCAAATGCTACATTCTTTTTTTTTCATAAAAAGCAAGTTGAGTCGCGTCGAATATAAATTTCCCTGGGAGCAAAATGCCGAGCCGCCGCTGATTTTTACATTTGATGCTGTGTTGTTACGGTTTGTTGGTTCCAATTTGCAATAGACATTATTGTTTACATTATTAAATGACCTTGTTGAATATGTGTCAGTTTATAGAGAACTCGTAACACAATCGACGATTTTATCCAAGTGTACGTGACGATCGTCGTCGCGCGAACATTGCCTTTGAGTTGTTCACGCATGTTTTATGCAATAATGGAATTTGGTTGAGGCAAGAGCACACTGCGACACACACACACACACACACACAACAACTACGTTCATCGAATCAAATGCTCTTCACAAAAGCATCACATAATTACCTATTTCTAAACCAATATTTTAAGATTAACGCACATTTTTTATATGATATTAAAATAACACTTGTTACACAAAAATATCAACAGACCTTTTAATATGTTTCATTTATATAAATCTTTTTTTGTAACTTTGCTGGATATTTATAATAAGTACGATGGATAGGAGGTTAATTTGTACTGAGTTACATTGGTTCTTCTTAGCAAACTGCTCCTGATATATCTTTACTAGTAACACTCATTTAAAAAATATTAGGGATTGTTAAAAATGTATATAAGTACATATACGTTTCAAAATCGACGTGTGCGTATGTGGATGGCATAAAATCATAAAAGCTCCAAGTGAGATGCGACGAGATAAAGTGGGAAATAAATTATAATACCCATTTAGATCTGAGTTGAGTGGTAGACGATGCTTTCCGCCGTAAGCGTGCAAACATGGGGAAACGAGTAATTTTATATTTTATTCATGAATGTTATGCCGTTTCAACAAATACGTTGTCTTCCCAGAGAAATATGTAAAATGATATGTTAATAGCCCGGCACAGATTTTTAGAGGCACATCTGCAGAAACGTTCAATTCGTTTTCTAATGACAGTGTACGGTTACATCAGAAATAGATGCGTTAGACGAACGCGAAAGCATACCTAAGCGTTACTTATTTGACTACAGAATACAATAAAACCGACAGACAGTAAACTTATACTCAGAAACGAGACATTTGAAAGCTATGGAAAATTCAAAAAATCTGGCTTTTATTTTAAATTTTCTATAGCTTTTTAATAAGTACAGTACTATAAGGAGGAAGAAAATAAAAACAAACAAAGTACAACGACGATCATTAGCTAGTTAAGACCTTCAAACAGCACCTTAACAAAGTTGGTCATTATAAGTTGCAAACGGCGTGTTTGGCAATAAGCTCAATATCAATTTCGAGTCTCCATCATTGAATGTTTTGTAGTTTATAGTGACTTTTGTGAGTGTACGTGGACGTGTATAGGGACACTTTTAACACTGTTCGGGAGAGCGTTTCAAAGTTGAAAACACTGAAAAAAAATTCATATATTGCCTATTTAACCAAATGTATGAATCGAGTTCTTAGGTTTTCGCGATTGTTACACATAGGAAATGAAACCAATTTTTCCGGATTTAAATCGCTGAAGATTTTCTTTGTAAAATTAAAAATAAGGTATTTAATTAATAACTATTGTAACTATAGTGAAAAAAATAGGGTGGTTTGCATTAATATTAGACATAACTGGTTGAAGACTGTACCACCACAGCCCACCGTGACCATGGGACCCGTAAAGGGCCCGAAACGTCGGTTTGTTTGAAAAAACAAATATACGCGATTTTAATCCGAAAAAATAGTTTCATTTCCAAATGTACGAAGTTATACTAACTTATCATAAACATAGGAAGCCTGAACGAAACATAACATATCTCAGTACAGAGTACTAAAAAATCTACCCAAAAAATTCGTGGAATTACACCTATTTGCCAAGTTTGATTGAAATCGGTAACCGGAAAGTGCGCGAAACCGGATTCAACCCCTAGTTTGCCGCCCTTAGGTGGATTTTTTTTAATGTAAATGGGGTCAATGCTGAGATACCCTCTTTCCAACAAAAAGGATCATCAAAATCGGTTCACAAATGCTGGCGGAGTTATGGCGCAACAAACATATAAAAAAATAATAAAAATATGCATTCGAATGGAGAACCTCCTCCTTTTTTGAAGTCGGTTAAAAAAGACAAAATATCGATTAAAACAATTTACTTTTTTTTACAACAAAGTAGTCTTTACTATCTAATCATCGAATTTTAGTATATAGAAAAACTGGACTGAACAAAATAGGTCAGAAACCTACGTAATACGATACATAGCTGTAAAAATTATATGAATTTTATATTTCCTCAAAAAACGGTAGATGGTGCGGATCAATCTTACACAAATTTTGTCTCAATTGACGACCATCCAACCGAATTTTAATTATGGGAAACAATGAACGCAGCCAAAACAGGCATTATTATTGCGCCAATGAGGACGCGATGCCTATTGATAATAATTGATTTCGCACTTTTAGGGTCGTATTCCAGAACTCTACTCAATGCTCAAGTCAGGACTTGAGTATTGCAGTGAGCACTGAAAATCATACTCAAGTCCTTGCCATTAGGGTCGTATTTCTAGTGCTTGAAATCATACTCAAGTCTGCTCAAATCCTGACTTGAGCATTGAGTAGAGTTCTGGAATACGAACCTTAGTGTCGTACATTGTTACCACCTGTACACATCCGAAAATATAACGCGTTCTCGACTTTCGTGAGGTAAAAGGGTTACCTTTCATAAAAGGATACTTTAATTATTAAATTAATTAATTTTCTTTGTTTGGAAGTTATAATATTTTCCGATGTTTAAATTTGCTGCATGTGCCCATTCACATGACTGTACTCTCGTAAAGGAAACTAAATTTCAATGTGCGCCAATTATGTCGGCAGCAGTCTTACATATTCCAAATGCAAGTGCAAATTGCATTAATATTATGTATATACAAAGCATCGAGTATATCACCAGAAATAGAGACGAAATGCCATTTAATTTGTTTGATAACTATTCTGCCATGTCATTACTGTGACAACTGCGCTCCGATTGGCTAGCCCGAGTTCGAAACAATTGACGAGTGTCGTCAATGGGTGTCGTCAACTGTCTCACTTCAAATTGACCAGTTAACTTGAGCTTTGCTGTAATGGATGAAAATTGCAAAATTACATATTTAATATTTAATTACCGATGAAATGTGATTCCTTTTGTTTTGTAATTACATGTTTTGCTGTTTTTGCCACACCACCGAATAGAACAGCACGGCATTGTTAGAGATATCATCTTTATTACAATAAATACAGAATATTTTTTGGAATATACGGAGACGTACACACAGGTCAGTGGTTGGCCTGTCGATATTTCAGTGCAAACAAGAGTTGATATTTATAAGCGCTGTATCGCTAATGTGTTACCAGGAATATATGGTCTTTATTTCGTCTCTATTTCTGGTTATATACTCGATGATACAAAGTGTCACTTCGCTTGTCAGTCTAATATTCGGTTACATTTCTTCTTGTAAAGCCTTACTTGTAAAAGTCACCTTAACACAACATGATTAGGCGTATTAAAAGGGTTCTAAAATTGTTGCTTGCAATGTTTAGATTGTAGGAGCAATTATGTATCCTTTTATGCAAGATATGGCGTATAAGGGCGAGATGTGACGGTGTTTTTGACGTTCAATTCCACGATTTTATAAAGTGAAGAACGACTTGCAGCAGTTCCTTTTCTTCCTTTAATAAGGGAGGTGTATGATGTTTGTGGTATGAACAGTTGTTCATATTATAATGCCCCATACAAGATAGATAACATTACTGATAAATACTTTGTAGACTCGGAATATTGACTAAGATTCACGTTCATTTGTCAATTTAACAAGTGAGCGTTGAATGTGGCGGAAGATCAAACTTTGTAGTCACGAAAGGACCAAAACAACATGAAATATTTGTGGAAAATCTCCATAACTGAATTCACCCAATACCCAAAAATTCGTGACTTCCAATCTGCTGTATGAAAGTCACGTGTCGTTCACTCGATCAGGTTTTATGACAGGCTCGGCGGTAATAGAGGCTTTAAGGGGCGTGTTAAGGGTTTACATCGTATCGATAGCAGGATCATTCACTCAAGGAGACGCCGGAGACACCTTGGGTAAACTCAAGAAACTATATTCCTTTATATGGTTTCTAGAGTTTACTCAAACTCAACAATATAAATAAGTACACCCCATAATGTATAGTGAAGATATAGTCGTGATTAGATGGCCAAAGTGCTGTAACATGGATTAATTATTCCGGTGTAATGATACACTGGATGGGTCACTTTTGATGGCACGTTTGTTTTGGTCATAGTGTGTCCAAAGACTAATTCTTGAAGAAGGTAGTGATTGGCTTTGTTTGTTCGTGTAACTGGAAGTCAGTCGTCTGCCGAGCTCCTGCCCGCAACTCAGCAATACGCAAATGCTTCGCTTGTCTTCCACCGCTCAGCCGCAGAGCAGCAAAAGACAGTCACAGGTATTCTACTAATATGCGCGCGTTGAAAAATTGTTTAGTGGATCATGAGGCTGATAGTAATAACAGTTCTGTCATGGACACACTAAATACAGAATACATTCCATCAAATGCACGACCTTTTTGTATCTGAAACAAGTTGATTTTTTCAGTAACGGCGAACGGTAACGATTACTTGGGGGTTTAATCAACGTAATGGTAAAACAAAAACCCGCTTGGTAAAACTTTTCTCGACGGATTTATTTCACGTTTGCACAATTCTTAAAATATTTTTTTTACAATAGTACCTTTGTTTGAAGTTTTGATAGCAAACTGTACCGCAGAGTACAATCGGGGATTAAAGACCTGAATTTATTGACCAGTCAAAATGGAGGATTTCGATAGTGGTATGTTTGTTTCCTTAACAAAAAGTAAAGTTTGAATATTTGCCATTCCAAATGGATTTGGAATGGCAAATATTCTGAAGAGAGTGACACACAGTGTGAGAGAGTGACACAAGTAACATTTGTGTTTCCATGTTGGCATGAACAAATACATTGAGCTCTCGAGCTCGCGCGATGAAAACGGGTGGCTGTCAGTGTCGACTGCATGCGATCAATCTGGTGGCAGTCTAAGTGACAATTCCACGCAAAGCACACATAGGCAGCAAAATATTATAAAATATGAATAATATTATGAAGGTATACCACTCACGTCGAGGTGCTAAGCTATGCTAGGACTACTAAGACGAAGCAACAGCGCAGCTGAGCTGCGGAGTAAGTTAGTTCCTGAGGTGAATTAGTTATCGGCTAACTTATTCAAGACTAATCACGCCACCGTGCTTTGCTCACCAGGTAATGCCCCGAACTGATTTCTAATCGCTGTTTGCAAATGTGTTCAATTAAAGTAATAGAACAAGGATTAATTATTAATTAGCAAATTGAGTCACAAGTCAAGAACCTGGAAGGACATTTTAATTATTACTAACTTCCATATAAGCAATTTTCTACCTCCGGTGTAACTTATTCAGGAAATTCAAACAAAACAAAAATGCATGTTCTAATAACCTAACCTCCGGTTAAAAAAACCGACCTCAGAAGACCATTCATCCCCTAGTTTGCCACCCTTAGAGGTGGAATATTTTCTTGAAATTTAAATGGAACCACGTCTGAGGTACCTTCTTTCCAACAAAAAAAGAATTATCATAATTGGTTCACAAATGGCGGAGTTATCGCGTAACATGTATACAAAAAAAAACATCACACTGACGAATTGAGAACCTCCTCCTTTTTTAAAGTCGATTAAAAAGTAAAATTCATAATTATTATATCTTTATTACCGTAGCCATTTCTCACCCAATTGCCCCGTGTCTAATTTTATTCATCCACTTGTTTTCTTAACTTCACCCGTCGCCGTACCAATCACCGGCACTTGTCCGGCAATCATTATGCACGCGATACTACAATCAGAGCGTAGTTATTTCCCCCCCGCACGTCTCCTGACCGGCTCTCGTCCGAGAGGAAGTAAGTGTGGTAACCATCAGATGGTATACTTTCCATGGGAATTAGGACTTTCTTTACTTTCGTACAGATAGTGCGTAAGTATGATAAACAAGACGAGCTTCTTGTTCATAATATCTAAACACGATGATTTTGTTCGAATACACGCCATAAGAGTTCACACGTAAAACAAAACGTGCATAAAATAAAAGTAGCATGTAAATCGGAAAGCTCCCTCAATAATACAACATTTATATGCAACGTTCAACAATGAAAATGGCGCATATCTGTGAGTTGTATGTGTCTGAATATTTGGTGCAGAATCAATGAAAGATGTCGGCACAAAAGTGCAATGCGATGCAACGGCAATGGCTCCCGCGCGGAGGGAGTTATATGCTAATGCACCACCACCGTTGCGCAGCGCCGCCGGTTGGGAGCGAACAGTGGCAGGTGTGGATACATGTCCATTGCCCGATACGACACGATTATCTTATGAGAGGAAGGCATATCTGCCGGTTAGCGTAAACATGCCGCGTAGGCCTGTAAGGCATAAACAACTTTTTCTAAGCTGCAGTTGATTGATTAGCGGAAATTTTGACAATTTCCAAATTATATGCAATCTTTACTGTGCACTCCAATGATACTTCAATGCGGGCTTTAGTGTGCATATTACAGAGCACATGGTGCACAGCGTGCCTTTTTAACCGCCTACGAAAAAGGAGGAGATTTTCAATTCGACTGTATTTTTTTGTATGTACGTTACGCGATTACTCCGGCATTTGTGAACCGATTTTGATGATTATTATTTTGCTGGAAAGAGGGTACGTCAGTGTTGGTCCCATTTAAATTTGAAGAAAATATTCCACCTGTAAGGGCGGCAAACTAGGAGATGAATCCGATTTTCGCGCACTTTTCGGTAATCGATTTCAATAAAACTTGGCAAATAGATGTCATTACACGAACTTTTGAAGTGGTTTTTTTTTTATAATAAAGTGATTGCGTGCAATGAACAAAGGATACATCAATACATTACGAATCAATGCTTTTCCAATGGGGAAGGGTGTGGAGCTAATGCGTTGTATTTTAAGATCCAGTTTTAAATAAAGTGTTAAGAATTTGGTTGTAAAGCACACTGAATTATCGTTCCCTATTATTACGTATTTCCGTCACCGTAACGTCCTCTAGTAATCAATGGAGCCAGAGTCGATTGTCGCAGGCGGCAGGCGGCGCGCGGCGCAGGCCCTCGGTGCAGCCACGCAAACAGACAGGCGCTAATCTTCGCACTATTCATTATTTGCCTGCCCGGCACCGCACCGCCCCACAACCCCTCGCTCTGAACAGCATGCGCCGCCAATTCATTTAAATTCTCTAAATATTGACTATTTCAAGTCACAGTAGGTCACAGTCTTGAGGAAACGTTCATTGAATAATAATAAGCATGCTGAGGCAACGGGACATACTTAGAAGGTCACTGGCGTGTTGAAGGAAATGTTGAGTACGCCTAAGATTTTTTATATTGCAATGGAATTAACTTTTTACTTTTTTTTTTTTTTATTTATTTATTAGATGTACAAAACAGTTTACATTCACTCCTTAACCAAAGCTTAAACATTACTACTAGTTCTACTCTTGAATGTAAACCTAAACATGTACATACAGCATGACCAATCATGAGTAAACAATATTGTTTGAAATATAAATTATTTGTAAATTAATATAAAATACTTAGGCATAAATAAAACTATAACCTTAAATAAAAAATAATTACTATGACTATAACCATGAAAGAGAGAAACCGTGGTGGTTGTGGATTCGATTGCGAAATCTTTTAACATTACCATCAAATATATCCATCCCTAAATTTACTATATTTTACTATATTTATTTTACTTTATAATTCACTTCTATCTGTACAATGACCGAACAACTTAAAACTATTCCAGTTTTACTAAACGTCCTCACGTAGACGTCATCTCAACCATCTACATTTCGCACCGCCTAATTAGAGGTGCCGTCCCTGCCAGGATGTAGTTCAGTGACTTCTTCTATGTTAGATGGCGCGAGGTTTGCATTGAATCAGAGCTGTGAAAACATTGATTGAGTACATATATCAGGCTCGTAATAAACACACTGGAACATCTGCTTACCCTAGCCGGGATAAAGTATCGTAGGTATTTTTTTGTTATTGCATGTGAAGGCATTAGAAGATCTCGCCACCTGCAAAGTTGCAGCTCGGGGATTTAATTAGGGGAAGGTCGGAAGCTTACAGTTTAATGCTGTTGCCGGCTCTTGTTTGGTGAAGATTAGACATGCTACATTAGGTGTTACGATCTAATTAGTTGTTTCCTCTTGTGGCTGCGAGGGTTTGACCCTGATAAAAAGTATCAAATTTAAAAACTTTTATAATACTAACACGGCTTGGCTAAGTAGTTCATGCTGTTTTTACCACTAGATAACTTTGTACAAAAAAGAACATTTTTATCTTATAATGTTATATTGTCTATGGTCAGTTTAAAAAATAATATCATAGTGCGCATTTTAAGAAAAGGCGGGAAAGTTTTAAGTTTATATTCATGAAAAATTACACAGAACTGATCTTCTTAAAGTGTCATATTTCATGATTGGGATGTGTCGCTTCAAATTTTTAAGTGTTTCGGTCCTTACAAAGTTCTTTGAATGGACATGACTTTGATAAGAAGTGAACACCAAGCGACACGTAAAGCTGTATTTTGTAGGTAAAACAGGATTTTTTATGTAGACGATTTTTTCGCCATAATACGGAAGAGATATTGGTCTTTTCTTGTGAGAGTGAGCGATTCGGCCAATATAATTATAAGAACGGTATGCGATGCGTGCTACTTTGTAAGTGACCACTCCATTTTTTAAATTGAAATAAATTAATTTTTGTTATACTATTATTTCGAATGTGAATTCAATTCAATTTAATGTAATTCTAATTATTTACTTCATTAATAATTATAATATTCGGTAAATAAAATTCAATTTAATTGGTTATGTAATGTAATGTAACGTAATGTAATTAATAATGTTCAATTTGTTAATGGGTGTATACCTTAGAATAATAACGCATAGAATGATAGTTTCTTCATATCAAACGAACTGTCACAAGTGAGGCAAAAATCAAATACCTGTAGGCGTAAGCAACTTGTATCTACGCTCGTCGGCACGCACATAAATATGCAAATAATGGTGCCGTGGAACAACATTTCCCTCAAAAGTGTAGTACAAGTAGTATCTATTTTATGTTTGTCTGACGTATTTTTAACTAAAATTCTGGAGCTGTTCGCGGTGCAAGTTGACCTTGAGCGCTGAAGGCCCGCCCGCTCGCGTAGGCCCACTGGGAGTGCTTCAATTTGGCTCACTTAGCGTGTGCGGACTAGGTTTCTATGTGTTATTATTCTAAGGTGTATACCTAAATAAAGAAACATTTTATTTTATTTTATTTTATTTTTTTTATGAAAGGGAAATTCTAAAATTACCTGTAAGGCGGCAAAAGATTGTAGATAAACAAAGCCAATACATAATTGATTTAAGTTTGATATTTATTTGTAGGTGAATCATATAGGGACTAACATAGAAAAGGGAATTTAGAAAAGGAGCCCTTCAATGGTTTGGTCATGTGGAATAGATATTGACGGCACGAATTTATAGAGCGAATGTAGATAGAACCGTGGGGAGAGGTAGACCTCGACGTACATATCTCGATCAGATTGCGAAGACCTTAAAAAGGTCAGGTTAAAAGTATCAAGAATAAACATGCATCCATGAAGAGACTCGTGCGAGTGGAGAAGGCAAAACAGGTTTGTCAGGAGCCTTGAAAGGAGGTTTGAAAGTTCAAGGACTCAAGGACTCTGCCTATTCTAATAGACTGACGGGTTAATTCGTCCTCATTACTCAATACCATTCTATGACAAGTTCTATTTTGTGACAATTACTCAACTTACATATTGACTTACTCAATTAGCACTAACGTAGTGGAAGAAAGTCTAACGTACAATTGCTGACCATTTTATACTAACTAAACGCAGATAAATCCAGAATCTTTATGACATTAAAAAGTAAAATCCAACTACCTATGTCAAAAGTCTACTACAAAATTTAAGAAAAAGGGTCTTGAGTTACATTTTAACTTAACAGTCATTGTTCATTTTGGAGAACTTCATAGCGGTATACACTGTTCTGACAACTACAAAAAAACTTTGGTTTTTTTCGCTGAAATACACGTTTGCTAGTATATTCTAACATGAATGAACCAGAGTTGTTCCTTGACACAATCGAGATGCGAGATTTCCGATGTCACGCAGACAATGCAGACGAATCCGATAAAGCCTCATATTACGTTGTAATCGGTTACGTAATGGAACCTAAGCTCGATGATCTTGTTCCCTGACCACGTTGATAAAATTACTTCGCGGAATGCCATGCCGATCCCCTATAGATTCTTTCTTGATTCAGTCTTTCTCGTTTTTCTTATTTCTCAGTTCAGTATATTTTTATATCCTCAATTATATCCCAGATCACAGATAGAATTCGAAATTATCAAATTTAGGCTTGTATAATTGTATTTAGTTAGTTCCAAATTTCATGCATATCGGTTGTAGAACGGCCGAGTAATTGTAATTATAATTCCTTTAGTTGATTATGCAATTTGAGTGGATGCCAAAAAAGCTTCGCTCGCTACGCTTCGAGAACCTCCCTTTGAGACTTCACCTTGATCCAGGAATGACCTAATAACTAGGTACGTATGATTATTGTAAGTAAATTTTAAGGTTATACTTTATATAAGCAATTGCATAATCGTTGGATGAAGAAGGTTTTCAATATGCGTTAAAAGTTTACGACCACGAGTTCCGACAGCGATCTGACTTAGAAACTAACACGGGCGTTTATCCGTATTGAATTACTTTATTAACCATAACAGCTCAGAACTTTGAATAGCTATTTCGATAGGAACAATACAATCCATTACACTGAAAAAACAATGAACTATTAATATGTTTTTTAAAGTGATAAAGTACCTTGTTTCCTTCTTAACCTATGAAGCACGATCAATACAGTGTTTATGTTAAGCAATGAATTTATTCATGTTGTAATTATTTCTATGAGGGTGAAACCAAAAAATGTAAATTTAAAAAATGTTTAAAGATTTTTATTTCACAATATTTTGTCAAATAGTAATTATTTTATTTCAAAACGTGTCATTGTTCAATTAAGACTCGTTTGGGTCCTGCAGTCAAATTATACAATACAGCTGTGTAGGATTATGTTAAAGTTAAGAAAACTGTACCACTGTTTTTAAATTCAAAATAAAAAAGGAAGCTCTCTTAATTAAAGTCCATTTTTTTCCAGCTTATTACCTGCTCTAGCTTATGTATCTAAAGGAGACGTTGACCATGCGGGTCTCCACAAGTCAACCTCAGCAGAAATGATATACATACGTATAAGTCTAAAATTTCATACAAATATTTACAACAGCAATTTTTAGCGCAGTTCGAAAGTGTTTACTGTCGTAAAAGTTATTTACTACATTTTGTTACTTAAATAGGTTGTACAAAATAGCTTACATCGGCAATGTTATAGAAATAAAGTGAATAACAGTAATCAAACATTTTCCTACTGATAGAAATTCAGTACAGGAGAATACAAAGTTGACGATAAAACAGCATTCTTACTGCTGCCGAGCACATACACGAGCGCGACACCGCGATACATGTATTACATCTCATATTTACAAAGGCGTGAAGCTGCATATATAAATATTACTTAGGACTATGTGTTTATCTAGACATAGGCCTTCGGGCAGAAGGTTTTATTGAACATGAAGACGTGCGACTCATAATACTAATGCGCCACTCGTAACAAGAGCTCTGAGCCTGATGGTCCTCGCACCAACTCGGTTAGGTTACCTAAATAAATGTTTAGAACGACTTGAATAACTATGGGATTTTTCTAAATATTGTTATACAAGATGCAAGTAATTTTTTTTTATGTTACCAAGTGACGGGACGAACAAGTGCGCCTTCGTTGGCGGTAAGCGACACGCCTGTCCGTAACAGTTGCAGCGCCGCTGCGAGCTTTCAATCGCAAAGATCTGAGGGATACTGCCACTGCGACTGTCGCCCTGAGACAAAAGTTGACCTTTGCGCCTTCAAACCGAAACGCAGTAATACTCACATTGCTGCTTGGCGGCAGAAATAGGTGAGGTGGCAGTACTTCCCTGGACGAACTCTTTCCCAAAGAACTCTACTGCTACTAAACAATTTGTATTCACAATAAACAATTTGTTTTTACGTCAATATTGTTGTCGTCAATAATAAAACAGTTTTACATAATTCCCATTGCCATGAAATTATTAAATCAAGAATGCAAATATCAATAAGATAGACATATTTTGAACTCGAAAAAAGCGAAACCAATTTAAAAAAATAATTTTTGAAACTTCTTGTGTGGTGGACGTGGACTGTGGCTCAAAAGGCTGCGCAACATTTGAAAGCTTTTGTTGGAGATGGATGAAAAGAATCAGCTTTACAGAGAGAGTGACCACTGTGTAAGGTAATTTCAAAGACCGAAGAGTAGGCAAGATGGGCAATCTTATATGACGACATCAAAAAAAACTGATTGAAGGAACAGTGGAAGGCTAGCTGAGCGAAGACCGAGAACAAGTTACTTTGATCATATCAAAAGAAAAGTAGGGGTCGTGTCGTGTGTAGGCCAAGTAAAAGCTTTGCAGAGGATATAATGAATGGTGTTAACTACACAGCAAGGGTAGCTAGAAAACATGACAAGGGTCAAAATTAAATTAAGATATAAATATCATATTGCGTTCACTACATCCGAGCAACTCATAAAAAGACAAAAGAGCTTACGAGAACAAAACAACTCACAAATTAAGGGTTGCGATGGCCATAAATACTTACAGCTTTTGAAAACTTTGTAGACTCTACCGGGCGATAAAAACAAAATGCAGATGGCATCAAATAAGAAGTGAAAAGGGTCCAACTGTCAAATGTTGAGAGTGAATTTTATCTTTATCCCATCGGAGCGACCTTCCATATCTTTTAGCGTATTGCTTCGCGCTAGTGCCTGTCAATGGTTCGAAACAATGTAATGTTTGCAAAATAAACAAATTTGTACAAAACAACTTTACTATTGTGAATAATGTGACAGAATTATTCACGTGTTCAACAAAAAATGTGAGTAAAAATTTTTCACCGTTTGTTTTAATCGCAACGCATACGCTGAAATAAGCGAGTTTAGTAAACGCATTTACGCTATGAAAAACGATCAACAACATAGTTTTGTGAAAGATTATGTTACACGTAAAAAGGCTGCGTCTACATCTCCGAGGACACCTAACAGGCATCTAAGAAACTTTCTTAAACCAATCTTAAGTAAAACAGATTAAGTACCGTTACTTACGTAGCCTTGAACAAGCGATCATTTATCGCGTTGCCGGGCGAGGGGCGCAGTTGCGGGACGAGGAGGCCGGCGTCTGATCGCTTGCATCATTCAGGATAAGCCGCTATTAATATTAATGCTCCGCTTGAAAAATTACTCCCGCAATATTCATTTTCGATGCGTCCACATTTCTCCGCTTCGAGAACTGTTGCCGTTAGGTTCTATCCTGAGTTATATCCCCGGTTCTAGTCCTACATTGCCGGTCCAGAATACCCTAAACGGTTTCTCTTTAACGCATTTCGGAATTTTTTTGTCACGCACCAGATAATGTAGTTATACAATACATGTATATAAAGGTAAATAGATTGTGATTCTTCTAATAAATATACTCAAATCATTCTCAGCGTATCGGAACAGTTTTTAAAATATTTTTAGTAAGAAATTTAGTTTGTGGTTTTACTAAACGAACTTATTGCACGTAATTTTAAATGAACAACAACAAATTTGTGAAATTTTAAAGCACTGTTTGCCTGTATGCTTTTCTTGGTTTAGCAAAGAACAAAATTGTATGTAAACAAATCAAATTGGTAAAAATGATGGATGACTCAAGGTGAAAGGGGTTACGAAAATAATAAATTGTGCATAGGGTGCAAAATATATTACCCCCAGCCTCCTGCAATGGCACATTTTCAAAGAAGTCAGGATACAACGCAAGCTGCTGCTATGAGCGCAACTATGTGCTCGGCCTAAGACGCCATGTCAGGTTATTAGAGCCTTGTAGCGAGGAAGCGGCAGCGGAGGGGTGGGTGTGCACCTTAATCCGCGACAGCCGCCTGATTAAATAATTAACATTTATATTTGCTGGCTCAATCTTCGCCCGCAGCCCACCCGTTCTTGTTCCGCATAGAATAATGGCTTTCATTAAGCCGTATTTTAACCATGTTTTTAGAGAAACAGATTTTTTAGTCACGATTTTAAAGATATTTATATCGATAGGCATCAACTTTACTGTTTCATCCACGCAGACAGCGTTAGCGGACGTAAATATATAGATAGGCCTGAAGGTGTTGACATGAGGCAGGCATAGTTAGTAGAGTAAGGTTGAGACACGAATGTTTGTTAAGCTTACCTCAGGTCTTATTTACTTTAGGCCGGGCAGCTTAGCAACCTCATGATCATAATTTTCAGGATGCTTCAAAACTACTGATAATGCAAACTGCATAATGCAAACGTAACCTCGAGAGCACAACATTAGACTCGTTACATCACCACGCGTTTTAATGCCCTTCAATTTCAAAATGTTGTACTGTATAAAAACTAACTATAATAAAAACTGATGCGGGTAGAGGCTCGGGTAAGGTCCAATGGGAGTCGCGCATGATAATAATTTGTATGTACCTACGCACTGAAGTACAACAATCCGTAAATCAGCGCATTTAAGCAGATTTCGGCACAATAGCTTACCCAAATGAGGACTGAGAGAATCCGCGTGGCCGTAATCCGGACCATGCCGGCCAGCACCGGACGGTGCGGATTAGACGCGGCATGATTGATACTGAGTAAATACTTAAGTAGAGAATGAATGGATAAATCGTGTTTCGGAAACGTTCCGGACGGATTATGACGCAAATATGGCAGCGAAACGATATTACATATATTGTGTGTTAATTAATCTCGAAGATTAGGTCTAAGGTCTGAGGAAATCCTTACGCTATTTTCTTTATTTCTATTTTATTTTGTTTTGTTCAATATGGCACAACTACCCGCAACTACCTAAACATAACACTTCGAATTGTTACACATTATATGTAAAACTATAAATCCGACATTCAATTGTAATTGCACACAAGGTTAATACTACGTAAAATAATAATTAAAATAATCTTAACAGTGTATTTTGTATGTTTGCTGATGATTTGAAACTGAGCAAAACGATCCTAACGTTCAGGGATTCGGAACTTTTACAATCGGACTTAATCAATCTGTATAATTGGTGTACAGTAAATGGTATGTCACTTAACACCAATAAATGTTATCACATTAGTTTTACGAGGAAAAGAAGTCCAATCAATACGACATATATATTGGATGGGATGGCTTTAGCAAAGGTTGAGGAAATTCGCGATTTGGGCGTTGTGCTTGATCGTAAGTTGAATTTTAACTCTCACATTAACAACATAGTGAAAAGTGCAGCACGTATGTTGGGGTTCCTAAAAAGAAACTCAAAAGAATTTCGGCAGGTGCAGACTAAAAAAGTTCTGTATTATGCCTTGGTGTGTAGTCACCTCGAATTTGCCAGTGTAGCTTGGAGTCCTACTTATAGCGCACATTCCCAACGGATAGAATCCATTCAACGTGCTTTCACTCGTTACCTGGCATTTACGTCCTCGGGTATTAGTCACAGGCAGCCGTACACTGAAAGACTGGATTTTTTCAGGATGTCCTCACTACGTGACAGACGTTGGGTCACGGATATGTTATTTCTTTATAACATTATAAATAACAGAACTAAGTGTTCCGAACTTTTAAACAAAATTAATCTTGCTGTACCTTACAATTATCCCAGACAACCAGTACGGAAAATGTTCAGTATTCCAAATCATAGGACCAATTTAGGTTTGCATTGTCCCCTTTCCAGGGTATGTCGAGAATATAATGAAATCACTCACGAGGGTCCTCTCATAGATGTTTTCAATGATTCACCTAATGTTTTTAAAAAAAAACTTTTACATTACTTAAATAGTACCTAAGCTTACTCATTAATTTGAAATTTTTGTCTTTACCTTAGATAGATATTAGCAAATGTTGTGTATACCTATAATTGGCAAACATATTTATATTGTTTCCATTGTTTGTTATGCGTTGTGATATGAATTGTTATGTATGTTTTGCTGTTGGTGTACCTTACTGTAAAAATAAATAAATAAAAATAAATAAAAAAAAAAAATTTAAAGCAAATACGGTGAGAACTAATGGTATGCACAATCGACACATCACTGCATAGTGATTTATTTTCTGAAACATTGTTCTTGGTCAGTGACAAAGTAAACAATTGAGTAGGCACACTGAAACGTAGGTGTTCCATCTGCACAAAACCCGGGATGGAATTAGCAATTTTATGCAAAATACATAGGCCCGACGATTGCCTACGATCTCCGAGACTGAACGTGTTGAATTTACGTAAGCGATCAGAGTAATAATCAATATATAAAAAAGCAATTAAGCAATTTATTGACAAATGTAACATACCATGGAATCTCCTACATTTATTATACTTACATTTCTCGTAGATATGATTAAGGTTTTGACGGTCACAGTGAAACTATTTATTTCGTGTCTGTCAACTCCTGTAAAGCCTATTTCCACAAACAAATGAGTGTGAACCACGCGTGCGGCAAGCGAGCTGTGCATTCGCCAAATCTGTACGCACCATTAGGAATATTATAGAGTTTCGTAATTTTGAGTTAAAGCTACCACCGCAGTGATAAAAGATCATGAGAAAAAACAAAATCGAATGTTGTATAGCAAATAATGCTCGTATACAGTTTGCTAGTAAAGATTTTCCTACCAATCTTAATAACAATCTCCTAAAATGATACCCTAAGTACATTTCCGTCTCAGCTCAAGCTCTCAACTCGAAGTGAACCCTCGAGGGTCGAGATTTTATCGCGATGAGTAAACCTGCGAGAATTACTACCTGCATTTGGATTATATTCCATGACAATATCAATGACACATTGCATTTATGGACATGACCCTCAAAGGAGAAAAGTACAAGAAACTGTGTCAGTGTAGCTCTCATTTGAAAGTCGCAAGTGTCGACCCCTTTAGCGCAAAATGGACTAACCTTCGATTCTGACGAAAAAGGTTGTTAACACAGTTCAGACTCTCGACCTCATGATCTTTGTTGTGGTGAAAATAAATTAGTGATATAAAAACGACATTATATTCGTACCTTAATTTATTCTTGCTAAATACTAAGCTAAAAGAAACCCAACATATTTATATGTACTTGTAACAAACAGCTTCTTGGTTTAGTAGCAGCACAGCTCCTTGTGAAAGAGTTCGTCCAGGGAAATACCGCCACCTTACTAATTTCTGCCGCCAAGCAGTAATGTCAGCACTGCCCCTCAGATCTTTGCGATCGTCACTTGATATAAAAAAAAATGTGTACACTGTGAGAATGGTTAATTTTCAATTATGCAATAATAACTATAACTATTTCGACGCAGACGTTTCGAATCCCTGTAACGGCTTGCCGTACTTGTACCTATAAGTACTTGTTATAGGTACTTGTACCTATAAGATCAATTTGTAAGTTACTTCCATTTGTGAGCCAACGGTGACCAAAAATTGTGACCTTTTAAAAACGTGTGAAGACCTGTATTGGCAGAGATATAAAATTATGTTATTGATAATTATGGCGAAGGGAAAATGCTGCAATAATGACTAGGAAATAGAATGTATGATATATTATTTACTAAATGTTTCTATGAGGCGGATGACACTGCATAGCGAACTTTCTGAAATTATTAATTATGGTAGTTCAAAGGTCTCTCAAACACCTGCGTAATTAATCATCTTTAAACTGATGCCCTCAACACAAACCACATTAGAGTTAACAACATTTAACATGTCTACTCATCAATATTTCAGTCAAATAATCAGTACAACAAAATTTTGAGGGCACGCCCAGCCGCATGCGATGCTTATTTGTGGACAAAAGTAATTTTCTACAAAAATGCCACACAGGTGTTGGTAAATCTAGAATATTATTATGACAAAGACAGAATTTTAAGAAACTGCGAACGTTTTTATTAAAATACGTTTTTATTTCCCTCTAGCTTGAGACATGAAAACTTTATAAATATCGCAAACACAAAACCTAACAATGGCTGTAAAAATAAACGTGTTCAATGACAAAACCTTTCACACAACCGTAGAACTGAAACAAAGGTCACAAAGGTAGTTCTAATCCCCGCGGATCATCCGAGAATATTAAAAATTTCCTGAACAAAAGCTCGCCATAATTTCAAGCGAGGCCGAGCTTAAATAAGTGCTTAACGAGCTTAATTTGAGCTTTTGCCGAGTCCTGCGGAGAACAGGCTCCGTAATGTAGTAATACGTGCTTTTGGAAGATATTTTATATTCATATCTTTCCATTGTCTTTCAATGTTACTTGGTGGATGCAATATTTCCACATCTCCTAAAACGTTTCAAACTAGAGAGTTAATGACCAAAAAAAAAGGAGGATACTCAGGGTATTATTGTACCAATCTCTCGTGCGCAACAAGTTTGGCCATAACACAGTAACGGCCACGCAATCTGTCCGGACCGTGCCGCATGGAACACGAATGAGTCAGGTGTGAATAACAATCCAATGAACTTATTACACGACTATTTTTTTAATAAACGAGAAAACAACATTATTTTAAAGACAATTTTAAATCCCCAAAAGTTATTGAACATATTAGAAGTCGCTAAAGTTTCATTAAGCAAGTAATTTACTCACTCACTAACACAGCAGCCTCAAAATTTTATAAAAAGGCTGAGCACAAAGCAAAATGGAAACTTATATATAGCCCTTTTATTAATCCTGATTTGTAATGCAAATACGCCAGAAAGTGTTCATCCAGGGAAGAACGAGGACTGCCACCTTACCTATTTTTGCCACTAGGCAGTAATGTGGATATTACTGCGTTTCGATTTTGAAGGGTAAGGGTGCTAGTGAAATTACAGGTACATGGGACTTGTCAACTTATGTCTCCGGATGATGGGCGCAGTGACAGTGCCCCTCAGGTCTTTGCGATTTAGAGCTCTTGGCATTGCAACTGCTATGGACAGGCGTGTCGCTTACCACCAAGCGCACAACTTGATCTTCCTGTCAACATATAAAAATAGACAATAAACAATAGCTTAATACTCGGCACAATATAACATATAAATTTAAATACAAATATAACAGCAGAGGCGCATCTGCATAGTTATATAAAGGTCGCAAAGCAATGTTTATAAGGCGGCGTTCTGCCCGCGGGGCCGCGGCAAGCCACGCCCCTTTGCTACTTTCTTAAAAATGTACATTATAGTATAGTATAACTTGTCCGTCATATTGTTGAGAGTAAATCTCAATCAAGGAAGCAATCCACCTACTTTAGATTTACATATTTTATCGTAATACCAACGTGTACAATAGATCATCTCCAAAGTAGAACTTAAAATTATGAATTTCATATGAAATTGAGAATTTTGTTAAAGGTTTCAAGAGGCTCAAACGAAAAAATGTCGCCGACACACTACATCGAAATAGGGCACATTTCTAGTCGCCGAAAAATAAGACAAAAGGACCACCACAAGTTCAGTAGCTCTAGAACAGAAAGTAATAAAACAAGCCATCAAACAACCGTCGTACCACGAATGGCTTTCCGAAAATAAGAAGGATTTATAAAAATATAACCTATTAACTGGTGGAACTAGAAATAAATTTGCCTCCATAATACATTGGCATTACGAAAGTTTCCCTTCACTCACAAAAGTGAGTGAATAAAGAATTGGTTTCGAACTACCAGCGAAAGTGTCATCGGCACTCGTTAACTTTAAATTGGGTGAAATTGGAGAGAACGTGCGCTCTAGGACCCAATTTCATACGAGATCTACATTCGCGAAAACTTCGTTGTGTACGAACAATATACGAGTACATAATATAATAATTTGTGGGAGTGTTGACGTCACGAATAAATCGTCATAATAAAATACGGCATCCAATTAATAAGTCGTCATGTCAATAACTAGACATATATACTGGAAAACTTAAATCGAACTGGCTCCAAGAAACCCGCGAGTCGTCGGTCCCCGGCGCTACGAACATTTGCACATCTGAAAAGTGTTACGAACGACAAAATGTTTTACACCCGACTGAAACTGCTTTTATTCCATGATTAATTGTACATTGCAGGGGAATTCCTTTCAAAGTATTTTTTTATTTTATTAAACGTCGTCGTATTTTAACAGTATCTTGTATTTATGTTTTTGTTATAATATTTTGCTTTATATTAACTATTATTGTTTATATTAGTGATATTGATACGACGAAATAAATGATTCGATTCCATTCGCAGACCGCGCCCAATATACGGAAAAAAAGATCCGTATATTGTGAAGCAGCAGCTAATCATTTGTCATTATTACAGTCACGTGTAATGTTTGCGTTTCCTGCAGCTCTACACCTACTACGAGTACAAACTTACAAACCATACATTAAATTTCAAGTTAGAAGTAATTTTTCTTATTCAAGTGCGTATACCCATTGTCAATGTCACTTTATATTTTTTGTAACAACGAGTCTCATTTCTCACGTTTAATAATAAAAAATAATTTTCGGGAAATTGTGAAAATAGCCAATTACGAGTAATTTTAGTTTATATTGTTTTTTGGAAGTGATTTTATCATTTCTGAATATTTTACTTTTCAATGGCAGTTCAATGTTAAAGGTGTGATTTGATTTATACTCAAACCGTAGACTTTGTTTCACAAGTTTAAAAATAAAAAACACAGTTTAACTTTAAAATAAACAAATAATAAATAACATGCGAGCGAGTTTGTGATTACTTTTTGGTGTTTTTTAGACTGTACATTACCAACCCTAACATAAATAAGTACGTGTCTCTGATGGTCATAACTAAAAACTCCATTGAAAATACTATAACTCATACCGATATAAGGTCATTCAAATTCCCACCAGTGTTAATTTTTATTTTGCAACTGAAGCTCTCGATGCAAAACATGCTCATTTGCTTTATTCCACAGTGGCAGAGACAGGTGCATTCCTGCGGCAAATGAGTCTGACTAGACTAGATCCTAGTTATCCTGAATTCGAGCGGATCTAGACCAGCTGTTGCAAAATGACATTGTACTTTGAGGAAAATCCATTTCTGAAAACAATTCCAAGCCCATACCTTGCTAGTTTTAGTTTTAATTTCTCCTCATTAAAACTAATGAAGTTTCCCTTAGAGGTTACTCAGGTTTGAACGGCACTCTGACAAAATGTGGGGTCCATGCTCCTGTACAATAATAGCAAGTAATAATAATGAAAAACTAAAGTAAGATACAAACATTTCTTTCTTAGACGTTTTATTTAAACCCTCTGTAATATCGTGCTACAAATTGCTTTAATAACGACCTTAGAAAGCTAGTACCTCTGAGTGCCATTCTAAGTTCCAGCCACGTCCTGCCCGTATCAGCGACTTAGATAACGCGAGCAATTTAGGAAAGCGCGACGTCACGTGTCTCGCCTCCCGGCCACAGCAATATTGAATTCAGCAGCGTTATTGTGTATGACGAATGGTTGTTATAAAGTTGTTGTCTTATGTCGTCTTCGTACTTTATCTAGTACCAAGAAGAAGAATTTGTGCGAGGCACTTTTATATATGTCGGAGACAGTTATCACTGACACGTAATGTAACAGCATTCGATTTATAGTTTACGTAATGTGCTTTACGAAAGGATAAACCTTAGATAATATTATAACGTGTTGGTTTCTAATTATATTATTAGAGAAACGAATTAATAATAATAATAATGCACACACCAACATAGCCTCGCACTAGGGAAACCCTGTGTCTCGGGTGCCATGGACACACACATAGACAACCACAAATTAAATGTAGGCCATACAAACATTTCTCCCGGCCCGGAAATCGAACCTGAGACCTATGGCACGGTAACCGTTCGGCCACGGAGGCAGTTAAATTAGTAAGCTATTAACGAATAGAATATCACGTCTGTTTGACAGCTCTAACTGGGTGAGGTCACAGAGAGGTTAGTGCTGGCGTAGTTTGAGTCTGTTACGTTTAATTAGTGGTCTAACATGGTCCTATGATGTGGTGGTCATTGGCAGAGTTGCCATATGAAAATAAGGAGTGAAGTTGGCTACACTGGTCACTGGGTCTAGGCTTTTGTGTGACAGTGAGTTGAAAAACAAACCAATACAATGGCGGTCCGTGTCGCTTTGAATTTGCCGCGTGACACTTAAAATCTGTTTTAACCTGATTCATCTTCTGTACTTTCGAACTAATTCCTGTGAAGGATAAACGAATTAAATGCAATAACTGATGACCGACGGCTTAGCGAATTGATAACGAATAGTGAATCGACAAACTATCAAATGATTCCTGGCACAATAAGTGACAAAGGAGGTTCCCTCGACGTCTCCTCTTACGTCATATTATTCCCGAGACATATATATATTTTATAAATATATAGAACTATATATAGAACTTAATCTCTTTGTAACAGCGCTTACAACGAAACTTCAAACAGGACTTATGAGAAATACCGTTAAAATCTTCATTATATATATACAAACCTTAATTTACAGACATGTGACGAAAATGTCACACGAACAGAAATACCACAATTAATTTTTCAATAAATCATACCCAAATAAACAGATTCTCACTTGATGGAGCTATATCGTATTCGCAGTTGCAGGGGCTAATTAACGGATATTTGACGCACAATCTGCTGCTGTTTTATTCTGTGCATAACGGTATAAGTGGTCGCGGAGAAGCTTCGCCAAAATTGACGACGAGCTTTGCTTAAATCAGAGACAATCTTTGTGAAATATTTTGCAAACACAATTTCAATGTATAAGTAACTTAGCTCGCTAACCAATCAAGTAAAGAGTAAAGTAATTAGATTAATCAAGTTTAAACCGAATTAGATTGTGTACGAAGTCAATTTCTCCACAAGTTACGAACCACTAATGAACGACACTTTCCCCGTTTTTTTCTGCGGAAACCAACTTGTTGATAGGCGTTACCAACATTCACTTTCCCTTCAACCTTGAATCTAATTGCGCCGCAGCCTCAGCGCGGTGGACAGTGACCGTTTGACCAATCCAACACCTGTCTCATAATGTATATCGTGGTTTATTTCTGTTGTATAAAAATTATTGTATTTAATAACTGGAATATGATAGCTATATACACAAAAGTTTTGTGATTAAGCCGTGTAACATATGCGACCCGACCGACAGACACCAATTTAAAAAACTTGGATTCACCGGATAGGTCTCACCGGGATTGAACTCGAGGTCTCCACATACTAGCGCCTACATTGCTAACTGCTGCTGGGTTACCGACATCGTCTAATCGTGTATAAATTTATCATAAAGTATGTAACGGCACGCACGCACAGTACTTGTACACAATTACGTACGTTGACTTTTTTAACGTTTCAAAAACAAAGAAATAACAACAGGGAATATTTGTTTCATTTCCATATACGACATTATCACTCGACTACAACGTTAATAAGATTAGGGAACCTGTGGGAGAATGTCTCAAACGATTCACAGACAACTCTAGCGGTTTATAAGACACAAGGGAGGAAGGCGAAAGCCGATCAGAGTACTGCAATAGGTATTTTACTTAATGAAAGCAAAATGAAATCCGACGGCGCGAACAATAGTAATTGGACAATAATTCCGGCCTTGCCACTGCACAGCGCGCTGCACGGCATCACGAGACAGAGTAATTGCAATAATTCATCGATCGTCCTACGGCCACCATTCAGTGGGCTATCACCCGCGCGCTGGTGTACCGCCAGGTCCGCCAGCAGAAGGGACAGAAAGCCCTCATAATTTCAGTGATTGGTTTATATGTGGGCAGTACGCGTCCACGATCCGCTATAAGTACCAACGAATCTATCCTAGAACAACTAACGATAAAAACCTGACTTTCAACGATGTGCTACCAAAAGATTCTTGGTTATTTTGGTCATATTGCCCACCGGCAACCCGATAACCTCGAGTAGTTGAATGGGCATGGTAAATGCAAAAAAATCTCGCTGCAGAGCACCTCATAATTGATGCGACGAAATAACCGTTTAGCTTTGACTGCCCCGAGAGAAGTCGAACCGTAACGAGTACGTAAATTCGAAGAACTTCCAGGGACACGACTAAGAAGAAGTAAAGCGACAATCAAAAACATTCTTATTTGTTTTAAAACAAAAGCTACAAAAAACAGTAAACTGGAAGAAGTAGCTAAAACCAATGCAAATATCGAGATGCACATAAGAAGATGTCAAAGCGAGTAAAGTAGTAGAGTGAGTTGAGAAGCAGGCCCGCCACCGCGGGCCCACGTTTCGCTGTCGTACAATCCCCGCGCACCGTTCATCCGCGCTGTGACAACGCTCATTTCCTGTTGTTACCGCCGTTTCATTGTGCAATTTCTGATGAAAACGTGCAAATTACGCGCACGCACTTAAATGGAAAATTAACTTCGTGTTTCATTTAATTAATTATCTGGCATTTTGCTACATTTCCTTTGTAGCATAAAAATAAATATATTTGAAATGAAACTATTTTTTCGGATTTAAATCGCGTATATTTGTTTTTTCAAACAAACCGACGTTGCGGGCCCTTTACAGGTCCCATGGTCAGCGTCGGTTTGTTTGAAAAAACAAATATACGCGATTTAAATCCGGAAAAATAGTTTCATTTCCTATGTGTAACAATCGCGAAAACCTAAGAACTCAATAAATATATTGTTCATAATTACATAAAGACTTGCATTCAGTTCCTCGTCATTGATATTTCCTCTTCCAAATTCAACACCCTTGATAAAATACAACTGATTACTGTAACAAAGTAATTAGTTATAAAACTGGGTGTAATATCAAATTAACAAGACGTTCTTTAACTTCATAGTTTCAAACGACTATTTCTTGAACTTTCGGTAACATGGTATTCTTTAGAAATGGACATTCATTTGGTGGAAATATTTTATGAGTTGGAGCACGTAAATGCACATGTAAGCTGTATTAATACTTAAAATACTTACACCACTTTAAAAAATTATATTAAACCGCCTTAAGGCTACCGATCCACGTCTGATCTTTTCAGACCGCGACATGTTTGTGCTAGTAATAACACGTCCGTGGAATGCCTGTCTAGAATGCACGTTACACGCTGTTGCATGCTTGCATACCGACTCTGTCGATAGAGTAACATAAGTGTATAGTGGTTAAATTCCTTTTCACCGGACAACGGCTACTTACTCTGGTAGTGATGCTATAAAGAATAATAAAACGCAGTTCGACTGGCAAAGGTAAACCGAATTCCCTTCAATATAAAGTTGTTTGTAGCTTAACGCAACAATGGTGTACAGCAAGCGATAGAATTTCACAGTACTATAAAATCGTCACCCTCTATTCGAGAGGTACCGAAGTTCCATACTTCCAATCAGGATGTGCTAATAAGAACATCCTTTTTCTAGTTACAGGTATGTACTAGGTATAAACGATCTAAAGTACTGTTCCAAACAGGGAAGCAGTACTGAAGGTATGTAGAGGTAGTATGTTAACATTATGTTCCCATCACTGGTCACTCCTCTAAAGAAAATTTAAAGACAGTGATTTGAAAATACATAACAACAACAATCTTTTTTTCGTAGTCGTGCGCCTAGTGGTAAGCGACACGACTGTCCATAACAGTTGCAATGCCATGAGCTTTAGATCGCCAAGATCGTTAGGGACGAACTCTTTGACAAGGAGCTATACTGCTACTAAAACCAATGCTATCGAACTGTTGCCATTCGAAAACTCGTTTTGAACGAATGAAGCACATGGAATTAAGTCCGTAGCATTTACAAATCTAAAAAAAATTTTAGTATTTCCATACTGTAGGCATCTAAGTCTTTTAATATGAAAGATGGACAACTAGATGAACATTACTCTGTGTTCTAACTATGTAGTAATTACAAGAGGACAGGTGTAATCCTCGAGTATATATACATGATATTCGTGCTTATACAGTGCAGCATTTCCGAGTAGTTAACCTGTCGGTAACCGATACACCGGTTAGAATACGTAACTATAATGGTAACTTGTTAACAACTATTATGAAGCTGTTCTACTCAAGTAGCTGTAAAATGCTTTATGAATAATAGTATTAAAACCAGGCATTTTACACCATTCATACCAACTAGAACTTGGTAATGACGCTGTCCATAATTTTGAGAATGATGAGAATGAATGATCATTTGAAGAGACGTTTTTTAGTCGATTGTGAGTATTAATTATAGTATTAGGTACGCTTCACACAAAAGTGACGGTTCATATATGCGTTTCTAATTTAGTACTTCAGTTAATCCTCCAAGAAACAAAAGTATAGGTAATAGATGATTCACCACAACGCAATAGAGTTGACAAAAGAACAATTTAATTACAGTGACACTGGTCTAATTGAAATAGCCGACCACGTTAGAGAGCGCAAGCAGGCATATCTGCCGGTAAATAATTAATCATAATATATGGGTAAGTGTATGATGTGTGAAAAAATAGAACTGTATCTCACACCTAATTCACCGTTTAACAAGGAATTCAAAACAAAAAATATTTCAGTTTTCTAAACACGGAAAATAATACTTTGGGAAACTCTGTTGAGCTACAAATCCAACAGTCCGAAGTTTTAAAGCAAAATTTGGCAACCACATCTATATTCGTACGAATGTCGAGCCATCGCATCTAGTACGCCCCTATAGCACAAGTCTCCAATACAGTGCAGTCTCCAGTAGCATCTGTGTCTGAATTATTGTCATTCAGCAGCCGGCGTCGGCAGCGCCTGCGCGCGGCCCTGAGGCCATGATGCATTAGATTGCTGTGGACTATGTACAGGCTTTATGTGGCTACATCTTGCTATAATGGCTTCGGGGACGTGCGGAGTTAATATTATTCATGTTATCAACAGTTATGCAACATTGAGCTCTAGCTTCTGGTTCATGTGTCACAAAGCACCTGTCGATTACACCGCCAGTTTCATCATTTCTGTCAGGAAGCGTGTCTGTGCTGTGTTGTTGCTGTTTCTGTTTTCAGAAAGAATTTTAGGTGCATAAAAAACTTCTGGACTTCTTGTTCCAAAAAAAAAACAAAGAAACAGCTATACTTATTTAGCGGCAATTCCATCTTAACTTATCCTGGATTGGACCCCGCTCCCCCGCACCCCCACGTCTCGCTTGACGAGACGTCGCGCTGCATTTTCGATGTGCAGTTTATCCGCGCGACACTTCGTTGGCATAACGGTGGTCACAGATTGTATTTCAGATATGCATATTAAGGCAGTCAAGCCAAGCGCGGTTTTTGGGTAGATTGGAAGACAGAATAGCATATCAACTTTTCGTAAAGAAATGGTAAACTCATTGAGTTCCGTATACTTCTTTAAAGATCAATAATACATTACGCTAAAAATGCTTGACATAGAAGATAAGAAAAATGACGTACCATTCTCTCAACGTGTCAAGGAGGCTGACAAGCTTTGGCAGAAGTAGCTTCCAGCTGTCTAGTCACTTCCTTTATTTAATGCTATAATATACTTCTTAATAAAGGTATTTGCAAAAATATTAGAAATCGAACGTATCTAAAAATTTTAGTACTTAATAAAATTTTTGAAATCCTTGCTAGAGGTTATGGGCTTCAAAATCAATCCGACATTAGTTAAAATAAAAAATAAATCTACCACAACGAATCGACCTCCTCTTGTATATTTTCCTTAACCTGTTGTAAACAGTTTTAAGGGTTTCAATTGCTACACATTGGAAACAAAACTATTTTTTCGGATCTAAATCGCGTATGTTTATTGAAACAAACCAACAACAAGCACCCGAAGTCCTTTACCGGTTCCACAGTCGCGGGTAAAATAAACGCAAATGCTGATATATGCATTTAGATCGGAAAAAATTGTTTCATTTCGAATTATTCTGTTATACTAACATTACTGTCCTGTGTTGTCGTTTTAATTTGCAATGTGCAATATCTTTATTGCACATTACAAACCTTGCAGTGAAATGACATAACCTACACAGTAAGTATATGTATAAGATGCATTTACTATAATTTGTTATATTTCTTAATAGCTTCATCGGTATTAACCTCAATTTCCCAAGTGTAACCTTCATTACCCCAAATTGGGGTCCAGCAACAAATGACCCCATTTCGGTATAAACCAGAGCTATCACCTCACCTATTACCCCGTGATTTGACGGCGTGACTTAGCCCTTATCACAACGGAGTGGGGTTTACGTTGGAGGACCTAACGATAGGCATGCAAATCGGGGTCAGTGGGTTCGTCTTTCAATAGTTACAAATTGACGGATGAATGCAGAGTTTGTGTCTTTGGATTGTTTGCTAAAATTATATTGTTTTGGTATAGCTTCCAGTTGCGTTACACAAATAACATAGGAATAAATTATATTAGACGTTCAGTGTTCAGTGTCAAGTACTTACTTTTCATTAAAATCCAGACAAAGACAAGTTTCTAAGAAATATCTTGAATTTTCTAGTTTCCACGAGACTCCGCCACTTATCGTTCTTTGAAACGAATATCAAGTGATCCTCGAAACGAGACACTGGCAAAAGATTATTGATAAAAAAATCATAGTTTAAATAAAGTAAAATATAGTAAAATAGAATAAAGTAAAGTTTAAAAGTATTAACATTGGTTAAGACGGTTTATTTCTTACAGGCCAGGAATTCGAAGAAATTTGAAGCTTCAAAAGACGCCTACACTTTATCCTCTAGACATACATAAGTTGTTTTTTTTAAATACTCACAAACCGATGTAACCGACAATCAATCAGTAATATAATACCCAAAAAAATAAACTCGCTAAAATATTACACTCGAAATTCGAACACCAAACAAGATGGCGGACCTTGAACTTCACCGAGTCGCGAATTGGCCAACCTTGACATTGCGTCACGTGTCCTCAAACCTCCAACCAATCACCTCTCTTTATTACGAACAGGATAATGTTTTTGAATTGGAAAAATCGATTGTTTAATATTATAAAAAGCAGTGCAACATGATGAAGCACATTATCATTAGCTGCACCGGAATACAAAAGAATGAAAGACATGCAAGCACGCTATTTAACACGAAGTCACGTAAAATTAAAAGAATATGGTTCATGGCTAGTATATGTTACACACATGTACTATTAAAAGCAGCAAAAGAAATTTAATGTCTTTTTAAAAGAATTAAGAGTGCTAACAGAAAAAGCGCAATTTCATTGCACAAAAGGAATAACAACATGGAGATTTTGTTATGTTGGATAACTGAGCGAACGTGGAAAAGAAGGGCTCTCAGTGTGGGTGACATTGTTCATATGTCATCCAGACTGAGGATGTCTTCAAAAACGCCAAGTCAAAAAGCAGAATAAAGGGACGTGCATTACCAGACACGCGCGTGAATAAGATGTACATCTGATATACATTTCATATACATCTGATATACATCAGGAGCGTAGAGCACGAAGGTTCATAATCTTTATCTACACCAGTGGGCCGGGTGTATTGGTATAAATGTAGAAAAACGATGCAACTAAGGTTTTTTATCATTATCATGATCAGGTCTCAAGATAGAATGGGAAGAAAGTCCTCAAATACGATTCTAAATATACGTAATTTTTTTTAAATGTTAAAAGTGAAGTTCTGACGGCCCCTGTAATTTTTCGGTTTTTACGTAACTTTCAACAACCGTTGTTGCCAATTTTTGCCACCTGGCTAATTATTTAAATAATACAACAACAAACGAAGACGAATGCAATAAATATGTCCACGCTGCATGACGTGCTACGTTAACGTGTGTTAACATAAATCAAATTTTACTTAGCATTCGGTCGGTGTTTTTAATGAAATTGTGACCTTGTCGCAATCGAAATTACATCATAAGAAAGTGTGCAAATCAATTTCACACAGTACATAGTACAAGCTGTGCAATCTAACCTTGGCAATCACGGACAGGCTTCACACATTTCATATTTTTAAATAACTACTGCATCCAAATCGCCAACTTCTCGACTGTATTGTGCAATGTTAGCGAAGAACATCAGCATGACTTGCACAAAAATGTTCCAAACAAAGCATTCAGACACACGCAGGGTGTGCATTACATTCACCATTAATCTTCCCTTTGAACACAAATGAACGTAACTTACGATTTAACGTAAATTCACATTACAACACAGAATATATAAATTTCACCGATAAAATAACTGCCACTAGTGCCTGCGACTGCCAGCTAAACATTACTAAAACTCAGTATTTCTTTAGGCAGGAATATATAGCATGTACGCTTGTTATGATCTGCTTCCTTAAACCTCTGTAGCGTTGCCCAAGAAAATGCAAAAACGAGCGAATACAGAAACGTAAAATTGACGACGCGATACGGTATAACCTCAAGTGGCCACAAGTGCGTCGTTTCGAAACTGTAAACAAGGCTATAAATAGTGAGCATCAAAATGCAACCAATATCCATTCTTTAAAAACTACTACTACTACAGTATGTAATTACGTCACCTACTTAAAGTTTATAGGAACAATAATAATAAAACCGCGTTTACATAACGCGCATTCTCCGCTGGCACGGTTTATGTAACCCGCGATTCGAGCGACGACGCTTCGCTGCGCCCGCTCATGCGTTGCGCGGGTATTAATTTTTACAACCAATCAAAACTTTATTTATAGCTGGCAACTATTTGAAACTTTTCTTTGCATACTTTGAACCATTCACTCAAAGAAGATAAAATTCCTAAACATTTTGAAGTCGTATTCACTTTAAGGTGGTTTAAGGTGACGAGAGGAGGAGAGACGAGAATTGAAATTTTGCCGTTCTCTAGATATCGCGCGAGCTCGCGCTGTGGTTGTGGACACCCAAGGAGCACACTTTATACACCTCAAAACTATTATATCTATAAACAGTCTTATTACGGTATAGGTTTAGATAATAGTTCTCTATAAATGGTTTTACAAAAAAGAAGTTGGTCTTATAGAATTATTTCACTCAAGACAAAATTTTAAAACCTTCTTAATACCAAACAACTTAGTTAAGTGTGATCTCTCTTAAGATTTACTCTTATAGTCCTTATTTTAAGTTCATCTGTAGATCAACTGATTATTTTTAGTAAAATTGTTCTATACACATCCAGTCAAGTCTATCAATACTCTAAAAACTAGTGTTATTAAGTTTATCCTAGATATATTTCATTTCTATAAATGACAGAATGTCTATACATTCTGTAGTGTATGCTTATTGACAAAACACGTTATAGCGCGTCTTCAGTAGATTTTATTTAAAAAATATTATAATTAGGGTTTTTACTCTATTGGACGTTGTAAGAGTATGAACTCAAAATGATGAACTCGAAACTCGAAATGTACGCAAAATGAATAAAGTAAAGAATATTAAAAGGTCTGGTGAAGATGCGGAACCTTGGATATTATGTCACATCATTCGATACATTAGTCGGTAATTCGCGCGCGAGCCGGGCATGTGCATTTTTGTTTGTTGACAAATAAATAAACATTGTGAAGTTCCGTGTTCTGAAGTAATAACGCTCACAATAACGCTCACAATCAACATAGCCCCGCACACAGGGAAACCCTGTGTCGCGGGTGCCATGGACACACACATAGATACCCACAAATTACACCCAAACTCACGAGAGAAATAAATGTAGGCCATACAAATATTTCTGCCGGCCCGGGAATCGAACCTGGGACCTCTGCGTTGCAGTCCGGCATGGTAACCGTTCGGCCACAGAGGCAGTTATAAAAACACTTAAAATGAGTGCGTAAACTACTGTACTTCAATGTTGTGTATGTGTGCCGTCTATTAATTGAATACAGTGAAATCATTGTGTGAAATGTGGTCGGCGTGAAGAAATGACATCAATTTTGTAATGAAAATGTTATTTCTTCCAACGTAAGTTAGGTATGTCATTGAAATATACCTTATCTAATAGGGAATTTATCCACCTTTCTAGTCATATATAACACATTCCATATAATTTACATAATATATAACTGCATAAAGTTTTTTTTGTTTTGATAAGTTTTTATATTGCATAATACGCTCACCATTCCTATAACTTATACTCCATAAAAAGGTTTTGTAATACTGTCAAAAGAAAAAATCGTTTTGTAGACAATCATAAAAGTGTCAATATTCTTCTACAAGATCAACTACACTAAAGCAAGTAAAAGTAATCTTTTCGTATTCTAAAGTTTTTCTATGGCTATAAACAAAATGCTCAAAACAGTGTTTTGAAAAAAGCTTTATATTTTTATCGCCATTTTTATTTTTAAATAATGACTACTACTACTTTAATTTTAATTTTTTTTTAATGACTACTACTTTATAAGTAGCCGAGAAAATTTATTTTCTTTTTAAAAAGTAAATGAAAGTTAAAATTAGCTTGGAGAAGCCTAGAACTTCTTGGAAATCGTTTGTTTTGTGAGTTATTTTATATATTTAAGCTTTCTATAAATATTTAAAACCGAAAATCGATAACTGTATTTTTTTGAAGTTTATATTATATACATATATTATTATATTATTATATACATTATATTACATAAATATTTTACAGCGAGTGCATTAGTTTTATGACAGGTTTTTCATTACTTTTCACAATGTATTTAAAGTCGCTCGTCAATTCGCGCTTTCTAAACGATTAAACATTGCGCGAAAAAGTCAGAAATACGTTTGTCATTTCGGCATGTTACAATTTTGATAGTTTATATTTTGTAAGCCATTAAACTTGAAATCTATTAGTATTAAGAGAATTGCGTCTTATGTTTGTAACGCTTTAGTTACTTTGGTTTTAAAATAGCATTACTAAGAAAACTACAATAAATTATCTAAAAACTGTCAACAAGACTAAATCCTGTTTTACAAATGGTCTAGAAGGGCTACTCGAGAAAAAAAAAGATAAGAATCACTGTACACTACCTACAGATCATTTCTCAAAGCACTCTTGTGATCTACTAATAAAGTTGTGCCCACTTTTACTTTAAATTATCTAGAAACCTTCTTCAAGACATCTTGAGAGAATTTGAACTCTTAAAATATACAATCGAATTGAATTCTATTAGATATCTTATAGTATATATTTAGTAATAGATGTGCTGCTTGGGCAGTGAAGATTCAGTGCTGTTCAGTTCACCTATAATAAATGCGCAGCTGAAGTATCATGTTCCGTACATTATTATTATTAAATATGCTAACGGAAGAAGTAACTAATGAAAACATTTATTTTTAAATCTCAAATCGCGAGCTCGCGCAAGATATCGTGTTTTCGCTGCGGAGTATAATACTCTATGAATACAGCAATACGGTTCAATGTTACATCAAGAAATATGTCAATTCTCGCATCACCCATCTCCTTAGTTCAGACCATTTCCATTGAAGATGCGCTAGGAGAGAATTGAAATTTTATCACACGAATTTCAATCCTCGTCTCGCTTGGTCTCAACTAGCCTCGCTGGGCGGTGGAAAAGCACCTTGACACCTTTCTACACAGTTTAGCCTCACCCGTATATTAAAACTCTACCATTTACACCGCGCTCTATACAAATTAAAGCGCAAGTACCAAAATGAACAATTAGAAGACAATAATTTCCTCGTAAGCAATGGTGCCGTAAAATTTCTAATAATACGAATATAATTAATGATTAACAACCTGTTGATGGCACTCATAAATTATTCACCCTTTAAGGCGCCTGCAATTAAGCTATTTCATAATTTCGAGGACTTAATTACAAAGCGCTCTTGAACACGTTAACACCACTTGAGATATATGTACACCAGTATACACACGAAAATATATCCTCACGCTACGTATGTCAGGCAATATGTACAGCTTAGGGATAATAAAATGTAGTGACTATGCGGATTAGAGGTCACACATACGGGTAATTTCTTCAAGAAGTTTTTAAAGTCACATAGTTCTAGCCAAAATGTAATGAGTGTAAGTTTACTGTGACAGTCTTTACTTACTTTTCTAGGTATTTCCGTGCAAGTTGCTCCATTGATAGAATATTAAATCCCGTTCGCCCATACCTGCAACCAACAAACAATTGTAAATGATAAATTTACTTACAAAGAGCAACCCTTAGAGTTTCATTCCTCTGGTGAATCTGCCTTACGAATCAGCAGTATTTAATCAATGTGTCGATTGTATAATTACGAAATAAAGATTTTTTACAACGTCCATAATAAGTAATACGTCCGAAACGTCGAGGAAATTAAAATATGTTTTATATGTGATTAAGTCCCGAATTAAAAATCAAATAATGTGTGAAACTCGTGAAAGTTTAAATCAAAGTAAGATTTTTAAAATTTTAAATGTAAGTTTATCCCACGAAGAAAGATTTTAAATAATAACAAACAATATCTAAGCTCACTCTTTATGCCACTCCAGAAAGTTAGTAGACGTCAATAGATAATGTGCTCTATGTGTTAGCTAAATAGATCAAGTGCCTCTCATTAAGATGAGAGTGGTGCCAATAGATCTGTCGCCGACACGACACCACTCCTGTTTACCCTATTACTATCGTACAGTAGGCACCGATGCTTGCGACTTGTGCAATTGGAAATAATAATGTTAGAGCAGTGTCGGTTGCATGAAAACAGACACATATAATAGTAAATCTCCGCTCTCAATATCTTTCTCTCCGAACTCTACATTGTTAAAATCTAGTTGATTTATCTGTCGATTTTAGTAACAGTAGAGCTACCTGTGAAAGTGTTCGTAGCCGGACGTACTGCCACCGTACCAATTTCTGCCGCCAAGCAGTAACGTGAGCGCTACTGCGTTCCGATTTTGAAGATTTACGGGTGCTGGTGAAATTCAGGCACATGGGACTTGTCAAGTTATGTCTCAGGGTGGCCCTGCAAGTCTTGTGCACGACCCGTCATCGCCACCTAATATCATAACATAAAATGCAACATGTCGGCAACACAGGCAATTTCACAAAGTGACAAGTTCGCAGTCGCCGCAATCGACTAACTTCCACTCGACTCGAGTCGGCAATTCGGCATTGAGAGATTAAATCGAGAATAATATTGACCAGGCGTTGACCCGTCTCAATCGACACCGTCCCGACACCCTTCACACAAATAGGCTCTCAAATTTGGCACCAGGCCTATTGTTTTGGATTGGAAGATGTAGTTACCTACATAATGATTATATATATCTGCTAGCTAGTTGTATGTAGCGTAAATATTCTTTAATAAATCATTGAAATAAGGTAGTTCAATTAATATTTATTTCTTTATTTATTTTTTGCAACTGTAGGTCAAATTAGAGTGGATTGGATTAATATTAGACATATGTGGCGGATGACCATTGCCGTGTCAGTCAGCGGCTACCATAGTACCTGTAAAGAGCCCGCAATGTTGGTATGTTTGAAAAAACAAAACAAATATAGCTGCAGATCCTAATAAATAGTTAAGTACGATTTCAATGAATAGCAATCGCGAAAGCCTAAGAAATAGATTAGAGACTTATTTTTATCTAGCCAAATCAATAAAAAGGCTATAGCAATTCACATTCAAAGACACCCAGAGTAATCCTTCTTCAGTGTCGTTAGCCTCCACAAACTCACATTACAAGTCAGCTTGACAGATCCGAGGTCAACCATTCCCATAGATCGGCAATTGAAGTGCGCGCACAACGCACAATGGTGGAGATCCATCACTCCTGTCACTCGCATGCACGCACGCAAAGGCGCAGGCGTTGCGTGCTCACTTATGAGTACCGTTAAGTACTATAATATGTAGGTGCTTTACTTTGAGTCAATCTGTTTTGTTTTAGTCATCGACAAAAAATCCTTTAATGCAATTAAATTTGATAGACAAGAGGATTATTCGCACTGCAATTCTGGGTATTCAGTTTATCAAATATTGCATGTAACTCATCTAAGTAAAGCGTCTATTAATAATTTTCTAAGCCTGTTGAGTTTCTTCGTCTTGCATTTCGTTATCGAACTGCAAATTACATTTGGTACCAAAAGTAAACAATTATTCATTGTTGGGGTCACTTTTAACTCAGGCACATAATATACCTACCTCCACAGGTCCATTGCTTATTCCACAACTGATCCGAAATATGTACATATACATAGACGCATACATCTGAACCACCATTCATTACATTACTAC
Organism: Hyposmocoma kahamanoa; assembly: GCF_003589595.1. Lineage (NCBI taxonomy): Eukaryota > Metazoa > Arthropoda > Insecta > Lepidoptera > Cosmopterigidae > Hyposmocoma > Hyposmocoma kahamanoa. The sequence continues at coordinate 323,180 of NW_020654520.1, forward strand.
GAGTGTTTGCAATCCACATAAACCCGAACCCAAACTTATACCATTGAAAATAAAGTTCAAATAAAAATGACACGCACTAAGATTCGAATGTCTCAACATTGTTGTAGGCTTAGGAATTTCGATCTTAAGTTTGAGCCGTTAAGGTGGATTGGAGTAGGAATGTTGTATGTGTGCGCGTGCGTCGTACCAGGCCGTACCAGTCGCGAGCACGCCATTGCCGGCGCAAAGTACAGTTACAAATTGCTATCGATTGTTGGTCTCTTCGTTTTGTATGAAATATTATTACAAATGTTTATTTGCGGTTGATAAACCACACAATTGCTACGTCAGCAATTAGGAGCAAGGACGATCTGTGTGAAAATGTTCTTTGCCACGTTTTTCCTATTACATTAAATTAATCACGACAGATCGAAGAGATAGGTTATCGTGATGACGGTAAATAAGGTAAAGTGTACAATAATGAATGTAACTAAATGCAAGTTTTAAATTAAATACGAGTTACTGATATACTAAATAGTAAAACGATAAAAGTCGTTGTTAATTATTTTCAGATACCATTTGGCTTTTAAAAGAGCAACCCCTCGACGTTTTTGTTCGTCTCCGTGGAATCTGTGTTTAAAAGCATGACGATTTCAAGGCTTATCCATTTGATAAATAGACTTTGACGTTGATTTAATGGCCACGAAAAACATTCTTTCATATTTCTTCAATATCCAAATATATTATTTTAGAAATATTCATATTTATACCTAAAGGCTTTGCTGAATCAGACAAACACCGTTCATGTGATGCTTTTGTACGCTCGACCTTGTGCGCCGCCGCAGAAATGTTTCCGATGAGGTAATCATTATTTTAGTTAAGAATATTCTAGACCCGTCTCAGCTGTCCACCGTGCACACTAATTCATTGCGGTCGTCATTGCTATTGTTATAATTGTCGTTATATTTCAAGTTTATACTATAATTTATGGCTGTTCGAGCACCATTGGACAGACGGAATGTATGGTGCGCTCGAGTGATGCATGACAGTTATTGTAAAAATTCTTTACAAAATGTTGATATTAGCCAGGTCTACATTTATCACTTGCTAGAATAAAATTATATAAAAAAATATTTTGTGCATCAGAGCGACTAAACTTCGAATCCGACCCTGATATTAGAAGATAAATATTCAAAGAGAACAAGTTGATGATAGCCTCTTGAGGACGGTGCCCGTGCCCTCCATTTCATTTTCAAACGGTAACTAGTTGAGTTAAAAGTACAAAATGTAATTTTTGTTTGTTTTTTTTCCATTCATTTCGCAACATCATCATATAAGCATTATTTAGTGTACAAAAAAGTACAGTGCGTATTGTTTGCAAGATTTCTGTGCGCGGCAACACTGACGTATCGTTTTAATTATAACCCCGGTACTCTCAAAACAATGAAACAATACCACAGGAATGAACGTTCGATTGCTTCTATCCAATCAACCTAAGGTCCTATGACAATAAACCGAACGTTTCTATCAATAACTAAACGAGAACTATGTGATTTATTCTCGAATATTCTGCATACATTACAAACTAACACCCCCGGTACGATGCCGCACGCGGTTCGCGCGGCCGTCTCGTGCGGGCCCAAATTGCGCATAAATTACTAGCGTTAATTAAACCGCGGCCTCGTCACTGTGGACTATGCATTATAGATGTTTTAAAACACCTTTGAGATTTGGTTCCAATCAAAGTCTCCTAGTTCAGACTCTGAACTACAGATCAGGACACTTTCAGATCAGTTTACATTGTCGTGTCTTGTATATTTAAATTAAGTTGTTCACATATAGCACGACACGATTAACTGTCGTTCACGATTTTTTATCGTTACAACGACAAACTGTCGTCACAGTGGGAACAGCTAAAACGACAGTCGTCCGACGATAAAAACGTGACGACAGATTGTCGCAGCTCCTATTGTCGTCACGATCTATAGTGGGAACAGCTAGTCACGGCAGTCGTTCAACGATACGGCATTTTGCTTTGGGGTAATGCCGCCGATATCAATAGAATCTTTGTCCTGCAGAAACGTGCAGTTAGGGCAATTTACAATCTGGGCCCCAAAGTATCTTTGAGAGATAAGTTTAAGGAAATTAACATTCTTACACTAGCCTCACAGTACATTTATGAAAATGTAATTTATGTTAAAAGGAATAGTAATTTATTTATGAAAAATAGTGACAAACATAACATTAATACGAGGAATAGAAATAAACTAGCTTTTCTTGATAGTCGTCTTCATAAAGTCAAAAAATCATTTAAGGGGCAATGTATACGCTTCTATAACAAGATTCCGGTTGATATACAAAATTTGCCTTTCACGAGGTTTAAAACAAAAAGTGAAACAAAAACTTTATACTAAAGGTTATTATACAACTTCTGCGTACTTAAATGACAAAAATCCGTGGTAGTAACCCGTTTAGCTCATGGAGGTAGTCTCGATCTCTGATGTTTCAAATAAAAAAAAAATATTGTAAATGTTATTTACAAAGAGCAACCCCTAGAGTTTCTTGCTTCTTCTTCTCAGGGGAATCTGCCTCACGAATGAGCGGTAGAGTTTAACTATTGTGACGATTTCAAGTATAATAATGCTTACCTTTGAAATAAAGATTATTTTGAATTTGAATTTGAAATTTGATAAAAAATCGTCCACGACAGATAGTCGTGATATGGGAACAGGCTAGACACGACAGTCGTCCAACGATAATAAAACGTGACGACATAGTGGGAACGCGCCCTTAGGGTAGGTAGAAACTATCTACTGCCATTTTGCATACTCCTGACAAATTCTCTTATTCTTTTCACTACGCACTCCGGCCTTTTTAAGGACATTCTCGATTTGATCTGAAAACTTTTTTCGTGACCATCCACTTCGAATGTTGCCATCCACGTCTGCAATTTCTGTAAATTTTTGTCATTACGCCCTCTTTCAAACCACGTTGCTCACAGATCTCAGTATTCTTTACTCTGTTACTTAACCGTACTTTACTGCATTCACTTCAACCTGCATCTTCTGCCGCCATACCCGACATCTCTCCCATACGTCAGCGTTGAAACCAAAACAACAAGTAAAGTGCGCATTAGTTAAAATGCTCATTGTGCCATATTCTACCAAATATTATCACTGATAATCGTAATTCTTGTAAGTGTTCGTGGTGGCTAACACCACCAAGTGCCACGTGCCCTCGTAGCACGGCGACACCACCTACGAGATGTCAAATCTGTCAAACGGAGCGTTAGTGCTCCTGTGTATTATATACCTACCTCTACGTCACCTGAATATAACACATTCTCTCCAAATTCGTTTAAGGGTAACCTGTGCGTTATGCTAGTAAGATATTGACAACACATTTAGAACTACTCATAAAATTCTAAAGACACGTTGCCTTTACGGCACCCAGGACGTAACTTATGACTTTAATACAATACAATTATCTACATCTCAAGAATCGAGCTGTGTAAACAATATTATTCCATCAAAATGGTGAGTTACGATCATTATTGTTGATGTGGACAATGTCGGTTTAGCTTCTAACAATTGTTGTAGCTTACGTACGGTTAAAATAATCTGATACATAATTACTACTATAATTTTACCGCATCGAATTGCACCAGCAAATGTGTGCAATCGAATTGCTTTTGCAGTTGTAGCACGGTGCGCGGTGGTCACGACCACAACTTGTCATGACGAGGTCAAATAGACTATACTGTTGTTGTATTTACTTATTTCATATTTCTTATAGTTTTTCCTCCTCTTTATCGATTCCGTCGAAAATACGCGTCGTCCATCTTGAATTTGATTTGCATCGACGTAACATGACGTAAAAAGGACGAAAAGCTTGTTTAAATTTTGCGACGCCAAGCCACGAACCCAATCAGCATACCTACGTAGTTGATCAATTTTATTAAGTAGTGGCAAGATTTTGTTGTTAGTATTAATTTTGTTGTACGAACCCTTAATATCGTATTTATTGTTATGGTGCATTAGATCTGCCGCTTCTCTCCTAAGCCGTCATTAAAAAATCAGCTACAAAAAGCGCTCAGCTCAAGTACCTGTACCTAGTGAGGATCAAAAGGTACCATTTGGAAGCTCTTTCATCTTCAAATACCTAAAATACTCTAAAAAGCAGGTTTTTGTCACCATTGTATGCCAGCTCGTTCCATTCAATGGGTACCGAAGTAGAACGAAGTCTGCCAATAATGGAAAGTAATGACAAAATATGACAAACGATGCGGCATCTCCACCACTGCTCTGTATCAACAAGCTTCTTCGTAATTTTCAAATATATACTACTCATTGCGTAAAATGTTCGTCCTTCATCGTGGTTGTTAATTCAGAACCAGCAATGGAAATAACCAAGTCGATAACGAATAAGATTGTGCTGCAGAATGTAACTTGGTCAGTGAAAGTGGAGAAAACAGCCTAATTGCCGCAGCACAATTTTGGGACGAATCGCACTCACTGATTTAAGATCATAGACGGCAATTTAAGACTGGTTTTTTATTTATCAAAATAGACCTGACAACAATAATGGCACTGGAAAGTTTATTCAGGTAACTGTATCTAACCTGTTTGAAGAAAGAGAGAGGCCAACACAATCTCATAATAGTAACAAAACATGTTACAATAAGATTGCGATGTCCTCAATAGTAAAGTGACGATTTTCGAAATTCGAAGCATTAAACACATAAAACCAGATCAACTAAAAGCTTGACGTTCTCTTGACCCTACGAAATAAAAGTCATATATCTTTTTTCACATCAAATACATTTTTTTTTCATATTTAGCACCGGCTGGTAGGATAATGGATAAATGGAATATTTGGCTGGTGCCACGTACCTTATTTCTTATATTTTGTTAGTTTCTAAAAAAATGTACTTTCGACTTTGATGATTTTATTAGTGAGGGTGAGATAGGAAACCGCATATTGACAATATCTCGTTAATCTTACACCCTAAGATATGTATGTACGTGGTGTATTTGATTTCATTCTATGCAAAATAGGTCGCAACCAACCAACTAATTTAAGAATATTTGCACTTATTAAGACACTAACGCAATATACCCTTAGAAACTATAAATATGCAAAATAGAGAGGCGCCGTAAAGAAGGTGAAGGCTCATATACCGTTGCTAGGCGACGGGGTCGACGGCACTGCGCGCGCGCCGTCGTGGGAAACTGATCTTTACGTGTGATCGGACTGTAAAAAGGATTTGGTTAATTTAGTTGCGGTGCCACTGCGATCGGATGTGACTGATGATCTCGAAGCTCATTGGTGAAGGTCGGAGGTCAAGTATATCTCCAATCGTGTTTTTTCGTCTGTGTTTGTAGCCCACACAAATTCTTCGTTACTACAACTATGTTACTACTCTTATATCGTAGAAATCGAGTAAAAGATAAAACTAAGATGTACTTTCTGTCTCTACAATACGTTCAGGGGAAGCCGTCTTCCCAGTCCAGCAGTTTGGTCAGAGCTGCCCTCGTCTTTCGTTGAAAAGAAAGTTTGTCTAATTTTGAATTTCTGTTAGTCTGGACAGTCTGTCTTTGTGGCCAGTCACCCGCTGGTTATCCATGGCGACTGGACGCGACACAAGGGATGGACGCAAAATATTTTTGTGTGATTTTAATGCGATTGACTGCACGGGTTCCTAATCTTTCTTTTTTTCAGCAAGCCCTATATACACTCTTAATAATTAATCTCATAGTATGTTACTTAGTCACATGTAATAATAGTTCTACGGTATTCAGAAAATTTTAAAATATTGATGTAATGTCCCACTCCTGATTACGGGTCTCCAAGGAGAGAGCTGAAGTCATAGCGTTCATAGGTTATTGCGGACAACGCTGACCCAGTGCGGGTTGGGATGTTTTCCAAGCGACTCATGTCGAAATAATGAGGTGGTGCTACAAACATTCACCAACATATATTTATCTTAGAAACTAAATTCATGACGCCACAGGGATGCGAACTTGACCTCTCAATTGAGAAGCCGAACCGTTCTCCCACTACGCTACCGCCGCCTGCAATGTCCTACGTTCAGAAGTGCACTATAATCATTATTATTATAGATGTTTTCATTATCAACCCTGAATTCAACCGAATACAAAAAGTGACCCAGTAAGAATGACAAGTCAAGCCACCCCAGCCGCAGGCAGGCGTTGACCCAAATTATTGTCCCAGTAAACGTGAAAAGGATGCTAAGTGGCAAGTGTCCCCGTCCGGGACTCGAACCCATCTCCCTTGAATACACTTCCGCGTCATTAGTCTACCGCACTCAATGGCGTGAGGATCAATTGATAACCATTCCACATGGTTGACTTTTGGGGGCTAATTAATGGTAAGAGGTGTGTAACGCGAGTTAAGGGAATCGAATAGGTAGTAATTTGCGTTACCAGATCATTATCGGGTCTTTTTGCTTCGAAGGTTAAAAATTGCGTAATTACGCAGATGTTACACTAGTCATAACCTAGTGGGAGAACGGTTGCTTGTTATTTGAAAAGTCGACGGTTCGAAAATGACTATTTAACACTAAACGCCGGAAAACATCGTGATTTATTTATTTTATTTAAACATTTATTTCAGGCCACACGACACGTATAATATATACCTTAAGGACTAACATACATACAATATAATATGACATTAAAATAAACTAAACAACTAATGTACACGTTCGTAGATGTTCGGTCGGTACTCTCACCACAAACGAATTGAAATTCACGTTGCGGCGGGACTCCAACCGCTCGACCCTCAGGGTGTATTTGGCGTTTAGCCTAGTAAGATAGTAATAAATAAAACCTGCACGTCGAAGACGTTTCACAACCAATGGAAATCGTCTGATGTAGCCAATCAGAGCCTAATCCCTTTATTTAGATGGGAGACCCTTGCCCAGCCGTGGGACATCAATTAATAACGCACACACTCAACGTAGCCCCGCACTAGGGAAACCCTGTGTCGCAGGTGCCATGGACACACACAGAGACAACCACAATTTACACCCAAACTCAAGAGAGAAATAAATGTAGGCCATACAAATATTTCTCCCGGCCCGGAATCGAACCTGGGACCTCTGCGTGACAGTCCGACATGGCAACCTTTCGGCCACGGAGGCAGCCGTGCGACTTGCAATTAGTTGACAACGGCACAGATGGCAAATATAATAATATACGTGAGGTGAGGTTTTATTTTTAAGCGTTCTTCTTCTTCTTATCGTATCGATGGCATGCACTGTATGTAATAGCCAAGGACTAGCCATACTGAGTGTCCTCTTCATACTCCTGGATAATAAACGGGTTACTACGTAAGTAAAGTCACAGAAATAACATAGTTTTCCTGTTATATCTGTCTTCATTAAATGATATCAAGTGAAGGGACGAACAGTACGTTTCTTGGTCAGCGCCACGCTTATCCATAACAGTCGCCACCCAAAGCGTAACAGTTACACCCGTCAAAGCCGGCACGCGGTAATGCTCACCTTGCGGCTGAAACCAATAAGCTGGCACTATTTCCCTGGACAAACTCTTCTCGAGGAGCTGAAAATGAAAGGACCGAACTCCCAGAACTCTCCAGAAGAACGTTGTACCGTATAGGATTCATATTCAAGCAACCGATTTCATACAATTTACACAAATGACGCTTGAAAAGAATACATTACCAACTTTTGAAGCGTATACACAATTTTGAATGTTTAAGTTTAAAATTTTCTGAATCTTCCACGATGTTGAATTTACATTTTTGAATAAGCAAAGTTATAAGTATTGTGACGCGGAAAGTTACAAAAAAATTGATACTCGGGAGATATTAGGAAAATTCTGTTTGTTTGTTCATATTACAAAGCACAAAGTATTCGATTGTAAATGGAATAGAAAATTATTGCAAGCAAAGTCGTTGACCGATGGACACAGATCAATTTATCAAAGTGATGACTAAAATAATTAGGGCTGTTTTCAGCATATAATAATATGCAAAAGACGAGATTTTGTAAGAGTGGTTGTAACTCGGTGGGTTGTTTCTCATGCTCGCCTTTTGGAACGTAAAAAGGATTGTTGATGATAGATTTTTTTAAAGAATGATAGGTATCATTGAACTGATGTTGGTGTCAAATAATAATGCCTTCAAAACTTACTTGATTACCTGGATGTTTCATAAAGCTTCCTAGGATTTCATTTCAGTCTACTCTGTAGTGAAAGCCTTAGCGAGGACTTAATAAACCTAGTTCGGTAAATCTCGGTCTATTTTAAAGTAAATTAAACTCCGAGACTTGGGCTCTTTGAACTTTGTTTTTTTAACTCTACCTATTTACAATAGAAACAATGAATGGGGAATTTGCTGCAAGATAAATAAAATGACAACGTTTACATTCAAGCTTTGAAAAAAAAATTGTAAAATCTTTTCAAAAAATACCCATGCCTATTATATTGTGTTCCAAATGCCATTTCTTACATACAGCATATTCATAACTGGTTATTTCCTTTTCAAAGGTAATCTACAACACCACATAGGAGCATCGTAGCTGACAACCCTACCAGATCTCTGTTGACCACGTCAAACAACAATCTATCGAAAAAACAGTTCCTGGAGAAAAACACAAACGATTTGCTGGTGAATGAGCGTGGAAGGAATGTAAATAAGGCTCACGCCATTACAGGCGAACACTCGTCTTATCTCGTCCGTACACGCTGCTGGTAACACAGATCATATTATACGTTTGTAGACAAGTTAGACGCGCACGAATTATAGAAACGTTAAAACACATTTAATAGCTAAATGTTACTATAACACGGCGTGAATACGCAATTTAAAAGAATTGTGCTCACTCCTAAAATATTTACCCATACAGGAACCTTAACGATCTTAAGTTTCCTTACTGTTTTATATAAAATGACGGCATGCAATAAAAATATTCAATTTGAAGTTACACTTCTTCGGTGTAGGACTATGAAAGGATTCACAAGACTTCGTTTTGAACAAACAAACAGGAATTCAGTTAAGGTAGATGAGACCGAGCTGTGTCCAACATTGGAATGCCCATGACTCATTGGGCTGTAGTTTGTCACATAATTGATGTCGTAAACGAGTTGCCGGCTGAAGGACAACATCTTAGGCCTCCTGTGCATGTGATAGCTGTCTCTTTTCAATTCGAAACAAAGCAGTGCTGCTTGCATAAGAAATAGGTCGGGACGTGTCACTTATCTACGCGGGTCATCAAGGGTAAGACATAAATGCCCACCACCGCAAACATACTTTCTTATTCCAAATTGGAAAATCCTAACAATTATAACAACTTTTAATTGGATTGTATCATCAAAGAACTCATCACGCAAAACTATGACTACGTATCTCACATTTTCATGTGAACATTTTACGTATGACATGTCGTAAAAAATAAATAAGTCAATGCGAGCAAACACGGATATTCGGCAATATTTTGTATCCTCGCGGATTGCCATGTCTGTTTATTGGCTCACATGCGTACATATATTGTTATGGAATGGATATGTAACAACGCAACAAGATGTCAACAGTACGGCTCAAGAAACGTTGAAAATGTGACAATGGTCCAATTGTACTGCACAAAGTTAATACAGAATTCCTTTTTTAATGTCACCGAGTCTCCGAAAACTTCAAAAAAGCAATGTGTTATTTTTTTACTAATTATTATTTTTTTAGTAATTTTGTTACTTATTTGTCAAACTTTTATATCAATCCATCTTTCTCAAAAGTACCATAACATTAAAATTTCGAAAAGAGATTTTTAGGAATAAAAATGATAACAAGCACTTCATAAGTATTCGCAAGTCCCGAAACGACGACCGCCTCACAATTGACACCTTCATTATATTACATTCACACCAGGTGACGGGCCAGGTCATTATGGCATAGAAACTCGTGAACTCAGGGTGTAATTTATTTCGCAAGCTCTCCTGACAAAAGGGCTGAAAAGGGAACGCCAGAGGTGCCTCAAGTTGACGGCGCGATGACACTGCACCCATCATAAACTGGAAATTAAACACTGGCAGAGTGAATATAGAGCTCATATGTTAAAAAAATTACTATTGTTATTCAAAAATGGTGCAAAATGATTGTTTTAATTTAAGAACAAATATACCGTAATTAAGAAGTGACTCGAACTACGAAGAACTTCTACATTGTGGTTACAATGTGGACACTTCTAGTTTGCCCATCGAAAGAGCACTAAATAAATGTGAATAAATCCAAAAACATTTTTTTTACTTGAAGTTGAATAAAAGCGCAAATATTAAAAATTTTGAAATTGCTCAAAATGGTTTCTTTTCAGATTTTTTACTTGTGACCTCAATTCTTTGCCCGTAAATATATTACAGCCAAAAAGGCTACGTTTTAGATTCGCTTTCTCTCTCGTCTTAAAAACCTCGCCTAGCAAAGAGGGTGAAGAGGTAAGATCATTGAGAGAAGCCTCCTCCACCTGAGTGAATGAACCTCACCCTGTCAGACTTGTGGAGACAGAAGGGACAGCGACATTAGAATAAAGCAGCACAACCTCTTGTTGAAATTAGTTTTTGAAACTTTAATTGTCATTTCGTTTTAATAGTTATGGTTAAATACTTGTATTAGTAGTGTATTAAGTTATAATACTGCAAGAAAACGACTTATAGTGTTAACCTAAATCACGAATGATTCTATATACTCTGTTAATGTTTGCAATGTTTACGCAAACAAAGCAGATTAAATCCAGGGTGTTACCATCCAAGCAGAATCGCGATATGAGTCATGTAATCTCTTACAAACATGGTAAGCCACCGCCTCGGGCCAGCGGCACGTCACGATCCACCGGCGTGCACGGGCCCCTGCGCCAAGTTCAAAGCTAAATATATTCTTAAACAATCACAGGCTAATGTGTAGCCATTATTGCTAAGATATTACATTGGCCATCAAAGTTGGCGAAAATTTACGCAGGGCAATACTGCTGCTCATTTCATGGGTTTATTGCCGTTTTCTATAGCGTCCTTAAAAAAAACTACGTGAACTTATCCTTAACTAAGTTTAATTTGATATAATCGGGCACGCTGTGCTAGTGAACGAAGTTTTACTACTTTATTTCTATATATCGGCGCTATCTAAAGATCATCCTTCGTGTATACTTGACTCCGTGCTCTGCATTGTCTGTATCATAGTCGTACTCACGTTCTACACTGTACCTAATTCTGCGGGATCAATCTTTGCGGGAAATGACACAGGGTTTATCGCAAACAGTGCGGGCTCGATTTCACTCGCGTATGAAAGTGGATGTTACGCGGAATTGTATTTGCGATGTTACGGTTGGCGGTTAGACCTTTTACGGGATCGCCTTGGAAACTATGAGCGGATGAGTTGCAACTAATTGTTTCTTTCTAGCGTTGGCGGCTTAAGCAAACCTTTACGGGTAATGATATAACTTTTTCGATATTCACTTTAGAAACATTCGCGGTGGTTGCTATACATAAGTCATAATAAAAAGTAACTTTGTGAAATCGAACGAAAGTGCCTATTGGAACCGACCTCAATACGAAGTAACATGAATTATTAATCTTAAAGATAAATATCCTCTGTCGCAAATAATATATACTTTTTCAATGTAAAAACGTAATTTATTATAATAATCAATGCAAATGTGCGATTTGCAGTTTTTAACCCGATATCAACCGGCCATTTGCACTGCAGTGGCCTATAAAAAATAATAAAGTGCGAAAAGGACAGTTCTATATACATAGACCACAAGAGCGAGAGAAAAAGCATGCTTAGCAGAGTATGGTAATGAGGTGTGACGTCGTTCCGTTTTATGTAATGAAAACGGCGAATTTTTTTTCCAGTTAAAGCTTTAATGAGCTGGTGACGGGAATCGCATGAAATGGGACGGTGTTTTGACATTACATTGAATTGTACACCTCAATTAGCTCTATACAAAAAGCATTAGTTACATAGAAAAGGTTCGTTTACGCAGAATAATAATTGGTTAACGAGTAACCGTTGTCCATTATTTATTTATTTATGGCTTAGTTACAGAATACAAAATGTGAAGTTGCTCAAAGTTGGCATGTGTTACAAATACCCAATTGTAAATTTCCATTCATATGACAGCTAAGTACAACATTTGCCAAATAAATAAATATACTTACAGACTGAGACTATCCACTAAAAATATATACATTTTACTTATATACGATAAGAAAAATCATTAAAAAATACAAACAATATTAGCGGACATGGCCGCATATATTATGAGAAATAATAAGAAGTATATATAAATAAATAAGTTTTTCGCTTTCAAGTTTTCCTCACGAGTACTTATTCAAATAGGTACATCGATACTGGGAGAATATGTCCAAGTCTTTACAAAAGTCATTACGAGCCCACACACGCGGAAAACAGGATCATTATTGTGAAAAGTTATTAGTGGTATATCGCAGGGGGAAAATTTTTTGAGTGTGTTTACTGACGATCATTTTGATAATTAGGTACATTCACGTAATACCGACATGTTACGCTTTCCTAAAACCTTAAATAATCATTTTAAATTTGTAATACGTCCTATTAAGGAGTACGCCTACGACATTTGTTATAAATTATTTGTTGTTGTTGTGATATACGTGTCCATGGCATCCGCGATACAGGGTATCCCTAGTGCGGGGCTATGAAAAAAATCATCATCATTATTTCGGTTTAGAGACGTCCACTACTAGACACATGGCTGCATTAAAGATCTTAATACTAATACGCAATTAATATTAAAAGACAATTTATTATCTTACATTTAAATTGTCTGACAACGACTGCGTTACACGACATCTACACAAAGGCAAAAAATTATTGAAAGTATCCAAATCTAGCGCTTAACTGCAAAGCTCACCATATACCTACCACACTCATGGATATTAAACGAGACAAGCTTGAAAGTGCATGTATATTACATACAAACAGATGCCATCACGCTTCTTCCTACTGGATAGGACAAAGACCATAGACCTCATGAAATATCTCTTTATTTTAGATTTAAAAAATCATTTAATCACATTCAGACATGGGCCGGGAGCGACACTGAAGCCCTTCTGGCATGTTTATGTAAACTCGTATTGACACGTTCTGTGCCATAGTGAGACGTCGTATGTCTTCTGTCACGGAAAGGCTTGGCAGAGTAGCAATGGCTTATTTCGAAAGCTGTTTGCTCGCCTGACCACCACGTCGATGTAAAACCGCTGGCTCGAAATTGCCACGTAGAAAGAGCTTGACTGAATCTAACTTATGTTTTATTTTATCTTATATATTAATAATTATAACAAACTATTGGAGTGATTTCACAAAAAAATATTTAATATCATAGTTATGAAACATCCTGACATTTAATAAAACACTTAATTACAGAATAGCGACATCTCTAGCCAGGGCTGTAGCTGTAAAGGTGACGAAATACAAAGTCAAATAATCATTTATTCTATAGGTAACATTTTTACACTTGAAAACGTCATTTTTTTAAGCTACTTTTTAAGCTACTGCTCGTTCACTACGCTGACCTCCTTGAGAAGAACGAGCAAGAAGCTCTAGGGATTGCTCTTTTCAAATAAACTTAAATGCTATGGAATACACTTGGACTCATAATTGTGTGGAATCTAGACTCTTGTTGTCTTTCCATACTTCTTTATCTAAAACATATTGTTCAATTTTGTAATATGACTTTTCAATTAAAATACTTTTTATGTAAGTTTTAAACTTAGAAAATGATAATCTTAATATATTCTCCGGAATCTTATTGTAAAAGCGTATACAGTTCCCCATAAAAGAATCGTTTATTTTCGTTAATATTATGAATATCTTGTTTCTTAATGAAATTACGTGTATTTTACAGGCATACAAAATATTTGAATTAATGTACTGAAGTTGCCACAGTCATGATACCAGTCTCCTTAAATTTTTTTCTGAGAGAAACCCGAGAACCTAAACGGTACTTAGAACGAATCGCTCGTTTTTGCAACACAAATATGGTTTGTATATCTGCCGCTTTACCCCACATGAGAATCCCGTAGAACATTATATTATGGAAGTAACTAAAGTAAACTAGTCTAGACTAGTTTACTTTAGTACTGCTAGCAGTAGCAACATCGGTAAGCTCACGTATTCTACGGACTGCGTATGCAGCAGAGCTTAATCTGCTAGTTAAGGAAGATATATGTGGAAATCATTGAAGTTTACTATCTAAGGTCACTCCCAAAAATACAGCTTTATTATCCAAGTTTAACTCTTCTCTATTTATTTCTATAATTGGACTAGTCGATTTTACATTAGGTAATTCAAATTTAACACACTTTGTCTTCTTGGCATTGAGAAATAAATTGTTAACATTAAACCAATAAACTACCTTTGTAAGGGTATCGTTAATATTATCATAGTTAATGTGACGTCTGTCTGTTTTAAAAATTAAGGATGTGTCAGCAAACATTGCTATGTCGCAAAGGTCCTTAACAAAGAATGGTAGACCTTCTATATAAATGAGAAATAAGAACGGTCCAAGTATTGAGCCCTGCGGAACACTTTTTCTTTTTCTTTTACACTTTCATAGATTTTTCATAGACGGCGTTACGGCTGAAAAAATCGTTAAAAACCAAATACAAAGATCCGACAAACATAGAAGAATTCGTGAGGTCCGCTGGTTCGTTCCGTGGCTTAGTTGGCATAGCGTCTGGCATGTTTTGCTAGAAGACATCGGTTCAAATCCGGCCGCATTGAAGGAATGTTTTCTAAACGTTCGATCGTTGTATTAATAATTATAACAAACTAGTGGAGAAATTTCACAAAAAAAATATTGAACAACGCGGTGGTGAAACATCCTGACATTCAATATTATTTCTTTGGTAATTTTAAAGTATAAGTAAGTTTTATAAGTATTTATACAGTCTGTGGTAAATTAATATTTTTGCTGTTTTTTTTATTATTGTTATTTTATTACATAATTTAATTTTGTTTTGTTGTGCACATAAACCCGTTGTCGTATTTATTGTGTCCTGTATTTTGGTCTTCAGGAAGAAATTTCTTATAGAAATAAGCAGCACCTTTTGTTTGTGTTTTCCGTTTTACCAAATGTGATTTGTGTGTGTGATTGTACAGACAATATAATTAAAAAAATATAAATAAATAAATAAATTTTACTTATTCTTTGTGTGACATTTTAAATTGATGTTTCATAAAAATATGAATTGTATTTTCCTACTTTGGGCTGCGGATGAATTAACTGACTGAAATAACCAATTCCTGTTATTATTATTATTATTATTATTATTACAAATTTTTATAATAATCTCAGTACAAGTATTAAAAAACCCGACCTCAAAAGTACGTGGAAGTACATATACCTACCAAGTTTTATTGAAATTGGTTACCGGAAAATGCGCAAACCCGGATTCATCCCCTAGTTCGCCATTATACGGGACTTGACAAAGTATATTTAGGCGCTATTTATAAAAACGAATCTTCATACGTTGAACAGCCATCTTTAGAGGTGGATGATTTTCTTCAAAATTAAATGTAACCGCTGTGGAGGTACTCTCTTTCAATCACAAAAAGAATCATGAAAATCGATTCACAAATACCGGAGTTATCGCGTAACATACATGCAAAAAAAAGCATACACTCGAATTGAGAACCTCCTCTTTTTTTGAAGTCGGTTAAAAATGGAATATAAACGAGCACTAAGTTTTATAAGCAAACTAATTGCATTTAATAATAGCTGATATTAGAACGCGCGAGAGATAAATAACTCGGGCGCCTTATGTGCGGTAGTGTGCACTTTGCTCCTTTGGGAATCCTTTGCAGTTCCACTTCTACACAATCCACACTAATTAAGAATCCTTGTTGTTCAAGGAATACACAGGCGGTTAAACTATCTAAGCAAGCAAGTATCCATCGTCTGAGTGACGACAAAAAGGCCTATACAAACCTGACATTTCTTAAACACGGTATTAAAAAATTAAAACTTTAATAGGAGCTTCTTATGAAAGAGTTCGTCCAGGGAAGTACTGCCCCCTCACCTAGTTCTGCCGCCAAGCAAAACACGCAAAGTAGGTAATGTGAGCATGACTGCGTTTTGAAGGATGAGGGTGCTGGTAAAATTACAGGCACATGGAACTTGTCATGTCTTTGGATGATGGGTGCAGTGGCAGTGCCGCTCCGATTTTTGCGATTTAAAGCTCTAAGTGGCACTGCAACTGTTATGGACAGGCGCGTCGCTTACCACCAGGCGCACGCATAACTCGTTCGTCCCATCACTTAGCATTATAATAATAATAAAAAAATGACGTTCTCCAAATCTTAAAAATGTAGAACTACATTATTTTTATTATCTTCACTGTCTTTGTAAGAAATATAAAAAAACATGCAAACTTTTTCGAAGGCTTGTTAACAAAAGCTATTCGTCTTAGTAATAGAGGTCTCGGTATTTCCTCATCATCATCAACCCATTTTACGTGCCACTGTTGAACCCGTGTCTTCTCTAAGAAAGGGTCGAGGTCATTGTCCTAAACGCTGAGCCCATTACTTCACACGTTAGCTAAAGCATTCAGCTGAAATACTGCTACTCAACATTTACAAACGTACGTATTTTAGAAATTAGTCTTAGGTACATGTCACCAAAGGGTTTTAAACCATAAAACTCAATTGAGATTTATTTATTTAAAAAAACAACGTAAACTTACAGTAACAACCAAAACGACGTAAAGATTCTTCCACTGAGCTACCACCGCTCTAATATTATGATGCAAGCGTGAGTGTAACCTGCATTGGAGGTCTGTCTGAAATAGTCGACACGTATGATGTCCCAAATACAAAGTAATCACACCAGGAGAACAACTCATGAGCAGAATTTTGCTATTTTAATCTCGTGTGCGTCTTGTCGCTCCGTCATCCCTCGCTGTAGTAATTAAAACTTTCATTGTCCGAATGCATATTTACATTTGCAATGCAAAATATTGCTCTAACACGAGAACTAAATAATACGTGTACAGAATGTAGTAGATAAATTAATAAATAATCTCAATACAGAGTACTAAAAAGCCGACCTCAAAAGTTCGTGAAATTACATCTATTTGCCAACTTTTATTGAAATCCGTTACCCTGGAAATGCGTGAAACTGGAAAAACCTTACTACAATTCTTAAAAGCAATAAAAACAGAAAAAAATAAAGAAAACTACACAGAAACACAACTTAATATCAGAGAAGAGTGACTCATAAATGTTTTATGACTCTGAGAGAATATATCTACATCTCTACAAATATCATCGTAAGTTCTACACATCCGAAAGATAGGGCTACAGCAAGGTAACGAAAACAGTCCGATCCTAAATGTAATATGGCCTAACAATTCACTGGCGTCCAAATTATAATTAATCATTTTATACAAAGTAGAGACATCCTGCAGTAGCCGCATATAGAGGAGTTACCTTAAAAAATTTGCGCTTCGCCTCATACATCACTAGTTTACGGCGCATTCCAAATTTAGCGGAACACATCGTTGTAATGAGAACATACTCCCAAAATCAGTCACAAAGAACTATATACCAAAGTAATGATTAAGAAACATTTCAGATACGTTGATTCCTACTATGTTCAAAATGTAATGCGTATGTATGTTATATTGACTGAGCGCACCACCCCCAAACACAACAAAAAGAACTAGACAACGAAAACAATGAAACAAAGAAAAAAAAAGAAAAGAAAATGTAAAGCCTCATGGCATATCCTTTTCGGAACGCTAGTATTACCTGCAAGTTCTTAGTTATACCATGGACCAATAACACAAAAGGACTTCTAATCTCCATACTACAGATCGTAGCTCTGAAAAAGGTCAAAATTCCGCCTGGAAGTAGTTTATATTATATAAATGGCCATGGATTGATATGCCTCTACTCGTATAATATGAATTACAAGAAATAAGATATTTTTCCCTTGTAATAATATTCAAATATCGATCATGAGCTAAAATTATTTTTTAAACTTGGACAAAAATGCATATCAATAGATTGCATTGCGTGTCACAAATTAATTTATAAATTAACGCTTCCTAATGTGGGTAGATGGCGCTAATCCTAAACAAAAAAAATAATAGCCGGCACTATACATAATAATCTGTGCAATAAGCGCCATCTAGTTGATTTGTTTGTTATGGCTAGAAATTAGGGTAACTTTGATAAATTGCAGTCTGTCAATGCAAAAAAAAATAGTTACAAAAATAGGTATTTGGTACACTCGTCGCGACATCTTTTTTAATTTATTTTTGTATTTATTGTAACCTATGCTAGTTACCTATGCAAACGAAGGGAGCGTTAACATAAACAAGGGTTCTATAGAAAAACGGTACTCAAACGCATTATTAAAGTTATGTCATTCTAAGCGCTGCCCGTGTTCCGCTAAAACAATATATGACATATGATGACACAATACATTAATCACCATTACTGGGGAAACTCGAAAAAAATACCTTAGAAAACTTTAACATCACTTGTTGCTAAATCACTGTCGTCTTCGAGGCAAGGTCGTCCGTTTGTCATACCTCAAAGAACAAAAATACAATTTGAGTTAAATAATATCTTTAAAAACGCATTATGATTGATGCTACGTGCGTATATTCTGATTACATTAGAATGTCAAACATGATATTGCGTACCGTCTTCTACAGTAGGTTTACTCACGATGTTTTTCTACAACGCTAGTAAGAGGTGTTGTTACTGTTTAGTAACTGTGTACAAACGTATATAACTTCGAAATAAAGATCATAGGTATATGTCGCCACAGGGATTCGAACCGTCAAATAACTATATTCGTACTCGGCTATCATCGATGTCTTACATAAAAGAAATAAAAAATATGCGAAGGTGCACATGTGAAGCGCCCGCTGTCGCCTACCACGCAGCGAGTGAACCATTCATTGTAAAGCGAACGTACGATTTAGCTGTAATTCATTGAAAGCTACAGCCTATTGAAGAGTAGACAACAAATAGCGAACACTTCCTAGTTAAAGTAGATGTTATCGTTGACTGCTTTGCATCCATTTATCAACAATTATCTTGATCGTGTTTCATTTCATTTGCGGTAAAGAAAACTACTACACACGGTAGTTTTTCAAAAACTGACCTCAAAAATTCGTAGTATGACATCTATTTCCCAAGTTTTATTGAAATCGGTTACCGGAAAGTACGCGAATGAATTGAAGGTACAATGTTCGTCGACACATCCCCACGTAATGTGTTACCAATTTGGGTCCTGCGCCAACTTCAAAGAAGACCTTGACAGTCCAACTAATTTATTCTGCCTAACGAGTTTGCCTTCAGTCCCATGGAGTGGTTGTTCTCTCCCCTTGCAACAAGAGTATTTAACCTTTTACAATGGAATTACGCCAGCGCCCTGCTACACGTTCGCGTCACACGTCTTCTGTAACAAGATCCGCCCGTATGTCAGTCACAGTTTAATTTCTGTCGTACGGCAATTTAGGGCGTTGTGCGGTAATTACCGTGCGGCAGCGAGCTGCGCCGCCGCGCGTGCCGTCCTTGCGTCGTCAACGTGGGAATTAAACGGCTCGTATCTCACCAAAGCAGGGATATTAGCTATATATATTTGTTGAGTATTGTAATGAACAAAATTATGCTGGAACAGTTGTCGGAGTCCATCCGGCAAACCTCTTCGACTGTACTGTAGGGAAATGTCTAAAGTCCTCAACAACACAAGTATGTATACGTAACTTACGTAAGTATATATGTAAACTTATACTTGTAGTAAATCTTGCGAATTTTTTTCAAGTAACTAAAAGTATACAAACCTAAACAACCTGAACAAACTAACATTGAATTTGCTTTGAAGTAAACCAAGTCCACTGCACTAAAAGCAAACAATATTTAATTTTAGTAGATGATGAGAACACACTGCCAGTGGCTGAATCCTATTGACTTTGGGTGGGATTAATCAATGAGCGGTGACGCCGAATTTGTTAAACTCATTATTGTGCTGGCTAATTTCGATTAATTGGACGCGAGTGATTTCAGGGCTTACCGGGATTTGGTAAAGGTTTTACGATGTGGAGTTTCACTATGTAGATAGTGAGTGAATTAGAACAAAATTGCGCTCCTTGCAAACTAAATTAATGCAAAATTGACATTTAAAACTTGTAAAAGAAATCAGTTAAATAGAATCCGTCGCATTTATCAAAAAAGGTACTATTTAAACGTATGTGAAAAGCCATTGCAACTAACTGGAAATACAAACGTATCAACATCGGAAACACATGACAAGTGTCAGAAGAGAGGAGAGTAGTTACTTTCCTCCTCTCCAGCCCGTCAATGCATCGACCTGACCGGCCCGCCACACACGCGCATCCAAACACACTCAAGATAGGGCCCTCAACAGGAAGTTCAATCAATCCATTTGAATCCTGCACCTCGGAGCGAGATTACTGTCACCCAGAATTCTCCTATTCACTCGAGAACTTTAACACAGAGTATATTGCACAAGTTATAGATTTACAGCCATTTAATACGATAGAAGTATGTTTAAATAAGAAAGCATCCTCACGTAACGACACGACATTCGCAAGCAACCTAATTTGGTTTATGCAGACGTATTAAATAAAAATTCCAAAGCAATTATCTGAAAGAAGGTGCATACATATCACCGGGACGTCATATAAAAACCGTGCGCACGTGCGAGCGGCAAATGAAAAACCTGCCACAGGTGATTTATACTCGCCTTAATTTGCACTTACACTTACGCAGGCCCACACCGCCATCGCCACACGCTTTGCGACAAGCGGCGCGTAAAAATAACAATTCACTTCCAAAAAGTAATCCTTGGAGTGATTTAACACGTTCTATTAGTTTCCTCTATATCTATAATGTATAAAAAAACCGGTTTCTACATCAGCATTTCTTGGCTTTTATTTCCTTCTATAAATAGAGTCTTTTTTATAAAGCGACAAATTAAAATAGCACAAAGCGCCGACATTTTTCCGCAATACAAGTTACGACATTGCCTTAAGATTACACTCACCATTCCCTTCCTCATGTGCACGCCAAGAATATTCTAAACTTCTTGGAAAACAATTAAAACTTTAAAATCTAAAAACTATAGTTGAAATTTCTTTATATAAGGAACAATGACAAATTATTTGGAACATCATGCTTGTTAAAAATACGCCGCGTAGGCTTGCTGGCTGAGTTCCGACTGTGAATAATATATTTTCGTCTTCAGCTTGACGGAAGGTATTATTTGCGTAATTGGTACAATGAATTATTGCATTGTAAATCATTTCATTTGAATAATAAAAAAGAAATTACTTTCAAAGAGAACATAGTACATAGGGTTCTAAAGACAAGATGCTTGAAAGATGCTATTCCTGACGGACACTGAACAACTTGTTAGGCACCTAATTAATTTATGTAAACAAACATTTATGCAAAAACAGATCAAACAGACAAGAACTAGCAAACAAATAGAAAAACAGACAGGACAACTTTGATTCAAAATTCGGTGTTTATCTTTATCACAATACAAGTTGAACTTGTAATTATTTAGTACCGAGAGGACAATGTTTGGGCAGGAACAGAGGCGGCTAACTTAAGTATCTACATCATCAACATCGTCAACCCTTTACACGTGCCATTGCTGAGCACGAATCTTCTTTAAAGAGAGGGTTTAGGTCATGATCTGCCACGCTCCGGCCCAATACGAGTAGGTGACTTCACACGTTTCCAAGGGTCGAGAACCTTCTTCGACATGTAGGTTTCATCATGATGAACTCACAGTTAGCGAGAGGTATCGTTACTAAGCGTTCACAAATGTACTTATCTTAGAAATTAAAGTCATACATAAAAACAACCTCTCTATCACTGGACTATCACGGTTTCTCAAAAATACCTACGTACTTCTAACCGAACGCTGTAATTATATTCAAGATCAATATCAATACGCGTGGGCATCGGGTGTTAGATGCCGACGACCAGTTTGACGACGGGACACGACAGGGTCAGATTCACCGAGTCAGACGACGGGCGGCCCGATGTCAGCCTAAACCAACATGGACGCGTGCTGGTTAATTAATTTTTCGACGACCTTGGCGTCGACATCAATCGCTTTTTGGAAATTAGTAGCTAGTTGAATGGCAACGGGTAAGCCGCATAGTTCACAAAACTTACTGGTAGACGAATTCTAAGGTGGCCTTCAAAAGAGATGCAAAACATGGTTCTGAAGTGGTGTTAGCAAGGTGTAACGCAGTATAGGATGCCTCGTCTCTGGATAGTCCGATGACTCCGGTGCTCCATTAGATCCAGATGAGACTGTATTGTAAGTAATTTTTGAGCTGCTTGAGTGTAAACTTAAACCAAATTATTTTCACATGGACGCACAGAGAGTTGGTACTTTCAGCTATAAACAAAACGAATTCACTTCTAACAATAATAATAAAACACCCGTTTACAAGCATCGCAAGTGGTCGGTATACAAGTCCGTAGCTTATTAATTCATGTAACGAGCGCAAAGTTCTCGCATTGAAACTTTTAATTGTTATTACCTCGCGAGAAGCAAGATCGCCTATTTTGCCACTCGACGTGTCGTAAAATACTACGAAGTAATATACTTATTGTGAATAAAGATGGTCCTTGTAATGAAAAAGTTCTTGTGGTCTTTTTATTCCAGTTGAAATTATGCCACCGTTGTAAAAAACTTCTGCTCTTGTTTTTATATTTATAAAGTATTTTAAATAGACGAACCATTTCAACAAACAGGTGTATAGGGTCAGCGAATAGTCCTGCGAACTGCCTAACAGTTGAGTATAGTCTAGTGGACTGCACACACGGGTTACGAACATTCAAGCCAAGCCGAGAAGAGTGGGTCACCCTCCAATTCATTACTAGGTCCTAATATGCTTATTAGCGATACCTTTACCCTTCTCTATTAATCACCTTTCTATTAAGCATCGGTATGAAACATTATTTATTCCTAAAATATAAATTTAATTAGCTTCATCTCAAATAGTACAATTGACATGCTGTATAAATGGGTAGGATTTGCGAACGTCTCACGAAAACAATTACGGTCGGCCGTCGGCGCAGGAATTTCTATTAGATATCTGCTCCGTTCCGGGCCGGATCCGATCCGATTTATTCCGAATCGAACCGGATTTGCATTATAACAATAATGTCGACATTTCGTAAAAGATATTTCTTGTATATGTGTTTACTCAGTTATGTGAAGAAAGAACGGTGGTCTGCACCTACTAAATGTACACGTATATGAACCGAGGCTTCAACTTCAAGAAAAGTTCATTATCTATTGCAATTATGGTTGTATATACTTATTGTTATGCAAAAGTTCAAAACTAACAAAAGATACAACAAGCTTAAAAAATATCCCACTGCCGCAAACGGGTGTCCTTTAAAGAGGGTTATAGTATTAAGGTTATTATAAATCCACGTTTTTTTACGATATCAAGTGACGGGATGAACAACAAGCCGCGCGTCCGCCAGACGGCAGTAATCCATAACACTTGCAGTGAAAGTATGTAAATTACATTCATTCATTCAGAGCCTTAAATGGCAAAGACCTGTTGACAAGTCCCATGTGCCTGTAATTTCACCAACACATTTACCCTTCATAACCGAAACGCAGTAATGCTCACATTCCTGTTTGCTGGCAGAAATTGGTAAGACACACTTTCTTGAGCAGTTCTACTGCCACTTAACATGCAGGTTTCGCGAAAAAGCGGTCACGGGAATGACAAAACTGCACGTGATTCCTAAAAACAACGTGAGGCATGCTTCGACCTAAGAATTCAACTCCGGAGGTCAACGACGTTCGACTAGACAACAATGAATTCGAATATAAACATTGGCAACCAAATAAGTAACCGACCGTTTGATGATTCCGCTGTTTTACATTTAAGACTGCAGCGAGATAATGAGTCGTATACAATAGTAACTTCACGAAACCTCTGTCAAGAGAAGCAAGATCGTACACTCGACTCACGTGGTAGGTATAAATGATGGCTAACTTAATAACATGGTAATCTTCGGATTAAAGTAATAACAGAAAACATCGTAAGAACAATGTGCTTACACAAATCCGTAAAGTTAAGAATTGCCTGAACAGGCCCGAAGAATGTCGTCATTTGAATACAATCCTGCGCACCAAGCGGCTCTGCTCTATGGAGGCTGTACAATCATATTATTTCGTATGCAGAACCCTTGTAGATGAATTGGTTGATGTTACGTATTTCTCAATATTTTTACATTTTTACCCTGCTGCTACGGCGACGCCGCCAGGTGAGAATATTATATCGTACACATATACATATCTAAAAACATTTACCGTAGGAACAGCAATTTTATTTCATTAAAAAAACTATCGTGTCTTGGAAAAACAAAATTGGATCTTGGACTACAAGATTCTGGACTCTTACGTCGTACGTGGGTTTAGTAGTCGGTTTACGTTTTATTTTCCGCTAGGTCGGGTTTTCCGGCAACTAATTAAAGCTGTATAGAAGCAGTAGAATCTGCAGATTCTGAAATAAGCTCCTTACGACACTCGACTGACGGGCGTCTGTGTACTCGCCTGGTCAGGTAGTAACTATACAGTAACCTATATTCGGTCGGTGTGGCAAAGAGGCGCCAGTGGCGATGTTTCCATATAATACGATTACGAGCAAACACTCGTCTACGTCACCAACATTTAAATTTATTTTGAACTAACAAAACACCTGACTATTTTATCCGACAATGAATTCGTGTAACACCCGACTGTTACTTCCGACGAGGCAAGTTAATCATCGTGAAGTTCCCTAGCCATAGTAAAATACTGCCTAGTAAGCAACTGTCTCTTTCGCACCCATGAAAAGGCGGCTGTAGTATGAATCTTTTCAATTACGCGAATTTATATGCCAGGTCAACGTGATGGACATCGAGTGATGAGAGTAATTAGCAATTTAGCAATGCATAAGTGCTAACGAGAAGGTGAATTTTCTCCACAAATGTGACGTTCTTTAAATTGAATTTATTTTCAAAATTATAATGACGGGCGCCTTAATGCATGCTGCTATTTTCGGAAATAATTCATTGATATAATGAAAATGTGTGATTTGTGCTGTTAATTTTGTGGTCAGGTCACTACTACACTGTGGCTTTAATTCGTCTCTATTACAAACATTTATGATATCAAATGAGATGACACATACCATCGCGCTTGTTGGGGTAGGTGGGGTCATATCTAGACTCATAATTTTGCCTCTTGCACATTCTCGGTGGCCTATCAACACTTACGTACGCGTATATACACCACACACCCCAGCACATCAAGCTACACATTGACGTATGTTGTTCCGTTGCACTGGAGGCGATTTTCGAACAAAAATGTGTAGTCTGATGCGCCGTTGTCCGTACATAAATAAACATACATATCTATTAACTTAATATGACGTTTGCAGCTAAAGACAGATACAGAAAATGGAGACTAATGCCTATGTGGTGGTTTGTACAAAACTCAACTTATGTATCAGGGCGATGAGCGCGCTGGCAGTGCCCCTCAGATTTTTGCAATGGACAGGCGTGTAGCTAATCACCAGGTGACTTGAAACAGGAAACTTGTTCGTCCCGGCTTTGGCATCATAAAAGAAGAAAATTACAATTCTAAATACAATGTGAAGAAATCGTATCATCGTCACTAATGTAAAGTACAAGAAAAATATAAATGCAAAATAGTGACAAATTCGACGATGTCTGATAAAAAAAAATTATTAAAATTTCTTCTTAATCAATTCCTCTGCACTGTAGAAGAAGTCATAATCCAATAAAAGCAATTTCAGTTGGCTCTAAAACGTTTTGATGTTTGTAACATCTTTCTTGGGAGACAATGTAAACAACAGTTTTGTGTGCTGGCTCTATTTAATTTCAGCTTTCATCAACGAACTAAATAGAAATGAATCATACAAAATCACCCGGCCAAAAGCAAGTCGGACTTGCGTAATTACACTAATTACCACGCCATATTGTTTTTAAATTCTAGTAAAACTTCCGCAGTTAATGCTGCCATGATAATCTTTGGACCATCGAATATATATGAACTACATAGGGCGCACTATAAGTTTCCGGAACTGGCCACTTACATAAACAATATTTAAAAAGTTATTATAACATTTGAAAATGGAACTCTTTGTCTGTAGAATACAGTTTGTTTCATCTGACTGTCACTTGTTTTCACATTGTGGCGACATTTTGGAAATTGGTTGTCTACATCACCATGGATTTAACTCGTGAAAATTTTCGTAGTATGATTTTCTACGACTTTAAGCGTAACTTAACAGCTCAGCGGAGCTTCGCTTGGCTTCAAACTGCTTTTGGCGATGAAGCACCATGCAAGACGACTATTTATAGCTGGTTTGCAGAATTCAAACGCGGTCGTGCAAATCTCAGTGACGAATTTCGTGATAGTCGCCCGTCCACTGCTGTGAACATCAAAAGCATCGATGTTGTGCGCCGTATAATCAAAAGAGATAGGCATGTGATAAACCATGGATTCGGGCATCTTTAGGCATAGGTTTGACTCATAAACACAATCAATACTAAACAAACATTTAGGTGTGAAAAAGCTGTGCTTACGGTGGATCCCACACAATTTGACCGAGGCTCAAAAAACGGATTGCGTCTCTTGGTGCAATACCATGCTTACCAGCTTCAACGAAAGGGGCGTCAAATTTGGTGTGAGACATAGTTACAGGTGACAAAACATGGATTTATAGTTACGATCCCAAAATAAAGCAGCAATCGAGCGGATGGGTCTTTCGAGATGAGCCGAAACCAACCAAAGTGGTGCGCGTGCAAAGTGGCTCTGAGCGGATGATTGCTTCTTTTTTTAATAAAACTGGAAACGTGGCTACTGTTGATTTGGAGAATCGTTGTACCGTGAATAGTGATTGGTACACGACCAATTTGTTTGCCGGAAGTTATTGGCAAACTCCGTAAAAATAACCGTAAACGCCGTATCATCTTGCACCACGATAATGCCAGTTCTCACACAGCCAGACTGACAAATGAATTTTTAAAGGTGAACAACATTAACCTTAAAAGCCATCCCGCGTACAGTCCCGACTTGGCACCTTTTGACTTTTATTTATTTCCAAAAATTAAGAACCAGTTACGCGGTCAACGATTTTCATCACCTGAAGAGGCTGTCGAAGAGTATGAAAAATATGTTTCAGAGATTGTCACAGAGGAGTGGTATACATATTTTCAAAATTGGTTCATTCGTGTGAAAAAGTACATTAACGCTAACGGAGAATATTTTGAGAAACAATAAATTCATTTCTGACCATTTATAGTACTTTTTTCTTATTTATTCCGGAAATTTACAGTGCGCCCCACGTATGACGGTCTCCGTGGTCCAGTGGCTTGCACACCGGTTTTCATGGTGTCGCCATCTCTGAGGTCCCGGGTTCGATCCCCGGCCGGATCAGTGTAAAAAGCTAACGTTTCTATATTGTCTCAGCTCTGCGTATTTGTAGTACCATCGTTGTTTCCGATTTCCATGTAGGACAAGTGCTTTAGCTATTTACTTTGGATTAGAGTATGTGATGTTGTCTAACTAAAAAGTCATATTTTAGGTATTTTTGGAAAAGTTTTAAGTATAGGAAATGAAACTATTTTTCCGGATTTAAATCGCGTATATTTGTTTTTTCATTCATTTAAATCCGGAAAAATAGTTTCATTTCCTATGTGTAACAATCGCGAAAACCTAAGAACTCGATAAAAGTTTTAAGTTTTATTTTTGTAGAGTTTTGGCAACTAATTTAGGCAAATATTTTTTCTAAGTATGAATGCTCATAACTGACACAAAACTCGGCAACTTTAAAAAAAGAAATCCTGTTTATAATGTACTCCCAAAATTAATCTCGAAAACGGATTTTTTTACTTTTAAGAAAGCCGTGTAGTAGCTGTGATTAGGTCACGAATTTGTGTGATTGTCTCGAAATTTGATTTCGTATTTCAAATAGCTTTCTAGAGAGAGTAATCTGAGATGGACGGACTTCGAAGTGATTCCATAAGGACATACGCAACTTGCAATGGAGATGTTTCAATCTATTAAAGTTCAATTCGAGGGCAATATTTTCATGTCACTGTCTTAATGGAGATTTGTGCCCTGTTCGGTTGCCCCACAAGAAGGCGAGTGTGATGCTTAGTATGTAGAACCTACGTTTACTACATTTATACATAGTAGGTATATATGTTCGGGGCACTGTATGAGTCCGCTACGACCTATGTCTCGGAACAAACACGCTAATTAGACGAGGCTGCAGCCGCCCTTTGAGCCGCACTGCATTGCGACTCTAGCTAGTAATTATTGGTAGCCATTTCAACTAGTCAATTCGAATAATTTTTTAACTCAGTTGTAAATGAACTTTTATTTTTTTTATCATTACTACAGAGATCGAACAATTAGAAAAAATTCCATCGATCCTTGTTCGATCCGGCTGGATACGAATTAACGTCTTCTAGTAGGCCGTGTGCTGTGAAGAAGTAGATATCTCACAGATGGCGCTGCGGCGGTTACCTAACAGTAGTCTGAAATCACATTTTCCAGAAATAACGTTTGCTCGAAATTTCATAACGTCGAAAGGAATTTTGAGAAGGACCTAACCGAACTTAATCGTGTCTTTGCGATGAACATTCGACATACCCTGAAAGAACAACTGTCTCGTTACAATTCGGTTTTCTGTGTAATGATAATTCGAACAAACGTTATTTCGGACAAAAAATTTTCGACTTTATGATAAGTTACCCGCCACGGCAAAAAAGTCGTTGAAACCAACAACAAAGATCTGCAACAAGCACATAGAACAAATCGTAAGGTCCGCTGGTTAATTCGGTGGCTTAGTTGCCATAGCGTCTGACACGATTTGCTAGAAGACCCTGGCTCGACTGGATCGAAGGATTTTTTTGTAAGTGTTCGATGTTTGTATTATAATTATAACAAGCTAGTGGAGTAGTTTCACAAAAAATAATTGAATATCATGGTGGTGAAACATCTTAACATTGAATAAACTTAATTACATTTATTTTCCTTTTAATTTGGTAAAACGCACTTCGTAATATAACTGTAATTAATTAATTTTGGAACCATGCGTTTGTGCAGCGCAAGTCAGTTATTTTTTATTTTGTACAAAAGAGTCGTTACACTTGCAATTACAAGAGAGTTAAAAAGTAATAACATAATTTAAAAAAATAAAAGTGAAAGTACTTCATATTTATAATTATTATTTCAACCAAGAGATTTTTTCAGAAAGTTAAACTTTTTAAATGATTATGCTAGCTCACTGCCGCGAATTTATCGATAGTATATAGAATGTCTGAAAATAATATTACTGAAAATTAGTGGTATTAGGTGGTAAGGGACTTCTGCCGCTCGGTGAATGCTGACACTGCCCCTAATAAATAATTTCAAACTTCATTCTTCAAGTCTCGTCTTGTTGTTATCTATTATAATAAGTGATCGGAATTAAGAGCTCGCAGCTTTAAGCCCCTGTGTTACTTGTACGTGTATTATTAATGAAGCAATAATACCTCTTGTGTGAAACCTGCAAATCGAAGAAGGTTCACAACCCTTGGAAACATGTGAAGTTCCCAATCTCCTCTTAGAGGAAACCCGTGTCCAGCAGTGGGACCTATAATAAGTTGACGATGATTATGTTGCAAACTAAGTGATTTACTTCGACATCATATTTTTTCTACTTCGTACTTCAATCCCAGAATCTAAATTCAACTTTCTATATCAAACAGCCGTGAATGGGTCATAAATTTATATCTTTTTATTTTGAAAAATTTCACAGACGGACGGACGCCGCAGATAATCCGTAAGTGTTCCATTTTTTTCAATTACGGTACGGAAGCTACACTAAAAACGACATTTAAAATTATTTAAGAAGCAACCCGTGACGGATCGCTGAAACTAGAAACTGGGGAAAGCGTAGTTTGCACAAAATAGAAGATCTACTTGTCTTAAACAATACCAAAAAAAAGACTCGCCGGACTCATCGCACTACACGTTTCTGAATAAAATTGTCAGCTCAGCACTCAGGATAGATGAATGCTATAAAAAATATTTCGTCAAACATCTACTCACTCAACGAATTCAAACTTTGGACACTTAAGTAAGTGGCACAGAATTGAAGTCAAATATTAAATGCAACGCCAAATATCAAATGCGATGGTATATATTGACCCATCCGAAGAACAAAGTCCGATGTGATTATTAGCAAAAAGAGAATAAGTACGAGAACAATTTCTTTATTCAAACTAAGGCCTATGTAAAGGTGTTTTGAGAATTTATATATCTTATTTCGTTTCGGAAATATCAAATCGAACAACGGTCGATCTAACATCCACAGTGAAGAAGAACGAACAAAATGTATTACGTCCTGAGAACAAGCAGTCTTGCACAAGATCTTTGTTCTACGGATGAGTCGATATATTCCTAGAAGTCACTCCCAATCAACTCAAACATGAGTTTAAAGTAGACGGTACAGCTCCACGTAGCGGTCCAAGGAAGTACTAAAGTCGGTATTATGACTGCTATATAGCAACGAACCACTCGAGAGCGACTTGTATTTTGCTGCGAATTCGTTACTTGACAGACATGTCATGCCATAACGTTAGTTACTCTCTCACTAGCGTTTAGAACTGTGAAACATTGACTACATTGAGTGTGATTATACGGTACCTTTAGATCTATTTCATCGTCATCATCAATCAGTACAGGTCTCCTCTAAAGAGACTATTTGCTATACCATTAACAAATTGCTACCGTCTCTCCACAATAACACTTAACTTAGAAGGTACCGTCCGACGTACATGCCGTCACAGGAATTAGAGTCGTCGACATCAGAATTGAAAAACAACCGCTCTGCCGCTGGGCCACCCTCCGCTCTAGCAATTTTGTTTATTAATTTTATTCCTTTGTCCACCAGAATAATGTTTACAGCTGGTAGAGGTTATTTTACATGGAATATGTTAATGGCAGTCGAGTCTCTCAAGACGAGAGACGGGAACAAGGAAAGTTTCAAGCTAGCATGAGAATTCTTGTCGGAAAACCACTTGAACGTACAAATGAAAAGCAATTTGTAAAACTCTACAGACTTAGCACAAAAGCTTTCTAAGGTTTGTGCCCATTTTGTATAATAATTCGGGTTTAAGGGCTACACAAAGGGTTTAATTGCAATTTCCTCCGAACAAACTAATGTATTCCGTACCAGTTATAATTGATATACCTGTGTAAAACGCCACTGCTATTGGGGCCTATGTCTAAGAGTGGCTGGTTAATAATGATTAATATTCGAAATTATTAAAAAGTGTGTTTGAAGGTTTTGTGCGCTTTACTATATTATGCCAGCTGCGTTCATCAAAGTTTTCAAAATGATGAGTTGTTTAATTTAAACAAAACGCTCTAAGCTTTTAAAAGCGTATCAATAAAATATAACATTTCTAATTAGTTGGATTATTTGACTAAAAACGCTGCCAAAATCGTCACTCTTTCTCTTTCTTATGTACGTAATTAGATAGGGTAAAGTGCATTAGGTGCGAGTTAGTCTTGGTCCTGGAAGCTGCAACATAATTGTATGAAAACTATACCAATATATAAAGCTATAGAAACTAATAACAGCTCTTTAAACCATTATGTGTCTCACTGCTCGGTACGGGTCTTTATTAAGGAGAAGGTTTAGGATATAGTGCACCGCATTGGCCCGGGTTGGGGACTTCACATGTTTTCCAAAACACGTGTAACATTATCGACATGCAGATTTCATCACGATGTTTTCAATCACCGTTAGCGAGAAGTGTTGCTACGAAACATTCACAAATGCACGTAACTTGCATTTTAAGGGACAGGTACATGCCGCCACAAGGATTGGAGCCATCGATCTCCCAATTGAAAAGCACCCATTCTTACGCGGCTCACATTTTCCAACAGCTTCTCTTGAATTTTATTTCTAAAAGATTCCACGAAAGGTTCATTACTAGTAGCCCCTGGCAATCTGAGATATACAAAATTAGAATCGACAAAAAGTGAATAGCTTTACGCAATGAAATGATTACGGTAAGTTTATTGTATACCTGGTGCGTTTCGTAAAGATTCGAATTGATAAATCAACACCCGAGGCGTCTGTTTTGAAATGGGCTCGTCTTGTTGCGAAATAATACACGTCTTTCCTCTTGGGGTCACGGAAAACGTCGGCTAAGCCTTGAGGCCTATAAATCGTGGCTATACAATTTTTTTTCTTGGTCTAAAATGAGGAGGCGACGAGATTTTCTCTCATTTTCCTTACATAGTTCAAAAACAGACAATTAAATCATGTTGTCCTCTTGACTTGACTTTGAACTGCATTATTAATATTTTAATTTAGTTATTAGAAATACTTCGTCATGTGCGTAATAATTTACACTACTACTAATTAATTAAACCAAATCTTAAATGAACATTCTTCGTAAGTATTGGCGCTAAAATATCCAGAAACTAAACTTTTAAAGTTGTGATGCCGTTTTAATCGGGTATAAATTCATGCTAATTATAGGCGGGGGCTACCCGTGCGGTAACTCTCCAATCCTGCTAAATATGCCGAATTTGTTATTCATGCAGATTGGGAGAAAAAATGCATTAAGAAAAAGTTTTTAAGGAAATAGATACTGACATAATGGAGCCTACTGCGTGCTCGTTTCGTATTCAGGCGGCCCGGTGAAGATAATTACCTAGAAAGAGAAAAAAATCACTTTAGTAAAAATGGGAGACGACGTGAACACATTTACAAATACCCAACCGAACAGTACATAGCCTAATAACGGATCATCTTGCCAGTAAGGAACTGCGTCTTCTACGTGCTCTGCTATGAAGAAACGCTTCAAAATACCTCTTTATCAACCCGTTACTAATCATGGGAGTCCCCTAACAATGACTACCAAGCCCGATACAAATTAGCGTACTACAAAAAGTCAAAAAGTCACCAACAGCTCGTCGAGACAAATTTAATGAGCCCAAACACGATAGTTCTACTGTAAGCAGTTGAGGAGTTGGGTTGTCGGCATAAAGACGTAGTTAAAGCATCAGATGAAGTTTGCCACCGTACTATTGTAATGTCATAGGATTTCCATTCTATATCAAATTTTAAGGCGATCGAGCAAGCAGAAGTACAATAAATATTTATTTTATCACTGAGATCCCCACATAAAACGAATAAACAGCTGATGATCTTTAAACAGATGAACAGATAATCATCCAAAACAGCTAAGAACCATTCCGATCAAATTAGCTGTCAAATACAAAAACATCCGTCTTGAGGTCAGTCCATACGTTTGGGAGTTACGAAGCCACAGACAGATACGCAGACAAAGTTTTAAACTTACACCCTTCTATTTTTTCAGGCATTATAAAGAGGTGTAAAAAATACTGATAATATGCTAATAAATTGTAATTAAAGTAAATGATATATATAATAACGTAACGTAGTATTATTATACTTATACCCAAATACAAAAAGTCAAGGCCGCTTAATATAAATCCATTAACCAAATGATCAAATTACCGCGATGACCCATCGTCGATTCTAAAAATACGAATAGTTATTACTACAAAAAAAAGCAATTTACAAATTATAATAGAGTAAATTATTGTAAGAGGTAATATACAAAAGAACAACAATAAAAATCAACAATAAGATTCCAGACACATATTTAATACTTAATCGTGTTCGATTTTGTTTAACTTTGTAAAGGTAAGTAATAGAATCAGTGGAAACCCAACAGCCTGTAACGCAAGTTGATGTCCACATCACTTACATTACATGGTGAAGGACATCAAGGCGTCTTTATATAATAAAATATGTCTACGTCGTCCGAATAGCACGCCGTAGGTTTCACTGTTCCCAACCCAATATTTTTGAGTGTCCTCGCATGCAAATTTGCATTTCCACAACCTTAATTCGTAAAATCGATCGAAGGTCCCGACGATACAATTTATGGCGAGATAAGTTTGGTCAACACAAGCCATAGACGGGAAGCAACTTAACACACTTCGAACTCAAGTCGGTCACCTTTTGAAGAATTAGCTCCCGGTGGGGTTTTACCCATGGGACAGACCTGGTAAGCGGGTTAACCGCACACGCAAGACAGGTTATGGTAGAGCATGACCCACCTAATAATCTGCATCGCGTACCCAATAATATTTATGACTGGATGAACTCATAAATGATCTCTGCGTGGTAAGCCTAATAAATTTGATTCAACTTCAACACGCTAAGAAGAAAAACATGAGTTGTTCATTGACTCCAGGAATTTTATAACAGAAGAAGCTCTGATTTGGACTAGATATGGAATTACTGAGCAATTAACTACCACTAGTAAACCAAGAAAGTAACCACCCGTTACACTTACATCATTGTTATCAATAACCCCTTACGTAGTCCAATAAACCAAACATCTAGAGACGCATGCGCCGTGCGCCGTGCCAGGCGGTACCATGCGGTGCGCTCGGGCACAACGGCTCGCTGTGGTGTCGCCACGTGACTTGACGTGACCGACAACTTGCATAATTGCAATGCTTTTGTTTGCATTATAATGAGCGGATGATTTTCGTGATCTCTTTGCATTCTATATAAGTACCGACCATCTATTACTTTTGGGACCAACTTTAGGAACGACTTCCTATTCTTAATAGGAGTTAGGACGAAGACGAATAGCCCGAATCCATCGCTAATAAGTAAAACAATTGAATAATGTAGAAGATTAATGACGCCGAAGAGACTTCATTGTGCATCACGGCCTTTGAATTGACTGAGCGATAGGATAGCTTGAACAGACAGATAGATAGATTCACTGAGTACTGTAACTTGCAGTAATGATGGAGTGTTGGATATTTGATGCATGTTCTCAGTGTGACAACAAGAGCCGGTTCACTGTGCTAAAAAAACGATGAATGCGATGGATAAATTTGTTTCAAATCTTATGTGTCATTGATATATCATCAATTCGTATGAAGCGTTTTGCTTCCTTCTTATTGCGTACGTCAAAAGAACTGCATACACCGGTATATGTTTCCCGAAAACTATAATTTAGAGCTATTCTGATGAAAATGCATTTTTTAAACAAACACGTATGAACGTCGGTCGCAATGTCGCTTAGCTTCAGCCGAGGTTATAGCGAAACGCGAAAATAATAACTATACCCAGACAATATATGATGCCAAAAACTCGCCAATCACGAAACTGCACCTTCTCATAGCAACAGGACGTGTTGTATCAAATAGAGTATAATAACTTATATTGAATACGTAAAGTAAGTGTACTTGTACGAAATGGTTAACCAGTTCCGAACAAAAGACGGCGATCAAGCAGGCAGTAAATGCGAGGGCCGGGGACAAATTTTAATGGAAACGTCACCGGCAGCGGAGCTAATAGGGCAGGCCCTTTCATAGCAGGTACAATGGCCCACCGTACGGTCTTCGTGCCGAAGCTATTTTGTGAAGGTAGTCTACCCTAGTCTTGCTCTCGCTATTGCACATTCTGTCTTGGTTTTGATCTTGATCTTGCTACAAGAGTCTCTAGGTATCGAGTGCTTAGGTTTTCGCGATTGTTACACATAGGAAATGAAACTATTTTTCCGAATTTAAATCGCGTATATTTGTTTTTTCAAATAAACCGACGTTTCGGGCCCTTAACAGGTCCCATGGTCACGGTGGACTGAGGTGGTACAGTCTTCAGCCAGTTATGTCTAATATTAATGCAAACAACCTTATTTTTTCGCTATAGTTACAATAGTTATTAATTAAATACCTTATTTTTAATTTTACAAAGAAAACATTCCAATTTACGCTGCATTGAGTTTTACAAGTTATTTTATTCAATGAATTTTTATTATGTTCAATTTTATTTTTTTATTTATTTTTTTATTAATTAAAAAACTATTAATTAATAATAGAAATTAGAATAAACTAAAACATATTAATTAGTACTGCATAATAATAATTAGTCTCTAGGTATGTTTTTTTTACGAAACCAAGTGACGGGGCGCACAAGTCGTGGGCCTGGTGGTAAGCGACACGCCTGTATATAACAATTGCAGTGCCACTCAAAGCATTAAAATGCAAAGATTGGAGGGGCACTGCCACTGCGCCTGTCACCCGGAGACGAAGTTGACTTGTCCCATGTGCCTGTAATTTCACCAGTTATGTAGACTAAACCCGCGTATTAGGTATATAATGATAGTGTATGTTACGGATACAATGTACGTCCCCGCTCGAGCGAGCTCCGCGGCGCTGCGCCTGTTCGTTATTTATATTTACGAAGCATGTTGCTGGTGATTATTCGCTAACTTTGCTAGTACTGTTTTTGCTTCACTTTTATCACAGGCAAACAAAAAACTAGTTGTTTCAAACCTACTTATTTTAAAATATAATAAGTAAGGTGGCAGTACTTCCCTGGACGAACTCTTTCGCAAGGAGTTCTACTGCTACTTGTTCTACGCAGAGCTCTATTTATGTTAAAACAAAAATGTGCTAATAAAATGACGTACCTCATCCCCATTACATTAGCCTGTAATGCGATCGAGTAAAACACAGAGTGCCAGTGCTAACCTGCTGCAGATCGCGACACGCGTTTAAATAACGAGACAGAAACAAATCGAAACAAACCTTTCGATATGGTACGACAGCAGTGCAGTCTGGCTTTTAGTTTTTCCGAGCCTATTAAGGTAGGAAATTAGGTTGTCTATACATCTATGGAAGAATAATTTCCCTATAATGTGGCGGCTAAATGGTTTTCAAAGGAAGCGGCATGATTCTTTGAAAGGCACTTTTATTGAAGTCTATTTATTACAGACAATCTACATACAATACTATGTACAGACAAACTTCACGCCCCAATGTAAACAAATTACTAACAAGTCGTGGACCAGAAAAGCGAATGAGAATTACAGTACATTTTTCATTACAACTGTGTTCGCAGTCCCGTGTTGGGCGCCAAGATTGCCACGGTAATAGTATAAATATCAGATATTACCTAACCAAAAAGCGTTTCAATATTTTTTTACAGAATGGTTTAATCAGAATCGCTTTCCTCTTTCAATATTCATTTGAGAACGTAAAATTTTCATTCCGCTCCCCCCACCTATTTACATTAATTTACAGTTTCATAATTTGCACGCAAATTGTTTCTCCCACTCCAGCAGAAACATTTCTGAGATGTTCAAATAAAAAGGGAAATAAATTAGGCAGCCCATTGGAATCTCGGTGCTGTCCCACTTCATAAAAGAAACTCGCGAAATTTGTCCGATAAGAAGTAAAAGTTGGTGGAATTAAGACGCGAGTTTGATTTACGAGCAATCCCGGCCTCTGACGATCGCCGTCCCGGGACCGTTTAGGAACTTCTCCAATTGGCCGTGTTTGTCTTTTTATGTGCTACTAGTGCACTCCGTTTGTTAGGGGATTTGGTAAGAGCCGGCTCAAACAAAACTTTCACGCGTATACCTAACTGGGTTGTTTTTTAATAACATTTTCCATTATGTGTAAGATTTGTTTACTAATTTTATTTAAGCCCGAATCATAATAATAATAATAACGCACACACTCAACATATCAGCGTTGAGTGAATTAGTTGAACTTGTTAGGGAACATTTTCGTTTTCTTTCCAGAAACAATGAGTTGTTAGAAGTAGATTAAATTCCATGTTTTGCTTCAAACTACGTATATAATAATCATGGCATAAAATGGCACTTCATCTCATGGCATCCAACACTTAAAAATTACAATATCATTTTTATTTTCATTATACATCCTGTATAATGTGTGAAACGATTATAACTTTAATAAATTACCTCCCGTGACCAAAACATAACCAAAATACCATACAAATAAAATATAAAGTGAGTCTAGCATCATCACAGTACTCTCGTCATCATTGCACAAGCCGCGGTCGTCGACCCCGTGAGAGCGCACACGCGGCAAATGTCAAACTGCGAGATTGCCTCACTGCCGGTGTGCTGCTGAGGCTTTTTGGAGCGAAGAACCGATGGATCTAGGTCGTGTCGTTACACTGATAGAGTTGCAGATATCTTTTTCATAATGTAGTATAAAAGATCCTTGAAACATGAAAAAATGGAACAATGAACGGTGTACGGATCAGTTACGATGACCTTTACTATGAAATATCCAAATCACATTTCTAATCCTGATCTCGAAATGTCAAATGTATGGCAAAGACGCAAAAAAATGGATGGTTCCACTCAGCAGCCGATCAGCGGACATAAATAGACTTGAAATTCGCGGACAATTCCAACACTGTCACGAATTGAGGGTGATACATGAGTGGCAGTTGCAGATTAAACTAGCGCTTTTAAAGGGCTGGGGAAGATAATGAAATTAAGGACGGGTAACGTTATGTATTAAAATTACAAATTTAGTTTGACATAGCGCCTAAGCAGAAATATATGCAAGTAGCAATCTGTGCCAGTAGACAAACCAATGGATGGAACGAAGCCCATTGGTTTAACTATTGGACTGTTAACAAGTACACGAACAGGGATAAACGACGAAAGTGTAACCAATTGTAAATAAATACACGGGGAAAGTAGAGGCTCTCATAGCTGACAAACTCCACAGAGTAACAGTTAGCAATAAAGTTAGAATCGACGAAAAGCAGAAACAAAGCCGCAATAAACGTCGAATCGACAGCAATGGCGGTGATGCGCATGCGGAGTGAAAGTGTTCCCACGCTTTGCGGGCGCCGGCTGCTGTACATGAGCGGAGATCTACTAGCTCACATAATATTCGAAAGAAACTTACACTATAAACTCATTTGGTTTATTTCACTGAAGTTGATGGTGACGTGGAGTGGGAGAACGGTTGCCTCTCAGTTGAAAGGTGGACGGTTTGAATGCTAATGGCGGCATGTAACCTGTGACTTTAATTTGTTAGTAAGGAACATGTGAATATTTAGTAGCCATAGGAAAATATCGCGGTAAAATCTGCTTGCTCGTCGAAGACGATCTACACAACCCTTGGAAAACGTGTGAGTTCCCCAAACCACATTATGTCAGCGTGATCGACTATGGCCTAAACCAGTGTTGAGCAAAGTACTACCTGCCGACCAACACCGACCCGCTAATGTTCCTTCTAAAGTAGGAGAATATCGCCCTCGGAAACATTTTTTGACAATCTCGTGGATATGGATTTTGCTGGTCGCTAATGAAAAAGTTTGCCCACCGTGTTTAGCCACAAGTTCAAAAGGCTAGTTTTAATAACAAGCAAGCAATCAGCATGCTATTACTTATACACCTACCTGTACCTAACGTACCGATGTAAAATTAACACGATTTCTAGATTTGCGTTAAAAATTGGTTAACCGAGGTATAACATAAGAAACTACATCAACGACGTTTTCAATTAATTTTGCAACAACGAAACGCGTGACTAGTTTGCCCGGCGAAGTAAGCTGCCTAAACCAGGTTTCCATGCCAAAGTATAATACAACCCGCTGAGCATTTGTCCTTTCATTATATGGTTTTAATTTGCGAATTGGTATGGCAGGTCAACTTGATTGAGATGGAGTCACGAGAGAGAGATTGATAATAAACGTGTGTAAGGGAGAAAAGTAGACATCTCGTCTTGATGGTAAAGGGTGAAGTTACTATAATGCTTTACTATAAAAAATTACCATTGTAATTGTGACGTACAACAACAGTTACTCACTGGAGAAGATCTGTACATTATGGACAACACTTCGCACACAAACAACAAAATACAATTTTTCAGGAGAGGTTTAAAGACTATGAATGAAATTAATCGACGATTTTTTTATGCACAATCTCAGTACAGAGTACTAAAAAAACCCACTTCAAAAGTACGTGGAATTACATCTATTTGCCAAGTTTTTTTGAAATCGCTTAGCGCAAAGTGCGCAAACCCGGATTCATCCCCTAGTTCGCCACTATACGGGACTAATACAGGACACAGGAGATAATAAAAATCGGTTCTCACTGCTCAAAGTATAATGAGAGAAAAACGCCTTGAAATGGAGAATAGCAAAATCAACCATTAAAATGATTGCTCGTAATAAAAAATTTAGGCGCTATTTATAAAAAAAAATCTTCATCCGTGAACAGCTACTCTTAGAGGTGGATGAATGTCTTCAAAATTAAATGGGACCACAATGGAGGTACCCTCTTTCCAACAAAAAAGAATCATTAAAATCGGTTCACAAATACCGGAGTTATCGCGTAATAAGTCGAATTGAGAACCTCCTCCTTTTTTGAAGTCGGTTTATAAATAGAAGAGTCGTAGAATTTCGTATAAAGGTATATTTTTTATAACTTTTTTGTAACAAAACCATTTTTGGCATATGATCCCATGTGCCTTTATAATAGCAAAGGTACAACTTCCTTCAAAGAAACATTACAATAGGTACAAGGACATACATTATATCTGTCAACATATCACTAATTCGAGTAACAAATTGCTAATCAGCATCTCCCATTGTCACACATCCCATTGTAATAAAATGTTTTATTTTGTTATTATTAATTAGCTGGGAAATGTTACACGAGAATATATACGTATATACCTATATACATAAAGGTGACCACAGACCGATGATTGACAATAATTGGGAATATTGGCATTTGCCTCGGGATGTCGACGACATATCATTGTAATTTGGAATTATTTTTTGTAATTTAGTGACAGTTTTCTTTATATTCTGGTTTTAAATCATATTATTTAATTACTGTAGATTTGTAAACAAGAGTAGTTATAAGTTTAGAAAAAGGTACTTATGACTTAATTAGCCAACTGAATAAAATACAT
The DNA here is from genome assembly GCF_003589595.1 of Hyposmocoma kahamanoa. Classification (NCBI taxonomy): domain Eukaryota; kingdom Metazoa; phylum Arthropoda; class Insecta; order Lepidoptera; family Cosmopterigidae; genus Hyposmocoma; species Hyposmocoma kahamanoa. The sequence continues at coordinate 364,083 of NW_020654520.1, forward strand.
ATTCCCAGCTTAGTATTCCTAATAAATATTTTTTTATAATATCAAGTGACGCGACGCACTAGTCGTGCGCATGATGGTAAGCTCGTTTAGCTTACCATCATGCGCACGACTAGTGCGTGCGTGACGGGACGAACATAACAGTTGTAGTGTCACTCAGAGCTTTAAATCGCAAAGATCTAAGGGGCACTGCCATTGCGCCTGTCACCCTGAGACATAAGTTGACAAGTCCCATGTGCCAGTAATTTCGCCAACACCCTTACCCTTCAAAACCGGATCACAGCAATACTTACATTACTGGTTGGCAGCAGAAATAGGCAGTACTTCCCTGGACGAACTCTTTCACACTGCTACTGCTGCTACATAAGTGCCTATCGATGCTTCACCCCTATTTCTTACTCCCGGTTGAAAAACCAAACGCTGTTATATTCAGACTCTACTACATAATTAGTAGTTAATTACAAAATGAACAAAATCCACCAAAATATTTACACACAAACACAACGCGCTCAATCCAATAATTCAATTAACCAATAAAACAATACACTAAAGCATTCAGCATTCGACAAGCTACTCATTAATTTGTTTCGTACTCCATTACCAATTATTCGGACACGCTTGGGTTCCATTGCCGAGTACACTGTGTACATGCAAAAAAAAATTAAAAATGTTTATAAATGCTTGTGCAAAGTGTAGTTCCCTGTAATGAATAAGACTTCCCCAATAATATACTCCCAAAGGTTTCGTATCAAACAGCCAAAGGTCTTAACTCGAAGTTAAAGAGCGGCGTCTCCCGACGTATGATATTGCAGGTTGTAAAGCGATCGCCAAAAGGCTGGCTATAATAATAATGGGACGCTCCTGTTTCAAAATTCAAATTCAAAAAAATGAAGTAGCAGTAGAGCTTCTTGCAAAAGTGTTCGTCAAGCATTACTGCGCACCGGTTTGAAAGTGTAAGGGTGCGATGAAATGACAGCCACATGGGACTTGTCAACTTGTCTCAGACTGATTTAACTGTTATTGATTAGACTGTAACTGTTATGAACAAAAGTGTCGTTTGCCATCAGGCGTACAACTTGTCCGTCTCGTCACTTAGTATATACACGTAATAATAACAATAACAACATCAGTAATATGTGATAGAGTTTCAGCAGTTGACGGGCCATCATTGATTTCCGTGAGTGCACGATCCTTACGTAAATAAACTAAAACATATTCAGATAAGTTTGGCGCACATTGCGCATTGGGCGCAGCCGGGGCTAGGCACAGATGCAAAGAAGGCAAATGCATAAACAATGCTTCTCTACCAGCGGACGGGGTGCCTTAAAAACTGCGCTCTCAAAACGTGAGGCACTTTCATATCTATAGGTTATTCAGGTAACTGGAAGACGACAGTTGTCAAAAAATATCGCCATAGTTGTGACGTTAATAGAAACTTTAGTGATTGAGACTCTTGGAGTTTGACTAACCAGTACACAACGTTGCAAGTTTAAGTGCTTAAGAAGCATATCACTACTCTCTTCTGATTGTGTAGTTGTATAATAACTTAAAGCTATGGTAGCCTAGTGGGAGGGCGGATGCTTCCCTGCTTCTTCTTCGCTATTCTTGAGACGTCGACGGGTCAAAACCCTGAGGTGGCATGGACCGTAACGTTTAGTGGCAATACATCTCACCACCAGTGAAAGAAATTGTAGTGATAAAACCTGCATGTCGAAGGAAGTATACATTCCACGACAAACGAGTGAAGTCCCCAAGCAATGGGTTGACGATAATAGTGTAATTATTCACATTGCTGAGATAGATACTAAAGACCTATTCATTTAGCCATAGCACTAACATTATCGTAAAATAATGTCACATTACATAGGGAAACCCCGTGTCGCCATGGACACACATAGACAACCACAAATTACATTCAAACTCACGAGAGAAATAAATGTAGGCCACAGAAATATTTCTCCCGGCTCGGGAATTGAACCTGATACGCAGACGTGGCAGTCCGGCATGGTAACCATTCGGCCACGGAGGTATTATTAATATTAATAGTTACCCGCATTATACGTGATAGCGTTTTCGGCGCTCGGTACAGCCAGTCTCTGCCGTCACGGGTTGAATGCGATAGCTACGCCGCGCGCCGCCGCAAACACGATGCATTATTGAAATAGCCAATGCGATAATGTATCAGTGTGGGGTTGTACGATGTGTTTGACGTTTTCGTTGTTAGATTGACTCTAGGGTCTTCGCAGTGAAAGGTAATATCGTACAATTTGAAAAAACCTACGACTCTAGATGCAATAGTGGAAATTAAAATAAATGTCTATTCGTGGCGAAATATTCGGTTTCTAAATGCACAGAACATCCAAAATAAAGCACGCAGGTTATAGTAGTAACAAACTTATCTTAAGTCTAACTTGAATGCATTCTGCGGTTTACATAAATCAACTTACCCTCCAACTATCCTCTCTTCCCTCACTCTCAAGAGTGACTACTATGCACTTAAAGTTACGAGTACACAAGTATACTTTAACTTTTAAAGGTGCGGCCCCACTGAGATAACCTTTGCCAGCTTTATCCCTTGTTTACGAATAGCACTACCCCAAATAGTGTTCAGCTACATGTAATTTGGAATTATCTTTTGTAATTTAGTGACAGTGTTCTTTATATTGTGGTTTTAAATCATATTATTTAAAGTCCATTTAGTTACTGTAGATTTGCAAGCAAGAGTAGTTATAAGTTTAGAAAAACTTATGACTTAATTATCAAGCCAACTGAATAAAATACATATTCCCAGCTTAGTATTACTAATATATATATTTTTTTTTATTATAACATGTGTCGGGACGAACAAGTCGTGCGCATGATGGTAAGCTAAACGTCTGTCCATAACAGTTGCAGTGCCACTCAGAGCTTTAAATTACAAAGATCTAAGGGGCACTACAACTGCGCCCGTCACCCTGAGACATAAGTTGACAAGTCCCATGTGCCTGTAATTTCACCAGCACCCTTACCCTTCCAAACCGGAACACAGTAATGTTGACATTACTGCTTGGCGGCAGAAATAGGTAAGGGTACAGTACTACAAAAAAATATTAATAGAAAAGGTTCATTAGGGATCATAATCAGGTCCAATAGTAATCGATTTCATGATTTCGATCGCAGTAACCCAAAAATCAATAACCTATGGGCCTCGCTGATCTTCATCTATGCGTACGTTGTTCTAATATTCGCTGACGAATTTCTGCCACCCGAATTCGTTGTATATGGATGATCCCTGACGTGCTCTGTCTCCAAACTTACCCGTAAGTGGCCCCGACCGACTTCGCAGGCTGCATAATGGTGCTTTGTTGTTAACAACAATCGTGTACTTCTTGATGTACTTTTAAATGATATTATGTGAGCTATTTGAGTTCGAATCGCCAGACGGGGAGGCTAACGGATTATTCCAAAGCTGTTACCTTCAACAACGTTTACACTTTCAAGTATAAGCGAAATAAATTGTTGTTAGTAGCAGTGCTTCTGATGAAAGTCCAGGTAAGTACCTATACACAGAACAGTAATGTGAGCACAATTGCGTTCTGGTTCTCAAGGGCGACGGTGCAGGGAAAACTATAGGCACATGGGACTTGTCAACTTTGTGTCTCAGGGTGACGGAGCAGTGTCCCTTAGGTCTCTGCGACTTAATACTCTGAGTGACACTGCAACTGTTACGGGTAGACATGTCGCTTACCACCCGGCGCACACTAAGATCGGCCCCTTACTTTATATCACACAAAAAATCTTATCATAGACGTAAATAACTGTAGACAAAATTTTCGGTTAAAATATAAACAAAAATGCTTCAGATTATCTTCAAAAACATTCTGTTGGTACATTCGAATGTGTTTTATTAAGATGGCGAATAAGGCACGTGCACATCGACCCGCTGTATAGGTCGCTCAAATGCATTACGGTAATGGAAAAGGGACTTGCAAAAATGAACTCCAGTGCCGTATTCACACTGGCAAGGCCGTAGCACTTTGACGATTATATTTTGAGGAAACTTTTAGTTTAAAGAACCAATTGTATTTGCCAATTCATTTAGAAAATGGTCAAAATTGTAAGTAGATGTATATATTATATATATACGTACACTTTACACGCTTTTCCCATCGGGGCAGGAAGGCCACAGCCTTGCACTCGGTACGATCCCGATACACCTCTTTCGTCATTAACACGGATCAATGATTTTAAACAAGCTCGTCGGTACTCTTGACCTGGCCTCTCTTTAAAACGTAGATGTAAATAACAAAATAAATATCTTTATGTGTCAGAGGTTAGGTTAGGTTAGGTTAGTCGTTGAAAATGAAAAGTAACGGTAATGGAAAACTTTCGAGTTCACATATACGTTAACTAAATTGTTATGTTACAGTTCGCTATCAATTAATGGCCTACGTGCTAAGTATGTGGGCAGAGGATAGAGAAATAAGTGTGTCAATATAATATGATACCAGTGTCACGTACTCCCCGCGCGCGGTCTTTACTTGCACAGTGATACTAACAAATGCTTCCTTCTAACTATGTACTTAAAATATAATAACAATATAATAACCTCCTGTATATATAATAAATAATAACCTGACACAGGAGCGAAGAAAACAACCAGAAACTGGTTTAATAAACTCCGAATAACGATCACGACTTTGACGCTATACACTATCCTAGCTTTACCCAACTTTTAAGGCGCTTTTGCGAGATTCGACGGTTAATTGTTTTGGTGTTGTTGCAAACCCAGTTTGTTACCAGAATACCTCTCTGTTGCTGTTATTTCCGATTTATTAAACCATAGTATTGATAATTGTAATAAATTTTATCTACACACATATCATAAACCCTCCATGATGTGTTCAAAAACTGCAAATTACGGCCACCATGAAAGTAAACTGTTTTGTTAGGACTAATTACTTATCTGTGAAAATGTTATTACTGCTTCATAATTAACATCAAATTCGATTTTATTATTACATTCAAATTTCGAACATCTCTGAAAAACAAAACAATTTCATTCGACCTCAATTCTAATATCAGTCGAGATGAAGTTTTATTTGAAATGAAATGTCAATAGCAAACAATTTTGACAAATTTCATACGTTACTTGATATCGAACGATACTATCGAATGATAGTTGGGGCGACTCTAGTTTGTCTATGATTTAAATAAAGGATTCGCTCTGGACCTTTTGGAGGGAAAAGTGTCGTTTTTATTTTGACTTACAATTATTTTGTGAAATCTAGTTTAAAGTGGAATAGTGGAAAGTGGATAGTGCTATTGTGCCTTAATCGAAGATTAAAACGCGAAATTATACGAATCTCGAACTAAAAGACCCGTATCGGCCCGTTTTAAGGAATCCCGAGTCAATCCAAGCACGCCGCCTCAAATTGCCTATCCTCTTTGTGGCGGCCATATTTACAGAAACATATTTAAACTTCATGTTTAGGCTGATGGCTTTGCCAAAGCCTTAATAAATTTAAAAAATAAAATGATTTAAATAAAAGCTAAGGCGGTGTGACACGCGTGAGAAAAGATTTTATTTGCCGCCAGTCGTTACATACGGTTCCACAACACATCATAGAGAGCTTATAATATGTGTATAGATAAAGCAGTGTATGTAACTGTATTCAATAGGAAAGCAGCAGCAAGCAGGCAAAGCAGTGAGACGCGGCGAGTGTCAGAACCGAATTTGCGTTTTGAGCTTTTTCGGGGCCCTCCTATAGGTTTAAGTTAGGTAGGTACATGAAAAAGCTGCCGAATTTCTTTGCGTATCCAATTGCACTCAGTACTAGCGAGTTTGATTACTATTTCACGGTTTTTATCGCATTTACCAAATCGTGGGGTGATCATTGATAATGACCGGTTCTTATTAATATTTATCACATTAATTACACTTACCGCAACATGTATGAAAAAGTGATGAAATCGAAACTGGGAAAGCAAATAAAAAAGCATACGATATGAAACTAATACATCGTTTCTCATATTAAATAGAATTTTGTCATATGGCATATCTATTCAGCGTCAGGTACTTTTCATAATTAAATACTTTCAGACTTTATTGCTGACAAGTACGATATCTGTTTTCATACGAAGAACAATCGACATGGTCAGCGTTAAGATCTTAAAGCAATTCTGTATACTTGTACACGGTCAAGAGTCAGTAGGAGCAAACGTCCGCCCCGCTTGAAACACGTCACCTGTATAGAAGGAGCGTACATTGGCTTCGTTGCCAAACCCCACGACAGGCGCGTTCTAAAGCACGCCTAGACTAAGTCTAGCTTGTTAAAAGTCTAACACTAGTTGGAAATTCTAGTTGTTTATAATGATCTCAAACTGGTAGTTCTTTGATTACCAGTTTGAGATGTAAAGACATAACATTTTTCCTAACTTATTAAATTACCACATATTAAGCCTTCCTTTACTGGCAAACTGATTAGTTACATTTTTTCGAGAAAAATGGACACGTAAGTTTCTTTTAATTTGTGTCGTCATGTTGTTTTTGAATGTTCAAAATATTTAAGTTTATTTTTATAGTATCGTGCTTGCTCCAGTGTGTTTGTTAATATTTGCTAAGTTCTTGTGTGTTGTGGCAGAATCTCATAGCGAGGACTTTGCATTGCATAGTCCTCATTGGCTAAGCCATAGACTAATTTGATAATAGTATTTTTCCCCTTGCCTGTACCACACCCCGGACACTCCATACAACGGTCGAAAATTATTTACCTACTACTACTACATACAGCAAGGCGCTATTTGCACATGCGTAAATGTGTGCGTAAAGTGGCAGGGTTACCCATCACTTTCTTGCACTATTACGTTACGTGATCAGAGCGGCAACAAAGCGAAAATGCTAAAGCGAATCTATTATCTATGATTCTATTTATTAATAGAATATAGAATCCTAATAATTGCACATGTCGATTATGTATTTATATCGATATAATATATTATTTTATTAATTCACATATTCATATTTATTTTTTATTAATTCACTAACTAGAGTAATACTGAAGATTTATTCAAAAAATATATTAAAAGCACTTAAAATGTTATATTTTGGACATGTACTTTTAAATAATGTAACCAAGGTATTTGAAATTGCGTGTTGATCATCATTACTTACTTAATAAGTGCCAGAGCAACGGAATTTACTCCGGGGTACAATCCGAAACACCCCATATTATTCCTATCGAGAATCGAACACGAGACCTCCTCATCCAGCGCCCCCAGTGCAAACCGTTAAGGCACCAAGATCGTCCATTAAAGTTATTTACATTTTTTCATTTGCTTAACTAATATTAAAACATAAATAAAATTAACGTTATTTCCAATCTATGACAGTTACTATGATTAACTTGGCTTTTCACTGAACGAACATTATTTCCAAAAGTATCAATCATATTTTATACATAAAATACCTTTACAAGACCTTTACAACGTCTGACTTTTTATTCTAATATTATCTGTTTTGGGTTAGCTTATTTTGTTATACTTAAATTACTGTTTTATATAAGCATAGTGATTGTTAACGTGTAAAGACAATTATTTCATTCATTGAAATATTTCAATGTTCTTTTAAATAGAGAGATACGGCTACACTCAAGTCCAATCAACGCACGCAGTGGCATAGAAACGATCGTATTGAATACGAGGCTTCACTTTCAGCGATCGCGTTTGTCGATGCCGAAGCCATGGTGGCCATTCTTCTGTTTCAGTGAACGTCGTATATTTTCAATTTCAAAGTTAGAAACTTTTACGTGTCTGTACATATATGCATATACAGGGTATACTAAAGATAACGCTTTGTATTGTAACGCTCAGTGGATGTCATATAACAAAAATAAAATCTTAGCTGTTTTTAACCGACTTCGAAAAAGGAGGAGGTTCTCAATTCGTCTGTATGTTCTTTTTTTTGTATGTATGTTACGCGATAACTTCGGTATTTGTGAATCGATTTTTATGATTCTTTTTTGTTGGAAAGGGAGTACTTCCATAGTGGTCCCATTTCATTTTGAAGAAAAGCATCCACCTCGAAGGGTGGCTGTTCACGCATAAAGATTCATTTTTATAAATAGCGCCTAACTTTAATTTAGGAGCAATTACTTTAATGGTTGATTTTGCTATTTCTCCAATTCAAGGCGTTTTTCTCTCAATATACTTTGAGTAGTGAGAATCGATTTTTATTATCTCCAGTGTCAAGTCCTGTATAGTGGCGAACTAGCAGATATTTCAATAAAACTTAGTAAATATACGTAATTTCACTTACTTTTGAGGTCGGTTTTTTAGTACTCTGTACTGAGATTATTCATGAGTAGATTTCTCGGCTGTCGTGTTAAAACGTTCCTTAATCTGAATTAGCCAAAAGTCATACCAAAATGAAGAACACGTGTTCAGTGCCTGCGACGAAACGTGACGTGACGAAAGACATTTTGCAGTTCCGCTCGCACTAAATTAAGTTTACATACTTAAATACGTACATTAAGCAAGTAAAAGTGTACTTAAGGAAATATGCTGCAAATTGCCTAGCAGTGGCGCTAGATGTGGATGCCCCGGGTTCGATTCTCGTTAAGAACAATTTTAGAAATAAACTCAAAGGTGGTTTGAGTCGAGGAGTTCTGGACATCACCCCGGAATTTCGTTGCTCAAGTACCAAAGTACAAGGAATAATTTTCTTGAAACCACCAGCCATTGTAATTCCATTGAGGTTATATTGCAATTGTGATAATATTTGTTATTCTGCTAAAATCTAGTTTCAATAGCAGCTGAATGGCAGCTCAGTGGAATGGCCACTGCCATTCACTAATGATCGAAGTTGCTTAACCAAACCTATCGTGAAAACTACCATGCATATCTTATTTTTGTCTCGTATAATCAGCAATTTAGTCTTCAAATTAGAAATATATAATAATAGTAGACTCGCCATTGAAGAGCTCGATGGCTAGCCACCGTTATCGGTGGCTTATGCCAAGCCTAAGAAAACCAAACGTACAAAATCCTGCCAATGGCGATAGAGTTATCGACACACTACTGAGATGATTTAAAATTTGCAGTGGTTGTCTATTTGTCTATGTATAACAACATACATATTCCACGAATGTATTCTCATTTCCAAGTCGCTTGTTAAAGGAACTCCACCCCATCAGCACCAATATGACAGTGTAGTAAAGCTAACAAGCTTTGAACAGTTAACAATTTTCCATAAGGAAATGATTTCATCAATTTATACCTTAACCGTGTGCTAGAGATGCAAATTGAAGTGCATGTGTGCGAACCGGTTCGCACCGGTTAATACAGGGCCGGTTAACGCGGGTCAATCGCGTTGCCACTGTGATTAACAGCTAACGAGTTCGTTTTGCTGCACCAGGGCCATATTCAGGGGAAACAAAATAAGTTATTGTATACCTGATTTGATCAATTCAAGATTTTTAAATACATTATAACAACTTGTAAATGAAAAAATAAATAATTTGAAATGTTACACTTTACACTTTGTATTTAACTAATCATAGGCTGGATACATAATTTTGTAGTAATTTTCTGCATCATTCGGTTCTCGTTAGAGCTTGATTTAATATACGAAAATTAAATAAACCCTTTTAAAAGTGAAACAAACATAGTTACATCCCTGTGATAAAACCATGTGTCCGTGGTGACGGGCTGTTACCTGCAGACTGCAATCGCAAATGACTACCGAATTGCCGACGATTTTTATGTTAAATTTAAACCCAGTTTACTTCGTATGACTTTTTTATTTTTGTAACAATCTAAAATTGTGGGATTCCTTAAATAGACTTACGATTGGGCATAACCCTACCTGATGCGTAGCAACAATGAGACCGATGGCGGTGTACGTTAGTAGAAAAATTTTATTTTTCGAGAATCACAGATAGTGCTTCCATTCCTTTGAAGATTTTTTAAATATCAAGTAAAGATATCATTTTATCCATTTGATGCTTCCTATCGTTCTGTGAGAAAATCCCACGAGACGTGAAATGTGGGATTGTGAGTGAGACATCTAATGCAAGTTCGGTGTTCGCGCGCGCCCCGCGGCATGTGCGCTGTTTCAGCTCTTCGTTTTACTTTTATGCAGGTATTTAGACATCGCAAGGGGATAATACGATGAATTGCAATTGATAGAGAGCTTCACACGATTTCTAAGAGTCGAAATCTTTCTTAGATAATCCATCACGGTGTTTTCCTTCACCAAGAACGAGATGTATGCAACTTAGAAACTTATGCCACCACAGGGAACCGAACCATCGACCTCTCAATTGGTAAGCAACCGCTAGACTATCGCCGCAGCCCTGTACTTAATACCTACCTCAATTATCAATTTAATCTTTTGGTAAGCACACCTAAGCTCTACTGAAACGTACCTAACACTTTGATCTTCGCGACATGAACAAACAGAATGTTCTATTACTCGTTAGTTGAGAGGTTAAGGCTTACATGAAATGCGAAAGACTAAGACTTTTGGACACTAATCTCTAGGATAAACTACTTCATTCCATTAAAACTTTCCTAAAAACGAATTTTTTTCTGCAAAAAAATATTCAAATGAATAGAAAGTCCTATAATTATAAGCTGGCTAATTGAAAATGTCGTCCGGGCAGCCAACGCCGATCGGCAAAGCGGCAAACCCTTTTCGTTGCATTTTATTTGCTCACTTGATGAAAAGGGCATTAAAGCGGCGAAAATGGGAAATGCATTTTGGATCTACCAGCTTTATGACCTGCAAAGTGTTAAGCTATTTAAGTAGAACAAAGGTCGTTGAAAAATGGTTGATGGAGGCAAATTAAATCTTAATTACGAAAACAACAACCAAATCCAGTTTCATAAGTTATACTATGACCAATTTACTTATGCTACGCGGAATAACTAAACAGAGAGAATTGTAAAATTACTTTTTGTTCCTTTATTAATTTTTTTTTATTTACATTAACTGCCTCCGTGGCCGAACGGTTACCATGCCATTCGGAGGTCCTGGGTTCGCTTCCCGGGCCGAGAGAAATATCTGTACGGCCTACATTTATTTCTCTCGTGAGTTTGGGTGTAATTTGTGGTTGTCTATGTGTGTGTCCATGGCACCCGCGACACAGGGTTTCCCTAGTGCGGGGCTATGTTGAGTGTGTGCGTTATTATTTATTTATTTATGAATTTGTCCTAATTTTTTAATTTAGAGTAGCCGGCGTGGACTAAACTCAGTACCGTATTGCTGCTTTCATTTTTTGCGACGGGGTTTTTATATTAAACTAAATAATATAAACAAAAAAAATATGTACGTTGACACTCGACAAATATTACGAAGATAGATTGTGACAAATTTCAACTTTCTGTGTTAAAATACTTTCCACGGAAAATCAGCAGGGTGACACAGCTAGACGGACTCCTGAAGTTGATAACGTCAGGTTTTATGCTGTACGCAGAAGGAAAACACTTAATTGTACGTGGGAAGTGAGGAAGATCACATTTTCAAAGGTTTATGTGTGTAGATGACGTTCAGGCATTCCGTAAATTAATCAGATATTTATGCTTTTCACCGTATATTTGTTTAACCAATAAAGCTTCTCAGTTGCTCAGAATCTAAGATTTCCAAACAAAGTAAAACAGTTCACAAGACATTGAAGTATGAATATCGCAAGCGGTTTTATATTCAAAGGAAAAGGAAATGTTTTAATCAACAATTTATCGAATCAAACGTGCTAATTTACTATCAATACGCTTTTACCCTCTTGCTGGAAACCATTTATTCCTTTGTGGTGGTATAAATAGTGAGGAGGAATCCACAAAGTCATGGAAGTCATTTTCGACGACATCTCGAGAACCAAATTACTTTCATTGTAGATAATTATCTAAATTGCGGAAAATATGGTAGACACTAGAAACCAAGGCCGATGACTACGGCGGGTGGCCAAGAGCTTCAAACTGCAACTCCTGTAAGGTGGAGATGGTTTGTTCGGTAGCATGCGCGTTGGCGTTATCATGTAAAAGTAGTTGAAGATCAATTGACTAGCCGTAATTACTTCCGAACGTCGTTCGCATTTCTTCACTATAGCTATGAGCTCTTACGGGTGTATCAGATATATGATCTATAGTCGTTCAACCAGGGTTCGTTATGATACGGTCTAAAATTCGTTAGCCGTTGTAGTATGGTAAATTGCCATTCCCATGTTACCCGTTAATCCAGTTTTATTTACCTAATTGACGCAATAGATCAGCAGTGTAATTTACATCAGAGTACGAAGTTATAGAGTTACCTATACCTACTTTAAAATACTGGTCGTTCTCGAGGCTCCTTTGCCGGGTATAAATTTAGCAATGCGGCAAATGAAAAACAGTGCATTCGTTAGTCGTTTCCACCGCATACAGGTCGTTAATGTTTCGAGTCGTTTGCGCTGTATTAGTGGCACTAATCAAATCCGGACTCGTATTCAAAAATAGCCCGAATTTCAGCAGTGTCCATGTTTCATTTCAAAGCGAATGCGTAATGAACCAAATGAATAAGGGCAACAATTTTGAATTTAGATTCCTCAAGTATTTATTCGAAAAAGTTTACCAAGTAGTAGGTACAAAACATCAAAACGTCACGTTTGTTTACACTAACGAGAGCTAAGGCGATTGTAGACCTTTAAATCCCTTTAACAAACATAATTTACTTTAATTTAAAACAAAAAGCAATCAGTTCGGTAGAATATTAAATAAACACACGATTGACTTTTCGAGATATTAAATGAGAGTTGGTGATTTCGGAGGGAGGTCGGAGTAGGTAATGAATTAGTTCCCTCCCGAAGGGGTTCCCGCCTTGTCGTGGCGGGGGGGCTCTAGTAGCCGTGGTCGATTTCATCCCACGGTGAAGCTAAGAGGAACCCACGGGGCCGGCCGATGGTGGTAGGCTGGCCCGAGGAGGAGAGCGTTCCGCGCGGGACTCGTATGGTCAGCGGGACCGCGCGGATGCGCGAGGAGGAGGGTCGC